>NC_043710.1:37509415-37530851 GCF_006229205.1 Suricata suricatta
GGTGGGAATGTAAACTGGTGCAGCTGCTCTGGAAAACAGTGTGGAGGTTCCTCAAAAAACTATCCATAGAACTCCCCTATGACCCAGCAATAGCACTGCTAGGGATTTACCCAAGGGATACAGAAGTGCTGATGCATAGGAGCACATGTACCCCAATGTTCATAGCAGCACTGTCAACAATAGCCAAAACATGGAAAGAGCCTAAATGTCCATCACCTGATGAGTGGATCAAGAAGATGTGGTTTATATACACAATGGAGTATTACATGGCAACGAGAAAGAATGAAATCTGGACATTTGTAAAAAGAGGATGGACCATGATGGTGTCATGCTAAGCGAAATAAGTCAGGCGGAGAAGGACAGATACCATGTGTTTGCACTCATAGGTCTAACAGGTAAACAGGAGAAACCTAATGGAAAACCAGGGGGAGGGGAAGGGGGAAAGAGAGTTGGGGAGAGAGAGGGACGCAAAACTTGAGAGACTATTGAATGCTGAAAACGAACTGAGGGTTGAAAGGGAAGGGGGAGGGAGGAAAAGGTGGTAGTGATGGAGGAGGGCACTTGTGGGGAAGAGCACTGGGTGTTGTATAGAAACCAATTTGACAATAAACTATTTTTAAAAATAATAAAAATAAAAATAAATAAAATAATAAAGGGACTTCTTTAAGTTGAAAAGAAAAAATAATTAAAAGAAAATCACTAATAAAAAGATATAAAATATGGTTTTATAGGTATGTGTGTATATATGTGTGTGTGTGTGTGTGTGTGTGTGTGTGAATCCAAGTGGCAATCAATTTAACAGAGACTGCTACATATTTAGGATGTTATATATGAAATTCATGGTAACCACAACCCAATAGCTGCAAAAGGGTACACAAAAAATAAAGTGAAAGCCAAATATAGAACCATGGAAATTCATCAATCACAAGGAAAAAGAGTAAGAGAAAAATAAGAGAGAACAATTAAATAACTAAACAAAAACAGAAAACAAAATGAAGTACTTATCAATGATTATTTTAAAAGTAAATGGTCTATATACTCCAATCAAATGCAGAATGCACTAAAAAGAACAGCACCCACCTATTTCCTGCCTCCAAGAGACTTACTTCAGACATGAAAACACAGACTACAAGTGAAAGGTGGAGAAAGATATTCCATGCAAATAGAAGCAGAAAAAAACGAGGGTAGCAAGAAGGGCATTACCTAATGATAAAGGGGTCACTCCAACAAGAGAATATAACAATATTGTAAATACTTACACATCCAGCACTAAAGAGCCCAAATACAGCAAATACTGACATAAAACAATTGACAGTAATACCCCACTCACACCAATGGATAGATCATTCAGGCAGAAAATCAGTAAGGACACAGGGTCTTTAAATGGCACATTAGACTAGATGGACCTAACAGATATATGCTGACCATATTCCATCCAAAAGCAGAACACACATTCTTTTTAAGTGCACATACACAATTCTACAGAATAGATGACATGTTACACAATAAAACAAGTCTTGATAAATTTAAGAAGACTGAAATCATATATTTTCTACCTACAACAGTATGGCTCAAAATCAATCACAAGAAAAAAATGGAAAAAACACAAATATTGCTAATTAAACAAGGTGCTACTCAACAGCCAATGGCTCAAAAAAATATAAGATAATACCAAAAATGCATGCAGACAGGTAAGTATCCCCCCAATCACATAGAAAACTGAAATTAGAGATTTTTAGGGAAAATGGAGGAGTAGGAGGATCATAAGCTCACCTCCACCCATGATACAACTAGATTACACTCACATCAGTGAAAATAACACAAAAAAAAAATGATCCTAAGACTGGCAGAATCACCTCTCCACAGCTAAATATAAAGAAAATCCCACATAGAAGAGTGATTCAAGAAGGGCAGAGATATGACTCAGAACCAAAAAGACATATGGATGTGTCCACAGGAGGGAAAGACATAGAAAAGAGAGAACCAGAGCCCACACCAGGCACCCCAGGCACAGGAGACCCACATGAGGAAGATGAATCTATATAATATTTTCCTTTATAAACCTGAGGAGACAATCAGTGGGGTTTAAGCCCTAGAACTTTAAAAATCAGTGCATTCATCTCTGGAAGAGCCATAAGGGCAAGAGGAAACTAAGGTTCCACCCTTAAGAAGATGGTACAATAAGCAGTCCCAAGGATATATAGCATAGAAGCAACAGCTTGAAATACAGCGAGGGTATATAGGAGGCAGATTTGTATATATTATTATGTACAACCTCAGAGATTATTCTAGAGGGACAGAGTTTAGGCAGAGACCTCTTCAAGAATGAAAGCTGGCAGGTGCCATTTTCTTTCCCCCTCCCCCAACCTAGACACAAAAACACCTGCAGGAACAGCTGAACATCAATACTTGTTAATCAGCTTGTGCCTGATTTCTCTCACAAAGAAGCCTCGTCCACTCCAGCATAGGCAGATTTCCAAGGCAGCTATAGCCCCCACCCATAGCAGACTGGTAGAGACCTTGCAGATACCATGTAACCCACCCCATCGTTCTCCATCAGACCTGAACCCTCCTTTATGCCCTAGGTGGGGCCCATCCACAGCAGTGCCACAAGCCTGGAAGCATGTAAGCAGCCCCAACAAGGGCCAAAAACATTCCAAAATGACACATGCCAAGGGAGAGGGAGAGATAACATACCAGTCTGATGGCAGCCCCAGAAGTGGGCTGGGGCAGACATCTGGTCTGAGTCAGGCCCTGCCCACCAATGAAAGCTTCTGAGTGAACAATATAGGAAAAGCAACCTGTAGTTTAGTACTACTGCATCTCTGGCAAACACCTGGTATGACTCAACTCAAACCCAAGGCATCCCCAGACTGGCCCAATGACAACACAGGGACTGATCCCTGCCTACAAAAGGCAAGAGGAACAATTGTAGATGACTAGATTAAAGGCAAAAGTGACTCAGCAACAATGTATGACACACAATATACACAGAAGACATACCTGAATCACCAGTTTCTAATGAACAAGAGACATTTCATTGCAAGCCACCACCTTCAAGAACAGGAGACATAGATGACTATCCTAACAAATAAAAAAAGATACAAAGATGTATACAAAATGAAGAGGCAGAGGAATATGTCCCAAATGAAACAAGACAGAATCACAGCAAGAGAGCAAAATGAAAGTAAGATAATATGCCTTTTAGAGAATTTTAAGTAATGGTCATGAAGAAACTCACTGGACTCAAGAAAAGAGTGCAGGACCTCAGCAAGACCCTCAACAAGAGACAGAAAAAATAAAAATCAATCAATCAGAGATGAAGGACTAAATAATTTAACTTTAAAACACACTAAATGGAATTAATAGCAGACTACAGGAAGCAGAAGAATGAATCAGTAATCTGGAGGAAAGGGTAATGGAAAGCAATCAAGATAAACAGGAGACAGAAAAAAACAAAGAAGAAAGGAAAAAAAATAAACAAGAAAATAGAACAAGAGAACTCAGTAACACCATCAACCATAATTACATTCACATTATAGGGAAGCCAAAATGTGAAGAAAGAGTAGAGGAGGCAAAAAAATATATTTGAAGAAATAATAGCTGAAAACTTTCAAAATCTAGAAAAGCAAACAGAAATGCAGATCCAGGGGGCACAGAGAGTCCCCGATAAAATCAACCCAAGCAGGTTCTCACCAAGATACATAATCAAAATGGCAGAAAATAGTGATAGAGAATTTTTAGAGTGGCAATAAAAAAAGTTACATACAACAGAAACCCCATAAGGGTATCAGCTGATTTTTCAGCAGAAACTTTGAAAGACAAAAGGGAGTGGCATGATATATTCAATATGCTGAAAGAAAAAAAAAAACCTGCAACTAAAAATACTCTATTCCATAAGGCTATCATTCTGAATAGAAGGATAGATGAAGAGTTTCCTAAACAGTCAAAAGAATGCATCAACACTAAACCATCCCTAGAAGAAATACTTAAGGGGACTCTTGGAGTCCAAAAGTCAGAGTAAAAAAAAATAAAATGAAAGCAGTAAAATTAAGTAAATCTATAAAAATCAGTAAAGGAACTCACAAAATAAAAGGATGTAAATTATGACATCATACCTAAAACACAGGGGGAGAAAAGTGAAGAAAGGGTTCAAACTTAAGAAACCATTAACTTAATGGAGGCTGTTATATGCATAAGATGCTATATATAAACCTAATCGCAACCACAAATTAAAAACCAGTAATAGATAAGCAAAAAGTAAAAAAAAAAAAAAGGAATCCAAGTATATCACTACAAAACGCCAACAAATGACTAAAGAGATCAAGAGAAGAAAGCAACAGAGAAAAACTACAAAAATCATAAATCAAGTAACAAATAAGTGCATATCTATCAATAATTACTTTAAAAGTAAATTTACTAAACACTACAATAAAAAAAAATCACAGGGCGATAGATAAAAAAGCAAGACCTGTCTATAGGCTGCCTACAAGAGACTCATTTCAGATGTCAAGATACAGGCAGATTGAAAGTGAAGGGATGTGAAAGCATTTATAATACAAATGGAAATTAAAAGAAGGCTTGGGAACAACACATATCAGACAAAACAAACTTTAAAACAAGGATGGGGGTGCCTGGGTGGCTCCATCAGTTAGGTGTCGAATCTTGATTCTGGCTCAGGTAATGATCCCACAGCTGTGAGAGCAAGCCCTGTGTCAGTCTCTATGCTAGGCCTGGACCATGCTTGGGATTTTCTCTCTCCCTCTTCCTTTGCCTCTCCATTCTCTCTCTCAAAGAATAATTAAATAAATAAATAAGTAAAACAAAGCTGTGACAAAAGACAAAAAAGACAGTATATACACATAAAGAGAACAGTCTAACAGTAAGATATAGTAATTGCAAATATCTGTGCACTCAACATGAGAATACCCAAACACTTAAGCAGCTAAAAACAAACAAAGAAAGTAATTGAGAGTAATACAATAGTAGTAGTGTACTTTAATGCCCGTTCACATCAATGGACAGATCATCTAAACAGAAAACCAACAAGAAAACCATTGGTTTTGAATGACCCATTAAACCAGGTGAATTTAACAAATATAATCAGAATAGTCCATCCTAAAACAACAAAATACACACACTTTTAAAGTGCAAATGCAAATTCTCCAAAATAGATCACATATTAGGCCACAAAACAAATCCCAACAAATTGAAAAAGACTTGAGTCATACTAGGCATCTTTTCTAACCACAATTCTTTGAAACTACAAATCAACCACAAGAAAAAATCTGGAAAGAATAGAAACACATAGAGGTTAATAAAACACTACTAAACAATAAATGAGTCAATCAAGATCAAAGAGGAAACAAAATAACACAATGGTCCAAAATCTCTGGGAAGTTTAGAGCAATACATACCTACCTCAAGAAGTAAGAAAAATCTCAAAGTAAACTTACATCTAAAGGAGCTAGAAAAAAAAAAAAGAAGAACGAAAAGAAAAACCCAAAGCTTTAGAAGGAAGGAAATAAAGATTGGAAAAGAAATAAATGAAATAAGAAATGAAAACAAAACAAAACACAACAGATCAATGAAACTAGGAACTGGTTCCTTGAGATCGTCACCAACATTGACAAACCTTTAGCCAGACTCATCAAGTGAAATAAAAAAGTGAAATAAAAAAGGAGATAAATACATCCAAAAACACATAAATACCAAGGATTTTAAGAGATCATCATGAAAAAATATATGCCAACAAATTGGACAAACTAGAAAAAAAGTGGATAAAGTCCTAGAGACACACAATCCTCCAACTTAAATCAGGAAGAAATAGAAAATTTGAACAGAACACTTACAAGCAAGGAAACTGAAAAACTCTCGAGCAAGCTTAAGTCTAGGGCCAGATAGCTTCACATGTGAAGAATATCAAGCATTTAAACAAGAGTTAATACCAATTCTCAAACTATTCCAAAAGAAAAAAAAGCTTCCAAATTCAATCTATGAGGCCAGCATTCCCCTTAAACAGATAAAGACAGACACGCACATACACACACACACGGAACTACAGGCCAATATTTCTGATGAATATAGATGCAAAAATCCTCCACAAAATAAGAGCAAACTGAACCCCAAAAAACATTTAAAATCTCATTCACCATGATCAAACAGGGTTTATTCCTGGGATGCAAGGGTAGTACAATATTTGCATATCAATCAATGTGATACAGCACATCAATAAGAAAAAATAAAAACCACATGATGATTTCAATAGAGGCAGAAAAAGCATCTGACAAAGCACAACATCCATTCATGTCAAAGCCTTCAACAAAGTAGGTCTAATTTAGAGGGAACATGTCTCAATACAATAAAGGTCATATAGGAAAAACCCACAGAAAACATCATACTCAGTAGTGAGAAGGTGAGAGCTTTTCCTCTAAGATCTGGAACAAGATCATTATGTCTATTCTCACCTCTTTTATTTAAAATAGTACTGGAAGTAATAGCCACAGCAATAAGATAAGAAACAAAATGCAGCTAAATATGTAAGGAAGAAGTAAAATGTTTACTATTTGTAAATAACATGACTCTATATATAGAAAAATCTAAAGACTCCACCACAAAACTAGAACTGATAAATAAATTCAGCAAGGTCACAGGATAAAAAGTCAATATAGAGAAATCTGTTGAATTTTTATAAATTAATAATAACCAGGAATAAATTTTATCCAAGGAGGTCAAAGATCTGTACTCTGAAAACTACAGAATACTGATGGAGGAAATTGCAAACACAAACAAAAGGAAAGATGCTCCATTATTGTAGAAAAGAACAACTATTGTTTAAATGTCCATACTACCCACAAAAATCTACAGATTTAATGCCATCTGTATCAACTAGATGTCAACTGTATGAACTAGAATAATCTCAAAATTGTTATGGAACTGCAAAAGAGCCCATAAGCCAAAGTAATTTTGAAAAAGAACAAAAATGGAGGTATCACAGTCCCAGATATCAAAATATACTACAAAGGTGCAATAATCAAAAAGGTATGGTACTGACATAAAAACTGACAGAGAGATCACTGGAACAGGGTAGAGAGCCCAGAAATTCAGTGGCCAATTATAATTAAGCATAATTTTATATTCAACAAAGGAGACAAGAATATGCAATGGGAAAAAGATGGTCTTTTTAACAAATGGTGTTGGGAAAACTGGACAGATACATGCAAAGAATGAACCTGGACCACTTTCTTATTAATTAAAAAAAAATAAACTTAAATAGATTAAGGGCCTAAATTTGAGACCTGAAACCATAAAAATCCTTGAAGAGAATACATGCAGTTATTTCTCTGACATCAGTCATAACAACATTTTTTGAAATACATCTACTTAGGCATGAGAAACAAACAAACAAAACTACTGGGACTATATCAAGATAAAAAGCTCTACAGAGGGAACAATAAAAAAATAGACAACCTATTGAATATATGGAGATATTTGCAAATGACATATCCAATAAAGGGTTAGTATCTAAAATATACGAAGAAGTGATACAACTCAACACTCAAAACAAACAAACAAAAAACAAAAAATAACAAACTGATGGCTGCCACTGGGGGGAAGAACTGAGGGCATGACCAAAATGGGGGAAGGGGAGTGGGAGATACAGGCTCCCAGTTACAGAATAAGTCACAGGAATGAAAAGTACATCAGAGGAAATATAGTCAATTTATTGTAATAGCATTGCATGGTGACAGATGTGAGCTACACTTGTTCTGACCATATCTCAACTGAAAATAATATAACATAGTGTGTCAACTATAATTAAAAAAAAAAAATGAAAGCGGCCATGTAGTAGCCCACATGTCAAGGATCTGAGGGCAGCCTTTAGGAACTGTGGGCAACCTTTAGGTTATATCCAAAAAGCAGCCAGGTCCCTCAGTCTTACAGCTCCAAAGAAATCAATTCGGTCAACAATCTGAGTGAGCACAAAAGTAGATTCTTCCCCAGTTGAGCCTTCAGATAAGAATACAACCTACCAACCATCTTGATTGCAACCTTGGGAGACCCTAAGGAGAAAATGCAGCTAACCTGTGCAGGACTCCTGACCCACAGAAACTGAGAGATAATAAATGTGTGCTGTTTAAAGCCAATAGTTTTACAGCAATTAATTCTGTAGAAATCCCTATCTGATATACAAACATATTTTGAGATTATTTCATAGTTTTACTGCTATGAACGTGTAGTACTACAAGTAATAAAATATACAATAGTCTTCATTTAGATTTTACATAACCAGTAGATTCTCACAAAATATGTTTCTTGCTGGAAGACTATTTCCTCAATTTTTTTGTACTATTCACAACATAATGACTACAGACACAAAAAGCTGTTAAGTTTATTCTGCATTATCAACACTTTGTCCATTTGTTTAGTCTAGGCTAGAAGTCAATAAATTTTTTCTGTAAAGAGTTAGATAGGAAATATGTTAGGCTTATATGTTTATACCTATATTCCTCATTATGTTTTTTTATTCATTCATTTGTTGTTACAACCTTTTATAAATGTTTTAAAAAAATGCCTGTCTAGCTGTCTGGCTATACGAAAACAGTCCTTAAAACATAATAAAATAAAATGTAACAGTCCTGGGCTGGGTTTGTTTCATGGACAATCATTCGTCAACTCTATCGCAGACAATCAACAAAACAATAAATCATACAAGCTCTGATTCGTAGCATTTGCCAACTTCTATGATGTAAATGCTTCAACCACGGCCAATTTCCAGCCACTGACATGATGTCACAATAGGTGGAAGCGGGAAGAAACTCACAGGAACACACCATTTGTCTTAGTCTGCTCAAACCGCCATAACAGACTGGACAGCTTACACAACAGAAATTTATTTTCTAACAGTTCTGGAGGCTGGGAAGTTTATGATCCAGGTGCTGGCTGCCATGGTTTCTTGTGAGAGCAGTCTCCCAGGCTTGCAGAGAGCCACCTGCTCTCCGTGACCTCACAGGCACAGATAAAGAGAAAGCCATCTCTTGGGTGTCTCTTCTTATAAAAGCACTTTTCCTATCACATCAGCACCCGACCTTGATTAATTCACTTAACCCTATCCACCTACAAACACATACACATTGGAGGTTAGGGCATCAATATTTGAATTTTAGAACACAATTGAGTCCATAAAATTTTATTCAATATTTTCACCATATAGTTATAATAGCATAGATAATGGTGGTAAAATGTTAAAAAAAACAAGTAAAGGATTAAGTTTTTAGTACTTATTACCTTGATTTTTACATAATGTAGTTGTACACTCATAATTTTTAATATGAGCTGTGTTAACAACTGGTTCTCAAGATTCATGAAAGTATAATGGACTATGAGCCCATTCTAGCACACCACTGCCAAAGCAAGTAAGTACCAGAGCAGGTACCAGAAACCGCATTTTTTTTAAATCTAGGGTTACTTCTTTTTCCTTCAGCACAACACCAACTACTAGTAGACATACTGCCTAAAATCAAAATGAAATAAAAACTAAACTCTTCGTGTTTTGACAACTAATTTCTGCCCCCCCCCCCAGTTTTAAAAGGTGAGAAGACTAATCGACTTTTATCCTATTGCTTATAAGTGGCTGGCTTGCTGATTAAATACATACTTCCTGCACTAGTTTACTATTTGCTTTCTTGCCAGTCCAGACTTTCTTAGCCAGATGTTGATGAAATATCATAGAAGAAATCTTATAGTTTCCCAAACAAATATGCATTTGAATCAACTATGAAGCTTTATAAAACTATACCACACAAATTCAGTAATATATCAGAAAGTGGAAGGGAAGGTGCACCTGTGTGGCCCAGGTCATGCTCTCACAGTTAATGAGTTCAGGCCCCACATCAGGCTCTGTAGTGACTACTTGGAGCTTGGAGCCTGCTCAGATTCAGAGTCTCCCTCTCTCTCTGTCCCTCCCCCACTTGCACTCTGTCTCTCAAAAATTAATAAATCTTTAAAAAAAAAAAAAAAGGAAGAAAGTGTAAGGGAAGAACCCAAGAAATCACTATCTCTTCACATATGCCAATGGTGATTCCACTGTAACTAGGCCAGCATCCTTTGCCAAACTTTTGAAAACTATCAGTACAAATGGAAAAATTACTCTAAAAAAACATGCCTTTGGGAAAGCCCAATTTTTCTTATTCCTTCATATGCCTTTCAAGGGGTCTTTTTCATTTTTGTCTGTATCAATCTTTATAGAAATGCTTTTTCAGTCCTGTGGATAATGTAAACAAAATATAATTTCACTAGTTTTCTCCTAAAAGTTAATAAGGTACCACAGTAAGCCTGATGTTAATCTAAAATATTTCTACTCTTTTCTGTTTCCTTTTCATCTACCCCAATTTTTTAATTTTCCTTTATCAAATTTGCCCTGAGAGGAATTAAATGTGCTTATTCACACTAACATGTAAGTGACTGATATGGGATTAAACTCAATCTTACTCTTTCTCACACACTATGTCCTGTGTCATCAACAAAACCAATCAGCTTCATGGTATATCCATCCAGAAGCCAACCACTGTCACTCTGCTTCCACTAAAACTCTAGTAACGGACTACTATCCTCTTGTGCTATACTATTATAATAGCATCATAATGGAGTTTCCTGCTTCTACCTTTGCCTCCCATCAGTCTATTCTCAACACACAGAACACTTTTTAAGGTATAAATAAGACAGGTCATTTTCCTTCTGGAAACTCTCCAGTTGCTCCCTTAGAATAAAAGCCAAAGTCTTTACTTACCATGGCTTACAAAGACCCACATGACCACCTCTCTGTGCTGTACCTCCAACCCTTACCCCTCCACCATGCTCCACCTACATGGCAACAGCTTACCTGACCAATCTATCAATGTAAGATAGCGCACACACTCAACATTGTCCAGTCATTTTTTCCTACCCTACTGCATTTCTTGTCCATAACACCTGACATATTGTTTGTAATTTTCTATCTCCCCCAGTAAAAAGTAGGCTCCATGAGAGAGGAAATTTTGTTTGTTGGTTTTATTCACTGTGGTTCCCAGTAGTAGGTGTAGTACCTAAAATGTATGGTAGACACTTAATTTTGAAAACTCTGACTAAAAGGTAATTGTTGTTACATTCCTACAGGTATATCTCTTTTCAAAAACTACTTACTTCTCCAGCTACCCCAATAGCCACCCTTCTGCTCACTGGACAAGAATGGCCTCATAATTGGTGGAGCACAGTACAAAATAAAAAGGCTGAGCCCTCTCATTCAAAAATAAAGAATTTCAAGATGGCAACAACAGAGCATTAAAACAAGAGTGAGGCCTAAGTGCAGGGTCCTGTGTCAGTGTACATGCACTTGCCCATGAAGCCAGGCCTACTCGCCGATCCCTGGCCCTACCATTCTTGTCCATGTTCCAGACCTCTATGCTGCCTGACCTACACACCCCAATCCCTCAGCTAGCTGTCCCAACCTGTCCTTTGAGGAGACATTTCTAAGGCTCATGGGTTAGCTCAGAGCCCCTGCATTGCCACTGCTTATTACTCCTTTCATAAAATCTTTGCCCTTGTAGTAACTGTGTTGCTTTTGGTCTTCTCTGCTAGGATATAATGTAGACAGTAATACATTATGTAACTGTGTTATAGAGCCTGGAACCTAAGAGATGCCAATAACTAAACTCGTTAAAATGAGAAACTTGCTAGTTATGAAATTTTAGATATTAGAAAGCGAAATGGAAGGTGTCTGAATCATCAGAGAATTCTCAGGCCACATTAGAACTGGTTATAGTTAGAAGAGCCTAGGACCTAAATAGTCTATTGGCCACCTCTATGTCAAGCCTGGGAAGGGGTAGGGACCTATGACAGCTTTGATTCTACAAAGTGACAGGGCCTGGGCAGCCTTGACAGTGAAGCAAGTTAACAAGACAAAGGATAAGATGTGAATGTCAGGAAGGGTAGGCCTGAGAAGAGGGCAAATAAAACAGGCTGTATTCCTAAGTCACGCTGCACCTCTGACAGCCCTGTTGGCATCCTGATTTAATTCATAGGTGGGAATTGTGGCAGCGAGCCCAGCAGCTGGAGCCTCCTGGCAGCAATGGCATCATCATTCACCACAGCACATCAAAAAGAGAAGCCAACCTGAATCTGATCCAGGTATCTGAACCTCAGCCCAGCAGGCTGGAGGACAAGAGTCTTAAATACAGTGGAAACGTAAAGGTTAAATATCACTCATAGGTTGGAAAAACCCCTTGGCACCTAGAGAGAACAAGAACACTCAGCAAACTGGTGGGAGCTAGGGTGTCAGCCATGCATTCCAGAGCCTGAAGTGAGGACAAGATTCATTACAGATCCAAGCTATCTGCTGGTTCTTATAGGTCCGACTCTGATAATGAATGGGGCCGAGTCTGCAGATGAAAGCCCTCAGAAGGCAATGCTGACCCAAGTGGGCCTTCCTGGCTCCCACAATGTGACTTTCCTAGTGAGTCATAGATTCCATCGAATCTGAATTTCCAGCATCACACTGTTAGCACTGTTAATGTAATTATCTCAGTAACTATTCACAACTCCTTCCTTGCCTACCTTCTACTAGAGTCTGAAAAAAATGAGATATCCAATTTCCCAACACCCTTTGCAGCCAGAGGTAGCTGTGTAATCTAATACCATTCAACCAGACAGAAGAGTGTTGCAGTGAGGGCTTCAGGGAAGGGCTTTTCTTTCCTGATGAAAGCTTCAGAGGTGCCATTTATTTTCCCTTCTTCCTACCTTGGACAAGAATGTTATGTCTAGAGTACGGAAGCCATCCTACAACCATGTGGCAAGGCTGAGGATAGAAGCAAATATGCGAAGGATGGAAGGACAACAACAATGACAGAAAAAAAGTGCCTTGATCCTCAATGGCATCAGTGGACCAGCATCCCGACATTTTGTAGCAGAAAGCACACTTCAAACATTCACTTACATCATTGACTCTGTAATTACAAAAACGAATATGTGCAACATTACAGAGTATTTCTAAAAATCTTTATAGCAGTTAAGAATCAGACACTGGTGTCTAGGCTCAAATCCCAGCCTTACTGTTTATCAGGTGCATGAATTTGAGAAAGCTTCTCAATCTGTGCTTTCTTCTTCAACTGAAAGTATTATAACAGGTCCTACATTATATAGACATTAAAGAGTTTCAAAGGGAAACTAATAAACTTTCAGAACACCTAGAATATGCTGTGTTCAGTGAACCCTGGCAATTACAATGATGGTATTGATACATTAAAATTGAAATATTCAGAAAATAAACCACCAATGCCAGCTCTTCCTGGGTTTCATAAACCAGAGTGTAGTTCTGAACTTTTCTTCTAAAAAGATCACCCTGAGCCTTCTCTCACATCATATGGTTCTTTTTCCTAACAACCAACTAGCATCTAAGTTACACAGGAATTTTAAATTAGAGAGGGATAGAAATTCTATCAAATACTTATCACCAAGAGACTCATCAAACCAAGATTGTTTATCCAAAAACACATAAAACCACAAAAGCATTTACAATCTATTGCCTAACTAATCTCACTATCAGCTTCCAGGCTTCTCATACAGTTGAAATAAAGTAATCTGACCTTCACAACATAGACTAGGGGATCACCAATTCATCAGCCCATGGCCTTGATACAGCTGGAAGAAGATGCTTGCAGGTTACACTTCAACCAGGAATGTTAAACTCTAACTGTAAACAAGTAAACAGTATTTAGTTGCCAATACCAAGCATCATGTTTCATCTATTGTAATCATGAACTAAATGACCTGTGAAAAAGTCCTCTTCACCTTTCTGTTGCCTTACATAACTACCAACAAATACCTCCTCATGCCCAATAAAAAAGACTTCCAGTTTCTGTTGAGTACAAATCAGTCAGTCAAAAAGAATTGGCAACACTTTCCTTTCCAGCAATAAGGCAGAATAAATGTCCTGACAACTCACCGTTCTGTAACAATTAGTAAATTTGGATAAAATAGAACAACCCGTCTTCCAAATGACTATCTGAGCTTGTAGGCAAGTAGTGGAAATTTCCAGGGGCCAAAAAAAGAAGCAGGAGGCAAAAAAAGAGACACATAAATGTTTTCTGACCAAATAACTGTCAGATTTCAATGTTTGGTGAAGGAGAGGAAGATTTGGATTTTCCCATGATTAGAAATGAAATCCTTAAACAAAGCAAAGACCATCTGGATAAATAAAACAATGAACAATGACAATGTAATCTAAGAGTGTAAATAAATTTATGTATAGCATAAATAGCACCGTGTAGTAACAAATCAAGAGAGACCTAAATTCCTGAGAAAAAGTAAACATAAAAGAATAGTGTTTGGACTTACAGCATTTTAAGTAAGCCTGTTCAGAAGGAGGATGAAAATACTAACTTTAGGTGTTGTTGAGCTAAGTCTGGATGGTATGTTAAGGGTAAAAACCTGAAATAGAGAAATAAAATATCTAATTTCAAAGACAGTGATGTTATAATGATACACTAAGAATGATAAATACGTAAATGGAGGAGTAATTTCTTTTGTGGAGGGAGAGGTAGTGCAATTGGAATGAGGTAAATACCCCAATTAGATTAGTAATTATTACATAAAGAAATGTCTAATCTCTTAAAATTGCTTAAAATTCTCATATCTTTCCATATAAGGGATACAAAAATGCTGATTCAAAGGGGCACATGCACACTCAATGCTTATAGCAGTGAGATCAACAATAGTCCATTTATGACAAGAGCCAACATGTCCACAGACTGATGAATGGATAAAGATGTGGTGTGCATATATACATAATGGAGTATTACTCAGCAATCAAAAAGAATGAAATCTTGCTGCCATTTACAACAACATGGAGGCAACTAGAATGTCTTACGCTAAGTGAAATAAGTCAGAGAAAGGTGAATTTCATAAACTCATTCATATGTTTCACTTATGTGGAATTTAAGAAACAAAACAGGTGAGCATAGGGGAAGGGAAGAAAAAAATAAAACAGAATCAGAGAGGGAGGCAAACCATAAGAGACTCATATATAGAGAACCAACTGAGGGTTGCTGGAGCGGAGGGGGTGTTGGGTGTGGGGGATGGGGAAAATGGGTTATGGGCATTGAGGAGAGTACTGTTGGGATGAGCACTGGGTGTTTCATGTAAGTGATGAATCACTAAATTCTACTCCTGAAACCATTATTACACTATACATGTTAACTAACTTGGATTTAAATAATTTTTTAAATACTTAATAAATTAAAACAAAAAATGATATGCTCCACTTGAAAAATACCTTCTGTACAAAGAAATATTAACCAAAACCTCATAGAGTCAAGTGCTTTAAACTATACAAAAAACCATTTTTCCTACCTCCTCTGATCTTCACAAGAAGAGGGAAAAGATGAATTTCATATCCTCCACTGTGCAAACAATGAAGAAAAAATAACCAGGATGGTAAATTGCCTTCCTGAAGTCATACAACTAAGGAGAACTTGTCCTCAACTTATGTCTCCTAAACTCAAATCCAGTTTCTTCCCAGAACACAATGCTACCTTGTATCTATCACTAAATTTTAAGTTACAGAATTATGCAGCCCCATAGAAATGATATTTTACCTGAAAAAAATTTCTGAGTATTAATGTAAGAATATATTCAAAGGGAACAGTCAGGGATTTAAACAAGGATTTATATACAAGGATGTTCACTGCCGCATTATTGACAAATGTGAAGACGGAACATGACCTCAATATCTAACAATAGGGAAATGCAGAGAATGATAGATCTCTTTAATACAATGTTACACAGTTACTACAAATCATTGTCTAAAAAAATATACCTTAAGAAAAAGCAAATACTATAATATTAAAGAGAAATATGGTATTCAAAATATGATAGCCATTTTGTACAACTACAGACATTGATGAAAAAACAAACCATGATGATACTGATACACATACATTTATTGACAGCCTGGATGTAAATTTGCCAAAACAATGAATGGTAATTATATCCGGTGTGGAGGAGTTCAAATCATTGGTGATTCTTATCTTTATTCTCAAAAATGAAAACATTTTACTGCTCTAATCTGAACAAAATAAAACTACTAAGTATGTTTCTGTACCTTTTCTGCAAAAGCACAAGCAGTTTGAATTATCATACTCCTTCACTGGGTTCACCAGGTAAAAGCTAACATGAGAGAAGAAAATAAAATCAAAAGAAAATCAAGAAAACAGATCAAAAATGAAGATACACCACATCTGAAATTGAGTTGTAGGAGGTCATAGACTGCTTCTCGTTACTGCTGGGTCTTAATGAACTAAGTTAACTGGCCCCAGATACATAACTAAAAGCCAAACACAGAAGGACCCCCCCCCCAAGTTACTGGTTTAACAACAGCATTAGCTGAATACTAAAAGACTCCCTAAAAAAAGGTACTCCAACCAAGAAACTTCATCTTTAACAGTTGTCTGTGCAACTGAAAGGTCAAATGGTGTCTCAGAAAGTGCAAACCACCCAACCACGGGGGTGACATCATGTCTTTCAATCATGAGAAGGCTTTAACCTGAACCAGGACAAGTAGGGACCCTTGTTACCACCCACAGTTCCTAAAGCCAGACACATAAGGACAGTAACAATTTCCTGATAGAGCACACCAGTTCCACCAACCCTCTTCTGCTGACTGCTAGACAAATAGCTAATGAAATCTGAAAGTTCAATTCACAAGCCAACACGCAATACTACAGGCTGTAACTTTTCCCAAACGTGTGATGCACCTATCATCTGATATATTGTGATGAGCTTCTGATCCCTTCATTTAGCCCTGTGCTGGCAATCTCTCAAGTCCCTATTGAGCAGGTCACTAGAGGTCTTGCTGAGGATGGAGAAATTTTAAGATCCTTAATCCTGTTTTCAGGTAGAATGTACTTGCCATCAAAATAAAAGCAGCTAATGGTTTTTACATTTCTTTTCCATTAGAGACATTGATGAATAGAGAAAGGACTGAAAGCTGGAAGGTAACACATTAGGTGATTCTTCCCTTTATTCATGTTCTTTTGTGCCCTTTCTTTAACCCCTCTCCAGCTCATTTCTTCCTCTCCTGCTTCCTCTTGGGACTATGAGCCTGAACCCAAGACTCATACAGCAAGCAGTTCAGGAAAATATGTTTGCAACTCAGAGACATTAATCCAGTTTAAGTTATTAAGATGGAGTTTTCAGATATGAGCTTGATAGTTAGGTTCTGGCACAGGGGCTCACAGATCAGCTAGGTTTTTCTAGCACCTCTGGGAGATCACCATGGCAGTGGTGGGGATGAGGGTGCCAGTTGGGATGGGGAGGGGAAGGAGGAATATGCCATGGAAGAAAGAAGATGAGCTAGAAACCCAGGAAGTTAAAGCCAGGGAAACAAAACAAGTTGGTTATACAAAAACCAGACTGACTCAAAAAAAAAAAAAAAAGTGAAAGGAAGACAGTACAGTAACTTGTCCTCTGCTAAGTGATGCATTCAAGTTCTGTGGGGTTCCAACAACTCAAAGGAGGACAGGGCAGAATTTGGGGGTGCTAACTTTTCAAGACAGCATGTAAATGTATAAAATACTAGCTTCAGGGCTTTTTAAGAGAAAGAGAAACTGCCCAGCTAATTTGCCTTCAAAATAAATCACTGAGGACATAAATTCCTTAATAAACACTGCAGACAACACAAAGTACACCTCATCTCATACTCTGGCCAAATAGAGAAATAAGTAGAGGGAACATGAGAAATTTAAATCAAAGAAGAAAGGTAAAGGAAGAGAGAGAATGAGTGAGTGTGGATACAAATGAGAGAGAAGAAGGGGAGAGAAGTATAGTTAGGGGAAAACAGACTAGAATAAAATCAGCCTGGGAGATAGGATCAGCAGACGCTCAAGGAACTCTGTAATTAATTAATTAAACTGGTTTTGTCAATCCTGGCCTCTCATTTGGTCAGTAGGAACTACCTGTTATCACTGCCCTTTGAGATGCTGAGTAGATCTTCAGCATGGAGTCATTAACTAGCACCAGGGTTTCAAAAAAAAAAAAAATTAAGCTTTGAATGGGTTCTATCTTCTCTTGCTAAGGCAAGACATTAAATCTGCAGGAGGAAATGATTCTCTTAGCACCCAGGCCAGAGGTTGCTTGAAGCAGTAGTCATCAATCCTGGCTGCATGTTAGAATCACAGGGAGAGCTTTAAAATAAAATCCTAATGCCCTCTCTACTCTGGATTAATTTAATCAAAATCTCCCAGGAACCACCCCGAACAAGGAAATCTTATGTGCTGCATGGAAAAGATTCTGATAATGCAGAATGGCTTCTGGAGCACAAGCGCATACAATTTTTATATAATTACATTTTGTTTTGTCTCTATTTTCAGCTGGGCTTCACAGGGAACAAATGAGTTTCTAATAACCAAATGTAGAGACATGTTGTCCCTGCAGACTTGAACTCAACCTCTTTTTTTTTTTTAATATAACATCAGTGCCAAGAGGAGGCAGGAAGCTAAAAAAGATATGCTGTAGCAAGAATTCTGCATGAAATGACACTTAGAGCATAGTCTGGCTTCCCTCTCTCCACTGCCAGGCCCACACCAGCTGTACAACTTGTTGTAATGCCTTTGAACTGCTCATTCTGTGTCCAACAAATGAACTTTCCAGGGAGAATATGAAGGTTTCAGAGAGACTAAACTGTACCTTGCTAAAATTATCAAAACAGGAGAAAATAAGTCTTTCAGGGAACTGGAAGCAGTCAAAGAATCCTCTTTCAAACTGACCCTCTGTCCTCTGATCCCTTTTGAAAACTCCTAGAAGCTAAGAGGCGGTTACTGCTGACATGACCCAACGCTGAAAGAACCAGGACATCTTTGAGAATTAACTGTACAATGTTGGAATCAACAGGCATCAAGTTCAGTGTCAGCTCTAGGCCTGGTGTGAAGGTTTTCAAAGAGACGAGGTTTAGGAATTGACTTCATGCGGTCATAGGCTCCTTCACTCTGCCAGTTTGGAAGTAGACTTGTTTGCTTTTGTTAACCGTCACCAGAGCTTCATTCAGTAATAAAAGACATGGTCCCTGCCCTGCAAGAGTTTTAAAATTAGGTGCAAAAACCAGAAATAGAGATGAACCAGCTAAGGCAGGCTGTCCACAAAGTAGATGATGGAACTGCCTTTTGAGCTCCCACCAGAGGTGTCCAGTGAGACTGGTTGGCACTCTCACACACAGCAGCTCACTGCCTTGCAAGAACTGAAACAGGTATTTAACAGTGTTCCTGCAAATGTCGTTTAAAATAAATGTGGATCCCAAACCTTCCCCCAACCTGCTCCCTTCTTTTTTTTTTAATTTTTTAATGTTCTCTTATAATTTATTTTTGAGAGAGAGAGAGAGAGAGAGAGAGAGAGACAGACAGACAGACAGACAGCATGAGCAGGGGAGGGTCAGAGGGAGAGGGAGACACAGAATCTGAAACAGGCCCCAGGCTCTGAGCTAGCTGTCAGCACAGAACCTGATGCGGGACTCAAACCCATGCACCGCAAGATCATGACCTAAGCCAAAGTTGGACGCTTAACCAACTGAGCCACCCAGGCACTCCAACCCACTCCCTTCTTGAGCTCAGTGAAAGAAAAATAACCATTAGCATAGATTCTCTTCCTTTCCTCTAAAAAATGCCTGTTAATCCCTGGCAGGAAACTGAGAAATGCCATGTTACAGCCCACCAGAAGTAAATGTCTCAATATGGCTGAAATCACATGAATTTCTTAGGAGGGGGCAGGGCCAGGGGTCTTGTCTGGCACACTAAACACAGCAGAATGTAACTGTTTAGAGCAGGGGTTTTCAGATGAAACAGACCCATGTCTACACTGGAGCAAGATAGTAAATCTCTCCAAGCTCAGGTGTCTCACCTGTAAAGTATATACAATACAATTATTTAAATGAAAGGATCATAGTTGAATATGTTCAGTTTACTAACAAATCCAAAATGCTCAGCCCAGTGACTGGCACAAAGTTAATGTGCAAATTATTCATTCATTTGCCGAGAATATAAAATGTCCTAGGAGTTGGGATAATAAACCCAAGAGACAAACACCAGGCCTTCATATTGCTTCCCATCAATGGTCAAGTCAATTGTTTTAGATGGCGATGTTTCTATGGAGAACATAAAAGGAAAGAGAGGGACCAGGAGTAAGAATGATATGCAATTTTAAAAGTCCTTACTGATTAGGCGACATAGGAGGAAAGAACTGAAGAGGTGAGGGAATGGGACATGGCAAGGAAAAAGTCACGGCAAAGGCCTAGAGAAAGTGCCCTGTCTGCTGTGTCTGCAGATCCGCAAGGAGGTTGGTGTGGCAGGAAGAGGCAAAGTACAGGGTAGATTAGGAGGAGATGAGCCCTGGTAGGGGGTGAGGGCTTGGAGACTAGGTACGGTTCCAAAGTGTGGCTTTTACAGAGTGAATTAGGAAGCTACTAAAGAGGTCTAGGAAGACAAATGACATGATCTGATTTACACTTTAAAAGGATCACATTAGTGGCTGTGTGTAGAAGAGATGGAGCAAGGGGAGGTGTGTGCAAGAGCGGAAATAGAGGAGATTAAGACACTGCCGCAGTACAAAGGTCAGAGCAGATGGCAGTTTAAAGCAGATGGCGATAAAGACAGTGAGATGCCATAGGATCGTCTGGATATATTTTGAAGGTTGGGTCTATAGGATGTGCCGATGAATTAGATGTACAATGTGAGAAATAGAAATCAAGGATGACATTTGACGTTTCAGTCTAAGCAACTCGAAAGACTGCCTTTAACTGATGGTAAAGACTGAAGGACAAGCAGGTTGAGGGAGTAGAGGTCACCAGGAATATAAGAAGCTCAGTTTGAATGTCTTAACTTTTACGAGCTTTCTGCGTATCCAGTGGAAATATAAAGTGAACAATAAAGTATCTGAACGTAGGACAGAGGGATCAAGAATGGATGCAGATATAAATATGGGCATCACCAGTATACAGATGCTCTTTGAAACTAGACAACTGGATGAAATCATTAAGAAAGTGAAAACAAAGAGGCGTCCATGTGGTGCCCTGGGGGACCTCAATGTTTAGAACTCAGGAAGGGGAGGAAGGACCACCAAGGATGATTAAGAAGTGATGGCCAGTATGGAGCAGCATACACCTACAAAACTGAATATATACAAAATACATACCAATACACACAAAACTGAAATTTCCTTTAGATCAAACTCATTCACCTATTAATGCATGCACACATACATCTATTCGTCTAGTATAGCACATTTTTTTCCATAATATTTTATTGTCAAATTGTTTTCCATACAACACCCAGTGCTCTTCCCCTTAAGTGCCCTCCACCATCACCACCACCTCTTTTCCCCCCTCCCCCTTCCCCTTCAACCCTCAGTTCATTCTCAG
>NC_043710.1:37530951-37541446 GCF_006229205.1 Suricata suricatta
GTTTTGATTTGTGTTTCCCTGATGATGAATGATGTTGAGCATTGTTTTATGTGTCTGTAGGCCATCTGGATGTCCTCTTTGGAGAAGTGTCTGTTCATATCTTCTGCCCATTTCTTCACTGGATTATTTGTTTTGTGATTGTGAAGTTAGCACGACATTTTAGAACATGGATGTTAGAGTGAAATATACCCGGATTCAAATTCAGATTTTTCCACTACCCAGGTCTGTGAACTTGGCATGTTATTTTAACTTGCTGAGTCCTTACTTCTCCTTGACTCTCAAATGAAGAGAGTGACACCAACTTCACTGGACTGTGAGGAATAAACGAGACATTGCCTATGAAGCATAGAGTCTGGTACTCCAAACGTTCAAGAAAGAATGGCTACAGTTTCTGTAATGATTGCTCCTTGAGTACTTTTTGAGCACCCACAGTGGATGCAAAAAATACCATGTCAAGCCCTGGAAAGAGGATAAAATCTAGCAGAGAGTAGAAGATGATACATGAATATTTATAAAATGGTATATAGGCCAAGTATGAAGGCAAACTCCTTGGGAGCAGGGACCTTTTCTGCCTGATCTTTACAGTACTGACATTAACCTGTGGGACAAGAAGAGCCTCACGTGTCCCATGAATAAATGAGACTGACATGAACCGCCACTATAAGTTTGTGGCAGAGCGATCACCGTGAGTTGTAATGAACAGAAAACACTTCATTCATGAGACGAGAAAAGTTTTTGGTGAATTTTTCCCATTGAATGAACCACAATTTACCTAAACAGGCAAGATGAAAAGGGAAGGAAAGTGGATTACTCAAATCCAAGGCAGCTGAAACTAGTGAGCAAATCTTTGAACCTAAATAGAGAGAGGATCCTGTTGCCTTACTACATCTTATTTTAGAGGGGCTTGTTTTGTTTCAAAACACAGCCTCCTTAATGAGGGAATTATAAGAGAATTAGCAAACAGTTGTTGAGGTCTCACATGTACCAGGCACTCCTATAATATATATGTAGTTACTGATCAAAACAATCCTACAAGATAGAAACTATTATTATTATTTCTACTTAGATGATGAAGAAGTTGGGAAGTTACTGATCAAAACAATCCTACAAGATAGAAACTATTATTATTTCTACTTAGATGATGAAGAAGGTGGGAAAGTAAAATTTTAAGTGGGAAAAGCTTGGACTTGCATCTCTAACCTACAGCTGAGGCCTGAACTATTACAGTGCATCCTATAAAGACCCTACGAGTCCACAGGCCAAATACTGACAATTTCCAAAGAACCTGTTAGATAAAGTAAGCCATAAAACAGACAATGTAGTCAAATTAATAATAAAGATGATAATCAATATAACTTTTCAGACTTACTTGATTTTAAGTAAATTGGATTTTTCTAAGTTGGTTTCATGGTTCAGAAATTTGTGAATACATGAATGAATGAAATATATCAACACATTCCTAAAGTTTCTGAACCTCTGAGTAAAGCTGTGTGTCTGTTCCCATGCTGTGGAACACAGAGCTTCTCTAGGTCTTTCTTCTTTTCTATAAAGGTAGGAATCATTACTACTTTTGAGTACTAAACAGACGCCATTATTTGTAAAAAGTACTTTGAAAAACATTTGCAACTGTTTTGGTAAAGCAGCTTCTATGCAATACTACATCACCTTAGAGCAACACTTAGTGACTATTAATATATGTACAAAAGGAAAAAATTAGTAAAAGAAATGAAGGTAACTAAGCAAAAGCAATACACATCTGTTTTCCCCACAGTAATGGGCCAGAATAAAGACACCACAGCAGCCATCTTTGCACAGCCGCTGGGAGTTAGAATGTGCACATGTATGCACTATCTCTGTTGGCATGTTCCATGGTACATTATCTTTCAGGAAATGGTCCTGAAGCCCAAGAAGTTGAGCACTGCCTATTTTCTAAGTCTTAAGACTCACAGGAAGTTTTCTTTGAAGTGGGGAGCAATTTTTCCCTAATGACCTACTAAACTTGCAGATTCACCAAACATATACTACAATGCCAGCATTACCCAGACTCCAAAACTAGACAAAGACACCATAAAAAGAAAGAAAACTAAGGGCCAATATCCCAAATAAACACAGATATTAAAATCCTCAATAAAATTTTTAGCAAATCTCATTCCAAAATACATTAAAAAGATCACTCATCACAATCAAGTGGGATTTATTCCAGAAATGCCAGGATGGTTCAATATTCACAAATCAATCAACATGATACACCACATCAATAAAATGAAGGATAAAAATTATCATCACCTTACTTGATGGAGAAAAAGAATTTGACAAAATTCCATATCTCCTCATGATAAAACTCTTAGCAAAGTGGGTTTATAGAGAACATACCTCAACATAATAAAGGCTATTTATGAAAAACCCACGGCTAACAACATATTCACTAGTGAACAACAAAGCCTTTCCCCTAAGATCAGTAACAAAACAAGGATGTCCACTCTTGCCACTTTTACTTTGGAAAAACTAGCCAGAGGAATCAGACAAGGAAAAAGAAAAAAGAAATATAAGACATCTGGATTGATTTAGAAGTTAAAGAGTCACTATTTGCAGATGACATAATACTATGCATAGAAAGTCCTAAAGACTTTCTATACATATATATGACTTTATATATGTAATAGATATTATATATTTTATATATTATATATACTAGAATAAATGAGTTCAGTAAAGTTAGAGGATACCCAATTGTTGGGGGCCGCCGAGGTTTGCTGCCTCAGGCAAGGATATATCGCTCTCCAGGGAGCAACCAAAAAACAAGATTTACATCTGGAGGCTAGGAGAGTGCATTTCCTGGTCCAGATTTTGGAGACAGTCATACTGAGCCAGATGAAAAAAGCCAAAATGAACAAAAGATCAAACCGCATTTTGGATTATGCAGCGCTAAGCTTCCCCTCCCCAGCATTGCAGACGCAAGTCTGGGCGCTTCTTTTTGATGCTGTGTCCAGAGTTTCAGTTTCGGTTTCTCCTTTCTCTAATATTCATTTGACTCTGTTACCTGGCAACCAACCTGGGTCAGTTCCCCGCCCCAAACCCTATATAAGAGTATTATTTTCTTAATAAAGGGGGCTTGATCAGAAATCGCTTGTCTTGCCTCACTCTCTGTGCGTCCCCTTCCTGCCCTATTTCTCTCTCCCTCCCTCAGGAAAGAACCCGCAGGATTCACCGCCCCACGGGGCCGGAGCGGCTAGACCCGACACCCAATCAATACTCAGAAATTAATTGTTGCCTTTCTATACACTAAGAATAGCAGAAAGAGAAATTTAGAAATTCCACTTAAAATTGCACCAAAAAGAACACCTAGAAACAAACCTAACCGAGGAGATAAAAGACCTATACTCTGAAAACCATATAGTATTTTGTTAATATAATTTATTGCTAAGTTAGCTGACATACAGTGTATACAGTATGCTCTTGACTTTGGGAGTAGATTCCCACTATTTATCACTTAAATACAACACCCAATACTCATCCCAACAAGTGCCCTCCACAATGCCCATCACCCATGAAAATAATTGAATATAACACAACAGATATTCCATTCTCATGGATTAGAAGAATTATTAAAATGTCCATACTACACAAAGCAAACTATAGATTTGAGGTAATCTCTATCAAAATGTCAACAGTATTTTTCATAGAACTAGAACAAATAATCCTAAAATTTGTATGGAACCACAAAATACCCCCAAATACCCAAACTGTCTTAAGAAAGAAGAACAAAGCTGGAGGTATCCCAATCCCAGATTTCAAGATATACCACAAAGCTACAGTAGTAGTAATCAAAGTAGTATGGTATAGACACAAACATAGACACGTAGATCAATAGAACAGGATGGCAAGCCCAGAAATAAGTTGATACCTATATAGTCAATTAATCAATGACAAAGCAGCCAAGAACATACAATGGGGAAAAAGCAGTATCTACAATAAATGTTGCTGGGAAAACTAGACAGCTACATGCAAAAATAATGAAACTAGGCTATTTGCTTGTACCATATACAAAAGCTAACTCAAAGTGGATTAAAGACCTAAAGGTGACACCTGAAACCATAAAAATCCTATAAGAAAACATAAGCAGTAATTTCTTTGACACTGGCCTTATCAACATTTTTTTTACATATGTCTCTTAAGACAAGAGAAACAAAACCATAAAAACTATTGAGACTACATCAAAATAAAAAGCTTTTTCACTGCAAAGGAAACTATCAACAAAACCAAAAGGCAACTTATTGGATGAGAGAAGATACTTTCAAATGATATATCCATTAATGGGTTAATATCCAAAATAAATATACAATTCCACACCAAAATATAATCCCATTAAAAATGGACACAGGACTTGAATAGACATTTTTTCAAGGATATACAGATGGCCAGCATATACATGAAATGATGCTCAACATCACTAATTATGAGGAAATGCAAATCAAACCCACAATGAGATATCACCTTATAACTGTCAGAATGGCTGGAATCAAAAACACAAGAAACAACCAGTGTTGGCAAGGATGTGAAGAAAAGAAACTCTTGTCCACTATTTCCAAGAATGTATTTAAGTTGATTCAGTAACTATGGAAAATAGTACATAAATTTCTCAAACAATTACAAATTGAACTACCATATGATTCTGTAAGTTCACCGCTGGAAATTTACTTGAAGAAACCAAAGACACTAATGCAAAGAGATGTAGGCATCCCTGTGTTTGTTGTAGCATCATTTCTAATAGTCAAGATATGGAAGAAGCCCATGTGTCCATCAATAGATGAATGGATAAAGATACGGTGTACACACACACACACACACACACGAATACTACCTAGCCATACAAACGGATGAAATCTTGTCATTTATGACAACTTAGCTGGACATAGAAGGTTTTATGATAAGTGAAGTAAGTTAGAGAAAGACAAATACCATGATTTCATTTACATGTAGGCTCTAAAACACACAACAAATGAATATAAAAACAAAATGCAGGGGGCACCTGGGTGGCTCAGTCAGTTGAGCGTTCGGCTTCAGCTCAGGTCATGACCTCACGGTTCATGGGTTCAAGCCTCACGTCGGGGTCTGTGCTGACAGCTAGCTCAGAGCCTGGGGCCTGCTTCGGATTCTGTGTCTCTCTCTCTCTCTGACCCTCTCAAAAATATCTGTCTCTCAAAAATAAATAAACTCAAAAAAATTTTTTTTAATGCAGCAATAGACCCATAAATACAGAGAACTGATGGTTGCTGGAGGGGAGGGGTGTGGAGGGATGTGCAAAACGGGGGAAAGAACATTGGGAAATACAGACTTCCAGTTATAAAATGATTAAGTCATGGGGATAAAAGGCACAGCGTAGAGAACAGCGTCAATAGTGTGCCTGGTGCCAGATGGAGGCTACCCTCGTGGGGAGTGTAGCACAGTAGACTTGTCCAATCACTACGCTGTGGACTTGAAACTCGTGTAACACTGTGTGTCAACTGCACTTAAAAAATTATTTTCAGGTTCACAGCCTTAAATAAATTAGCAGCATTAAATATTTTCTGATTTGAGAAGTGACACATGTGCACAATAGAACATTTGGAAAATGGAAATAAACACAAAAAGATGCATCACCCATATTGCCACTAGACAGGAGTAACTCCTTAGATTCACAAAAACTTTAAAATCCAAGTACAAGTAAGTGAAACTAGCATCAGTGATTTGGAGAGATGCCAGGGGTGGCTGAGTGTAGCATCCTTTAGTGTTCTTTTAACATTGCTATAAAGTTTTTTGTGAGTCTCTTTTTAATGGGTAGGAAGATATCAAGGCTTAGTCCTAATTCTTCCTACATGAGAAAATGACAGCCTAAAGGAGGGAAAGGACTTAAACAGCTGCTTGTCTATCAACAGAACCATTGCTGGGCCTTTAGGGCCAAGATCAGCACTAAATTCCATCTACTAAACCATGCAAAGTGAAACCTCACCTTTACAGACCCTTGGCCTTGGGTCTGTATAGTGTTTTGATTTTGTTGCTTCTCAACAGTTTCCAATAAATTGGAACTATCACAGGAAGGGAGGAAGAGCTTCAGCTTTGAGTTACAAAATTTCAATGAGTATTTTTCCAGACGCAGGTCCCTCAGGGGAGCCAAAGGACAGTGATAAGTAATGCTTGTGAAGGACCCTTGATACCTCACTGCCCTAGGATCCTCCCCAATTTCCTTTAGATCTTGAAATTTAATTATCAACAATTTATTGAGTGCTTAATACATGTCAGCCACCATTTGACACACGTCATCTAATTTCATCCTTATGATAGCTTTGTGTTCTATTATCATCTCTATTTTATAGAGACAGAAATAGAGGGGGCACATCCCCAAGGCCACTGAAAAGTAAATGCTGAAGCTCAGACTTGATCCTTGGATGGAGAGCCCAACTCGACACTCTAATTTCTCCCTTCTGCATGCTGAGAAGGATGAACTCTTCCAGCATCTTCTACCATAAATATCATTAAAAGCCTTTTAGCATTAAGTTATTAGGAGTGCCTGGGTGGCTCAGTCTGTTAAGGGGCCGACTTCAGTTCAGGTGATGATCTAACAGTTCATAGGTTTGAGCCCCACATTGGGCTCTGTGCTGACAGCTCAGAGCCTGGAGCCTGCTTCAGATTCTGAGTCTCCCTCGCTCTCTGCCCCTCCCCTACTTATGTTCTGTTTCTGTCTCAATAATAAATAAATACATAAGAAAAAAATTTTTTAAGTTACTATAGATCACTATGGGGAAAGCAGAAGAAAAACCAAAACCACCAATAGTGCTTGGGACCTACACAGTACTGATTTCAAGGTTTAGCAACCCAATTTAGTAGCTGTACATCCTCACCTTTGGTAAATCACTTGAATTTCTGAGCCTAATGCCCTTTTCTGCAATAACACCTTCCTCAAAATTCAATTGCCTGGAAAACGTATCATTTAAATCTATAAACTTTTGAAAGTGAAAAGGGGTACTAAGTTTGGTGGGACAACAGGTATAAAACAGGACTTGCATGGACCAATCGGTATATACGATTCACTGTAGGTAACGGTGTTAAAGAACCTGGTGGAGCACCTGGTCTATAAGTGAGAGCCATGGTGTAATAGATTCCTTTCTTTTCTGTACAAATGGAGTATCAAATAGCACAGATGTTTCCAAATGGGGGCAATTTTGCCTCTTAGAGAGCTTTCTTCAATATCTGGAGACATTTGTAGATGTCAGAAGTGGAGGAGTGCATGCTACTGGCATCAAGGGGATAGAGGTCAAGTATACTGCTCAACAACCCTATAATGCACTGAACAGGCCCTTATTAAAAAAAAAAAAAAGAAAGAAAAGAAAAGAAAAGTAAAGAAAAACAGAAAAAAAAAAACCCAGCAATCATACCGAGGTTAAGGAACACTGAAACTGCACTTTTCATTAATGCAGAAAAAAGCGGAGAAGGTCTGATATCAAATATAGGCTTACTTTGCTTCTTAGTCTTACCTTGGGTCAGCCCAAATATGGCGCTAATAAAATCAGTCCCCTTGGAATTCAAGTGAAATCGCACATTCTTTTGATAGTTTAACTACTATAAACAAATTTGCAGAGGCCTGTCACCAGTCTCAAAGTATCATCTCACATCTCAGAGGTAACTTGCACTGCAAGGAAAAAGGCCAGGTCTCGTGTACATAATGCAATCTTCATGCATTCAGAGGAGAATAGGGGCTCGCATGCAATCAACACAGGTGTTTCTCTAAAGGTATGAAATCATCATTAGCAATAATAAAGCTTTCATCTGACTTGCCTTCCCCAAGCCTTGCTTACGTGATAAAAATAGGTTGAATTTTTAAATCCCGTCCCTAAAATCAAGCAACTACTTGGGAGACCATAGTTTTTTTTGAAAGAGAATGAGGAATTATCCACAACTCTATGAGCCCTAATTAATCGATCATTCACTCACATTTTCACACTGTCAGATAAGCATGAAAGAGATATTAAATAAAGCTTTAAAAGCTCTCTTCGGATTGACACCCCCCCACCCCAACCCCATCAAGCCAAACTTCACTATTTAACATTGTATTCAGGATGTGTGGGTTGGCTCAAGAGACTGGCTCTAAAACTGGATACGTAAATACACTTATCTCAACTCTTAAGGCAAATGTAGCTCATTAAATACAGTTGCAAGCAAAACATAATCCCGGTTTCTCTGTAATAAAGGCACTTTGTACCTTAGTTACCTTTCAGAAGGCGTAAAAACTCCAGGAAAGACATTTTAAATTTGTGTTTGAGGTCCTAACTTTTCCTCTATGTTATCAGCCAACAGATCCCAACCAGGAAGTATTTTTTTCCTAATCATCATGAGAGTGAACGAGATCAAATACCTCCACGGATCACTGCTGTTTGATAGAACATCCAGCTGGTCTACTGCATAGGCTCCCAAAATTAGTGGTCGTTTTTGGGCTTCCTACAGTGGTATCTTTTTCCAAGCAGGAAAGGGATGAAAGGACCATCTTCAGAGACCCTCCTACACAAGGATATCTTTTCTGACACAAGTCTATTTATTAAAGCATAGAAAGCAGAAAGAGATGAGAAGGAGTGATGTCTTCCTGCCATTGTGGAGCAGGGAGACAGATTCGGTGACACCAGTCAGGGAGCCTGAGCAGCTTAGATGTGGACAAGCTTCAAGAGATACACCATCTTGGGTTCAGACAGTAAGGATTTTCTCCTTTCTGGGTGGAAAGTCCTTCTCCCCATCTGCTTTGTCATCTTCTAAAAACTAACCTTCTAAAATGAAAAAACAAAAACAAAAAACAAAGAAAACAAAACAAAACACAGAACTATATTCCTAGATGGCTGCAGACAGAATTAACCACTCCTAATGTGGAGCTGCCACAGGAGAGCACAGGCATTTCTACCAGACTCACTCGACTAAATGGTTCACCATTTAATTCCATGCCTACTGGTTTCTTACAGAACTCTTTCATTTCTCCCTGCTCAGCATGAAATAAAGTTTTGAACAATTGAACTGAAATGATATGGGGACCATGTAATGGTGCTGTGTTAGCATGTACTGGCTCTGAAACAGTCCAGTACTTGATGGTTAACATCTGATAATACTTACGGAGTGCCAAATACCAGTCTAGGTACGTATTAATTACCCTATATTATCTCCACCTGCTAATTACACAACTGTATGAGATGGATAGCAGTATCTCCATCTTATAGCCCAGTAAAGCCACAAAAAGTTGTCTATGGCCACATGGCTGGTTAGTAAATGACAGGCCAGGATTCAAAGTGGGCACTCCATCTGCAAAGTCCATCTTCTTAATCATTAGATTACATTAATACAAGAAACTATTACAGGGTAAACAATGGGCAGAGAATAAAGAGTCTAATGCAAGTTCACGTCATAAGTATTGGGCTCTTTAGGCTGGAAACGTGGAGGATTCAGGAGTGAAGTCCAGGACCAAACCAAGAAATAGCCCTCAGGCAGGCCACCCATAGTGCTCATTACCTCCTCTGGGTTCTCTCCATCCTGATGTAACTCATCCTGATTAGTCCTACAACTTTGGGACAGTACTAAACAGAACATCAGGGTCCCAAGCACAGCACCACTATTTGCATTTGAGACCAGATAGTTCTCTGTTGCTTGTCCCATACATTGCACAATGTTTAGCAGCATCCCTGGTCACCATCCACTAGATGCCAGTAGCTACCCCTCCCCCACCTTTTCCTATGCTTCTAACAATCAAAAATCTCTTCAAACAGATTTGTTCATTTTAGCCACTCTGACTGGCGTGAGGTGGTATCTCAGTGTGGTTTTGATTTGTGTTTCCCTGATGATGAGTGGTGTTGAGCATCGTTTCATGTGCCTGTTGGCCATCTGGATGTCCTCTTTGGAAAAGTGTCTGTTCATGTCTTCTGCCCATTTCTTCACTGGGTTATTTGTTTTGCGGGTGTGAAGTTTGGTGAGTTCCTTGTATATTTTAGATACTAGCCCTTTATCTGATATGTCATTTGCAACTATCTTTTCCCATTCTGTCAGTTGCCTATTAGTTTTCATGATTGTTTCCTTTGCAGTGCAGAAGCTTTTTATCTTGATGAAGTCCTAAGTGTTCAGTTTTGCTTTCGTTTCCCTTGCCTTTGGGAATGTGTCAAGTAGGAAATTGCTGCAGTGGAGGTCTAGGAGGTTTTTTCCTACTTTCTCCTCGCGGGTTTTGATGGTTTCCTGTGTCACATTCAGGTCCTTCAGCCATTTTGAGTTAATTTTTGTGTATGGTGTAAGAGAGTGGTCTAGTTTCATTCTTCTCCATGTTGCTGTCCGGTTCTCCCAGCACCACCTGCTAAAAAGGCAGTCTTTTTCCCATTGGATACTCTTTCCTGCTTTGTTAAAAATTAATTGGCCGTACATCTGTGGGCCCAGTTCTGGGTTCTCTATTCTATTCCATTGGTCTATGTGTCTGTTTTTGTGCCAATACCATACTGTC
>NC_043710.1:37541546-37655900 GCF_006229205.1 Suricata suricatta
GGAGGCAAAGTCTCCCCCTGTTGGAAACCAATAAATTGCATGTAGTCCCCAAGCAGACAAGGCCTTCCAGCATACAATGACTCTACTCTCCCCATTCTTCCATCAGAGTAAACCATACTCCTTTTGGAATGGTGGAAATCCCTAACTCCCAAACCCCACCTACATGCAACCTTTCTTCCACCGCTGATTCAAACAGGAAAGGATGAGGTGTCAAAGTACAGCAGTGTCGTACTCACAGCTTGGAAGTCTATGTTCCCAGTGTAATGGCACATTAGTTTAGAGGAAAAGAAGTACTGGATCTAGTTCTGGCTTAGAACTAGAAAGCCTTTAAACAGATTAATATACCCAAGGAGGTAAAAAGACCGATCATTCTCATTTAAAGAGCATGAACATGAGACTCAGAAAGGTTAAGTAATTTGTCCAAAGTTGCAAAACTAGTTTGTGGTAGATCCAGATTTCAGGCCCAGACCTTTTACATCAATTTACTGTAACTTCCCATGATGTCCCCAGGGGAATGGAGCTTTCCAAAGACCAATTAAAGCAGAAAGCAAAGTAAAGACTTCTCAACTGCCTTCTGATGACTAAAGTATCTTGAGTAGAGAGTGGGAGATATCCAAACATTGGCGATACTTGAAGTGGAATACAAGAGCCGAATTGGTAGCAGCCTGTGCAAATGAGAAATGAACAAGGATTCTGCCACATTTCATCCATCTCTAGCTCATACCATATGGTAAATAATAGATCTAAGCATTCCTGCAGTAACACACTCGCTAAAAATTTCTAAGTACAGCTGAAGAGTCACTAAAAATATACATCATCTCTTGCACCAGCTTGTAGGGAACACAGCAGCACATTCCATAATGCATTGGTTTTACCTTTATATTAGCAGCTGAGGACTTATTTTGCTATCAGGCAGTCATGATCTCATGTGCCCGCCACACTGAAACAGTCAGTGACAATAGCCAGACTGACAGAGTGGGAAACAGCATACCCTGAAGAATCAAACAGTCACCTAATCAGGATGATCAAAGCCAAACATCACACAACCTACTAGAGCCCCAACAGCATTCACAGCTTGTTTCCAGTCACTATCAGTTGAACAGATCGGTCTTTGTACCCACTGGCCAAAATATTTCCTATTGTTCCATGTCCTCAGACATGGGCTTTATTGGATGGCAGAAACCTGTGACAGCATGGCCTCTAATCCCTGTGGCCAACTGCACTCCTTTGGAAGCTGTAGGATCTATGGTCATATGCAAGTGTTTGATCATTCATTCATTCATTGAACATGTATTATTCAAACCCACTCTATCCTAGTCCCTGGGCTAGAGATACCAAGAATAATTAGAAAAAGCTTATGACCAAAATGTCTTACATAATTAAGGAAAGGACAACATGAAAATATTTAATTTGAATACTCTGAGGAAAACATGGTTAGTAAGTTCAAAACAGAAGTTAGAAGAAAGAAAGGAACAATTATGCTTAGGATCTCAGAAGGGATGATGTTTAAGCAAAATATTAAAGATGGAGACAGTAGGGAGGGAGGGATGGGGGTGATGGTCATGGTGGGGGGCACTTGTGGGGAGAAGCACTGGGTGTTATATAGAAACCAATTTGACAATAAACTATTATAAAAAATAATAATAATAAATAAAGATGGAGACATTAACCAGGTGGGCAAAAGATGGAAGGATCTTCCTAGTGGATGGGACAGCATGTGCAAAGACACATGTTCTAGAATTGTTAAGAAGGTCAGTAGGCCTACAGCACAGGCTATGAGTGGACAAATGATCTATCATGGCCGACCTTTGTCTTCCACTCCGTGGAACTATTATATTTTCACACCTCCCCTAACAGATAATGGAAGCTGTCAATAGTAAGAAAAAGACAGACACAGTCAAATGTGTGTCAATCTGCTAGAAATGTGAGGAACAGATACAGTATGCAAATAAGACAGAACGCAGGGAAGGTTCCCAAGAATGTTGTCTAGAATGTAGCAGAGTTCAAAGCCTAAAAGATGGGGGAGACACACATGAAAATTAATAAACCAATGTAGAATATGTTCAAGAGCTCTGGGTATACACATTTTTTCATTTAAAGTATAAGGCAGGCACTATTATTTGCATTTAACTAATGAGAATACTATGTCAGGTATGAAAAAGAATTAAATGTTCATAAAGTTCAGAAGGACTAAGGCAGTAAAAGCTAAGAAGGAACCACCAATCATCTCAGACTTTATCAGTAAAGTCAGTTATTTCAGAAGCTCACCAGGAAACCGCTCAGAGTGTAAGAGTCTCTGGGTAATTCTCCCCATTGTCTGAAGCTACAGCAGCAAACCGGTCACTCTCAAGAGCTTATTGGAAAACTGCTGCGGCTTTCACCTCCACCCAAGTGTCCACTATGAATGCTTCTGGAAAACAGTGGCTTCTGCTCTCCAGCCTCCCAACACTTATACAAGTGCCTACAATTGGCTGCTTTTAACCCAAAATCTTACAGGAAAAGGGTATTTGGGGAAAATTTTCCTTTTTTTCTGTAATATGGTGAAGACAGGGCCTCTAGAAGGGGATGACGGTAGTGGTGCCAGGTCTACCACAAAGAATCCAGAGTAGAAAGGGAGGCACAGAAAGTTGAGGTGACCTTATGGAGAATTAAACAATTTTCTCAGGGTGACACAGCTCAATGTGAGTAGAACCAGAACTTTGGACCTAGGCATTCCAAGTACAAGGTTTCCCTATTTAACCACTCTGCAGCTGTGAGAAATCAGGGAAGAGACCAAGGACAACTTGCAGGTTTCGGGTTGAGTAACAGCTTTACATGCTGATAAATTCAGACTGTTTTAAGTTCTTTTGCCCAAATGAGTCATATGAAACAAGAAAGAAAAAATGCTTACAGGCTACAAATCTTCACCTTAATGGGACTCCAAAAAGCTCTTAGTTAATGGTCTGTGGACCCTGAAATTGGTCAGCACACCTGCGACTTACTGACCTAGAGAGAGTGCCAAGACAAACCAATCTGAAAGCTCCTCTAACCTTTGCCCTATAAGGGCACAGTCGAGGTCTTAGGATCAGGCACACAAAGCTATTCTTTCCAATATCAAGTAAAGGTCACCCTACCAGTTCCAGAATAAAATAGCTTTCCAATAAGATTACTGTAAAATATTACTACCACTAATAATAATACATTGAATAGGATATTCCTACCTTTCAAAATAATGTGGTTTTTCCATTTCATAGTCCTTCCCTCAAAGCTTTCACCTTGATCAAATTGCTAAGGGACATGAATTTTAAATGCCTCAAGGCTCAAGTAAAAACAAAGGAAATAGATTGCAGGATTTTTATAAGTTTTGAATCAATTTATCATAAATAAGTTCAGTATTCATACTCAACTGGGATCTCATATAATGCTTCATTCATTCCTGCAGTGACTGCTGCTGTACACCAGACATTGTTGCAAGGGCCAAAGCTACAGAGACAACAAAAACAAATTCAAAGAGACCAAGGAGCAACAAACTCTTTCTGTAAAGGGTCTGACAGCAAGTCAGGAAGCTTAGGTGGCTCAGTCAGTTAACTGTCCGACTCTTGATTTCCGCTCAGGTCATGATCATATGGTTTGTGAGATGGAGCTTGGCATCAGTCTCTGCGCTGACAGTGAAGTGCCTGCTTGGGATTCTCTGGCTCCCTCTCTCTCTCTGCCCCTCCTTCCTTCCCTGCATCTCTCTCTCTTTCTCTCTCTCTCTCTATCTCTCTCTCTCTCTCTCTCACACACACACACACACACACACACACACACACACACAACACACACACATAAATAAAAGCTTTAAAAAAATAAAGGGTGAGATAGCAAGTTATTTTTGGCTGTACAAGTCATGATCTCTGTTGCAACTACTCAGCTCTGTCATTGAAGTAGACAATGTAAATGATTTTTTGATACAACATATTCAAAGAAAATTAGCTGGTTAAATTTAGCCTGGAGACTGCAATTTACCACAATGGTCTAGACCACTAGTTTTCAAAGTATAAACACTCTATGAGAAATATCAGCATCACCAAGAACTTATTAAAAATGTCAATTATCAACCCCTTCCCTAGACGAAGTGAATCAGTAATTCTGGGGTTGAGTTTTAGAAGTCTGTTTTAAGAAGCCCTCCACATGATTATGATACATGGTAAAGTTCAAAACTATGGTCTAGAACTGAACTAGTACAATATGGTACTGAACTGAACAATACGGCAACAACCAACTATTTAAAGTTTCAGTTCTTTTGCATTTGCCACATTTCATGTGTTCAACAGCCACATAATGGACATATTCCCCTCACTGCAGAAAGTTCTATTGAATAGCACTGGTCTAGACAGACACACAGATTAAAAACAAAATGCCAGGTATCATAATAGATGCAACAATGTATCAAGCAGACGTGTGGCATGAAGTTAGGAATGGTTAATTCTACATCTGGGAAAGGAGAGGGTCACTGAAGGTTTAATAAGGATGAGTCTTGAATGCAGCTTAGAGTTTTTCTGCTGGTGATACAGAGTAGGAAACTACAGTGTGCAAAAGTAACTTAAGGTAGGAGCACAACATGTAAAAGGCATGGTTTGTTACAGGAACCTGGATTTCTTCACCATGGTTAGAACAAAGAGTGCTTATGGGTGAGAACGGAGAAAGGAAAGTAGAAACAGTGGAACTAAATCATGGCATATCTATGTACCTTTCTTAGGGATTTGGGGACTTATTGGCTATTCAAAGTATGATTGGTTGGTGTTTACAAAGTGATTCCAACCAATGCTTCCAAAGCCTAAGAAAGAGTAAGCAATATGTTGACTTATTGGATACACCTCAAAGCTTCTCTAGGTAAATCCTTTATCCTAGGCTATTTGAAGGGAGATAGTCGGTGAATTAAGCCAAAACTGATTTGTCCTTTAAAAGAATGTAATTACACTCCCCTTGTCCTGAATGGTCCTGTCAGTCCTAACACACAATGTGACTAGAACGGTTAGGTTCTGATATATTATCTGGTATCCATCCGTCACTGTCTGGTAATGCCAGTAAGCACCACAATAGGAGAGCCTCTTTCCAAGGCAGGATCTGCAGGGCACAGTTACTTTCTGCCAATATTGGAAGTACACAAGGCAGATGCTTACTGGATCCTACAGCTTTTGTTCAGACACCAAAACTCCATATATTATATCCACAAAAAATAAGGCCTATGTGGTCATGTATGTAACCAAACAATCACCCAGAAATGGTGGCATTCCAAGGATAATTACCAGGAGGTTGGTGGGAAGGGAAAATATATTGTGTTTCCAACAGGATGTGCCCACATAAAAGGGGCCAATGTCATGCTTTACTTAAATGTAATGTTAACACCTGTAAAGAAGAACCATTTAGAGGAAAAGCAGAGATGGGGCTCTGGAATCGATTCTTAGTGGGAGGGGAAGGGGAAAGAGGGGTGGAGGGGAATCTCGAAAATGGGCCTTACATTCTATTACAATCCTAAGGCATTTTAGCAGCTTTTCACAACCACATTGATTTGTCCACAGGACCCCCCCCAAAAAAAAAAAAGCTGTGAAGCAAATAAAGTCACCTCCGAGTAACAGGTTATAGCATATTGTGAAGGGAAGAAAGAAGCATGATCTTCAAAAGCTAATATACTGTCATTCCAACACAACCTGGATGTGTATTTATCACCAAGGTCATTCCCAAGTAGGAACCGCTATCACCACAGGAAAGCTAGTGCTGATTTGCAGAGCAAGTGATCTGCCCATGATCTGCTCATACCAAGTAACAACAGCAGTTAATTTGAACAGCAGGAACAAATCTCTTCCTCCCCTTCTGGGTCCCTCATCGACAACCTTGCTTCATTCACACTTGGGTCTCAGAGGCTTGTTCATTCTTTATATAGACATCCCGCAATAAATAGAGCTAATATATTCATCAAACCCCTTGATGTTAACACTTGAAAGAAAACTGAGCGACACACTGCCAGAATAAGAAAAAAGGAGGGGGAGGAGAAATGAAAATGGTAAACAGTAAGAAAATTGTCCAGAAAATGGTTACCTTAAGGAAAATAACATGGACATAAAAAGAAAAAGTATAGAGATCTGAAAAAAATGGGCAAAGTTCTGACAAATGCAATGAGAAAATTCAGCTATAGAAAAAGAGACCCCAATGCAGTGTTCTTTCTTCAAAAGTGGTTAAAGAGGTAGATAATAAAATGCTACAACACTGGAAGGAAGGGGGTACAATCTAGGACTTTCTGTAAATGTAACTTGTACTATGTAAATTGATTGAAAGAATTTAAGTTCACCCAACTAGGTAAGCAAATTAATTACTTATCCAATCCTGACTTCATCATTAAATCAATGGTGTAAAGCCTCTAACACAGAACTGTGCTAGACAAAGGATTCACAAATATGTATAAAACATAGTCTCTGCCTTCTGGGAGCTCACACAGTCCTGAGATTAGAGCAACCTGCAAGCAAATAATTATGGAAATAGAAGTACTCCAACCAGGAGTTATGCATACACTGAATTATGGGTTCATCAGCCCCAGGAATGTAAAACTTACCTGGGAAATAAGCCTGTCTAGTGCTTCATTAGAAAAATTTCCAACTGTAAGAAATGCTAGCATTGGGAGGCTAAGGAAACGGTACATTAAACTGTATTTCTTCATTAATCTTGCTCCTAGGGAGGCTCTTTCCTAGTTGTTCAAACAGAATTTACAGTGTGAACAGGGAGAGGAGATAAGGCAACAAAGTCAAGAAGTTGGCTCTGCTCCAAGAATTGCCATGTGTAGAGGCTAGAAAAACCTGGAGGGGACATGGCTTGACACGTTCTGGCAAGCAGAAGCATCTAACCATGGTCAAAGGCATGAGAGCACAGGCAACCCCTGCTCAGAACCCCAGCTGCCTATTTTATCAAATCCAAACAAGTCATTGAGCTGATGAAGTTGAATCCAACTTAAAATCCCTGTCACTGTAGCCAACTGAGAGCTCCCAGCTGACAAAGCTGGAATGATTAGAGCAACCAAAAAATGCGATACTGATTATAACCCAATGTATAAAAAAAATCCATGAGTCTTCTTCCCCCAAACATATAGCCCCAGCCTGAAAATGAGAAAAACAGAAAAATCCCAAATGAGAGACTGTCTATGAAATACTTGGCCAGTACTCCTCAAAACTATCAAGGTCAAAAACAAGCAAACTATCAACTACTAGGGCTCCCAGTCCAAGATGGCGACATAAGAAGACTCTGAACCTCTCTCCGCTATAGAACACACCAAATCATACCTATTTATAGAGCAATTCTTCCTGAGGAAGAGCTGAGGGCTGACTGAAAAGCTTCTGCACAATACAAGAGAGACTGTGATTGGTAATGAAGAGGACCCCGCCCTTGATGCTGAGAGCTGCAACAGGGAGGGTCAGTACTGAGGGACTGGGAACAGATTTGCCCGTCCTTGGGCACAGAAAAAAAAAAAGATGAAGTTCAAAAGAGCAACAAGTTTATAAAAGAACCATTCCTCAAATTCTGTCAAACTGCAGAAGAGCTACTGGAACACACTCTGAGTCAGAAGGACTGGTGAGCAGCGTGGTTAAGCTCCCCCTCCCCACTGAGAGCAAACACCAGAGCAGTGTCTGGATGCCATGACTGGCTGGCCAAGTCAGCAAGCCCTGGGTCTCTAAGCCACACCAGCCCTGGACACGCTTAAGGTATAAAAGAACTACTGTATAAAAAAGCAGCCCAGGGGCGCCTGGTGGCTCAGTCAGTAAAGCGTCCAACTTCAGCTCAGACCATGAACTCATGTCTTGTGGGTCTGAGCCCTGCATCGGGCTTTGTGGGGACAGCCCAGAGACTGAAGCCTGCTTTGGATTCTGTATCTCCCTCTCTCTATGCCCCTCCCCTATGCACACTATTTCTCTCTCTTTCTCAAAAATAAATAAAGACTTAAAAAATTAAAAACAAAAAAGCCAGCACTAAAACCCTGTCAAATGGCTAGGAGCTGCTGGAACTTTCTCTGGATGAGAGGGGCTGGCCAACACAATTGAAACACCCCATTCACCTGGAAAACACACACCAGAGCAGGATGCAGCACCCTAATCAGCCTGCTATCTTAGGGTCCAAGGTGCCTAACCCATACGAGCCTTCCCAACAAGGTGGCACAGGGCAGTGCACACAGATATCCCTGATCAGCACTCACTAAAACTCCAACCTTCAGTGCCAAGGTGACATGGGTGCAAAGCACCCTGGAACATTCCAGAACACACCATTTTAGCTTCAGATGCCTTGTAGGGCACCCCTGGAATAAACTACTCCCCAAACGCCCAGCTTACACCTGATTTGGATCCAGATGTCCTGTCAGGGTTCCACTTGCATGGGACACACCAAGAACTCCCAGCTTATACCTGCTTTGGGTCATGCCAACACACCAGAGAATCCCCAGCATGGAGCACTCTAGTACACCACTGCCTGCACTGGCCTAAGGTCCAGTTATCTGGCCAGGGCACCCCTGTGCTAAGTACTCTGGGAGACCCAGCAGGCACTCACTTCACCTTCAGCTGTCCCTCCAAGAACCCTCAATGTGGAGAGTCCCAAAACACACCAGCTCACACCCACTTCATCTTCAGCTGTCCTGCCACAGCCTCTCAGTGTCAAGAGTCCTGGGACCCTTCATTTTGCAGCCACATGAGGTACACTTGTCCTCCTAGGGCACCACCTGTGCAGAGAGTCTCAAGACTGCCCCAGCCTTCACCCACTCCAGTTCCAGCAATCTCACCAGAGCAGACCCAGCATGGAAGACCCGTGACCCACAGCTCTGCAAGCCACAGCTCCCACCATCCAGCAGAAGTCACTAAGCATACACAGTCTACAGAAGGGATGACCATATACAAGGCCATTGCTTCATGTTTAGAAGAACTGTTCCACCTAATTCATAGAAACACAGAAAGTCAAGCAAATTAGACAGAGCAATATGATCCACAATAAAGAATAATGTAAAACCTCAGAAAAAGAACTAAATGAAATGAAAATAAGCAATATTCCTGATAAAAAGTTTGAAATAATGATCATTAAGAGGCTCACCCAGGCTGGAGAGAAGAGTGGAAGAACTCAGGGAGACCTTCAATAAAAAGAAATTTTTTAAACCATTCAGAGGTGAGGAATACAATAACTGAAATGGAAAATACACTAAAGGGAATCTACACTAAAGGAAATCAAGAGTAGACTAGCAGATGCAGAAGAATGGATCAGCAATCTGGAAGACAGGGTAATGGAAAGTACTCAAACTAACCAGCAAAAAGAAAAAAGAGTTTAAAAACAACAAGGATAGGTTAAGGGCTATTTTGGACAATATCAAGTGAACAAACATTTCCAGAAGCAAAGAGAAAGGGGAAGAAAATATATTTGGAGAAATAGCTGAAAACTTCCCTAATCTAGGGGGGAAAAATAGACATTTAAGTTCTAGAAGAAAAGAATTCCAAACTAGATGAACCCAAGGAAAACCATACCACATCACATAATAATTAAGCATAAAGGTTAAAGATAAACAGAGAATTTTAAAAGAGCAAGAGAAAAGCAAAAAATTACGTACAAGGAAACCCCATAAGGCTAGCAGCTTATTTTTCACAGAAAGTTTTCAGGTCAGAAGGAAGTAACATGATTCAAATTGCTGAAAGAAAAAACAAAAGACAAAACGAAACAAACCTACAACCAAGAATACTCTACCCAGGAAGATTATCATTCAGATTTGAAGGAGAGATGGTTTCCTAGACAAACAAAAGTTAAAATTCATCACCACTAAGCCAGCTTTACAAAAAATGTTAAAGGGTCTCCCTTAAATGGAATGGAAAAAGGTATATAAGAAAAAAATCATGAATGAAAATATGTAAAATAGGACAGCATTTACATAAAACATGGAGGAGGGAACTAATAAAGGATTTTTAGAATGTTTTTGAACTTCAGTGACCATCAACTTAATACAGAATGTTGTATATTTAGGATGTTACGTATAAACCTCACAATACCACAATCCCAAAAGCTAGAATAGATATACACAACATAAAGTCATACATACCACTACAGAAACGCATCAATCACAAAGAGAAAAGAGAAGAACTACAAAAACAAGCAGAAAACAATTAACAAAAGAGAAAAGTAAACTGTTCAAAAGATGATAATAGTATATATCAATCAATCAATAATTACTAAAATGTAGGGCATCTTGGTGGCTCAGTTTGTTGAGCATCCAACTCTTGAAGTCATCTCAACTGTGGGATCAAGTTCCACATCAAGCTCCACACTGAGCAGGGAGCCTCCTTGGGATTCTCTCTGTCTCCCCATCCTTCACTCTCCCCTACTCACTCTCTACCTAAAACTTAAATAATTATAATTATTATATTATATATATTATATTTATGTAACCATATTATACATTATTATAATTATATTATATATTTTACTTATAAATTATTATATAATTATATTATATTTTATTATTACTTAAATATAAGTGACCTAAATGCTTCAATCAAAAGACATATGGCAGCAGAATGGATTTAAAAAAAAACATATACACTGTCTACAAGAGACTCACTGCACACCAAAGACACACAGACTGAAAATGAAGGGATGATAAAGCATTTATCATGCAGAAGGAAACAAAAAGAAAGCCAGGATAGCAATACTCAGACAAAATAGACTTTAAAACAAAGACTGTAACAAGTGACAAGGGTATTACATAATGATAAAAGAATGAATCAAACAAGATATAACTATAAATATCTATGCACCCCAAAATTTAAGCACCTAAACACACAAGTCAAATTTAACAGACATAATGGAAGAAATTGACAGTAATACAATATTAGAGAACTTTAACACTGCACTTGCATCAATGGATAGATGATCCAGGCAGAAAATCAATGAGGAAATAGTGTCTCTGAATGACACATTCTGTATATATCTGTATGTCTGGACATACAGATATATACAGAACAATGACCTCGTGGTGCAATGGTAGCACCATCTGACTCCAGATATATACAGAACATTCCATTCAAAAACAACATATTCTTTTCAAGTGCACATACAACATTCTCCAGGAATTACATGGTAGACTATAAAACAAGTCTCAATAAATTGAAGAATGAAATCACACCATGCATCTTTTCAGACCACAAATGTATTCAACTAGAAATCACATGGGAAAAAAAAACCTGGAAGACAAACACATGGAGGCTAAATAACATGCTAGTGAACAACCCAGTGGGTCAGTGAAGAAAACAAAGAAGAAATCAAAACATAAATTGAGAAAAATGGAAACAAGATGTCCCAAAATATTTGGGGCACAGCAAATGCAGATCTATAAGGGAAATTTAAAGCAACATAGGCCTACCTCATGAAAGAAAGTTCTAAAATATGCCATTGAACCTTACAAGCAAAGTTACTAGAAAAAGAATAAACAAAACCCAAGAGTAGAAAAAATGAAATAATAAAGATCAGAGTGGAAATAAATGACAGAGTCTAAAAAATACAAAGATCAACAAAACCAAGAGCTGCTTCTTTGGGAAGATAAAAAAAAAATAGACACAGTTATGAAGAAAAAGATAACTCAAAATCAGAACAAGGAGAAATAACTGACACCACAGATATACAAAGGATTGTGATACTATAAAAATTATATGACAACAAATCAGACAACATGAAAGAACTGGGAAAATTCCTAGAATGCTGATAGAAGAAATTAAGGACAGCACAAACAATTGAAAAGATATCCCATACTCATGAATGGGAAGAATATTGTTAAAATGTCTATACCACCCAAAGAAATTTACAGATGTAAGGCAATCTCTATCAAAGTATCAACAGCATTTTTCACAAAAGTAGCCCAAGCAATCCTAAAATGTGTATGGAACCAGAAAAGACCCCAAATATCCAAAGCAATCTTGAGAAACAACAAAGCTATAGGTATCACAATCCCAGATTCCAAGATACACTACAAAGCTGTAGTAATCAAAGCACTTTGGTACCGGCACAAATACAGTCACATAGATCAATACAAGAGGACAGAGAGCCCAGAAAAAAAATTCATACTTGTATGGTTAATTAATTTATGAACAAAAAGACAGGAATATAAAATAGAAATAGGGCAAAAACAGCCATATCAATAAATGCTGCTGGAAAAACTGGACAGCTACATGCTGAACGAAGAATGAACCTCGACCACTCCCTAACACCACACACATAAATACACTCAAAATTTATTAAAGACATAAATATGAGACTTGAAACCCTAAAAATCCTGGAAGAGAACGTAAGCAAGAATTTCTTTGATATTAGCCTTAACAGCAATTTTCTACACATGTCTCCTGAGGCAAGGGAAACAAGAGCAAAAAGAAACTCTGAGAACACATTAAAATAAAAAGCTTTTGCACAACAAAAGCAACAAATCAACAAAAACAGCAACCTACTGAATAGGAGAAAATATTTGCAAATAATATATCTGATAAACAGTTAATATTCAAAATTATTATAAGGAGCTTATATGACTCCATGCCAAAAAAAACACAAACAAACCAATTTAAAAATAGGTGGAGAACCTAGACATTTTCCCAAAGACCTATAGATGGCCAATGGATACAAGAAAAGATGCTCAACAACACTAATCATCAGGGAAATGCAAATCAGAAGCACAGTGAGAGATCACCTTACGCTTGTCAGAAGAGCTAAAATCAAAAAGAGAAGAAATAGCAAGTGTTGGCAAGTATGTAAAGAAAAAGGAACTTCTATGCACCCACTGTTGGAAATGCAAGTTGTTACAGCACCTTCAAAAACACTATGGAGATTTTTCAGAAAACTGAAACTTAAAATACCATAAGATACAGCTATTCCACTACTGGGATATTTACCCAAAGAAAACAAACACTAATTCGAGAAGTTGTATGCACCCTTCTGTTCACTGTAGCATTATTTGCAACAGTCACGATATGGAAGCAACATAAACATCCATCAGTAGATGAATGGATAAAGAAAATGCCATGTATATAGATATGTGCGTGTGCGCACACACAAACACACACACACACACACACACACACAGGAATATTAGTCCCATAAAATGATGAGATCTTTCGATCTGCCTTGGATGGACCTAGAGGGTATTATGATAAGTGAAATAAGTCAGACTGACAAAGACAAATACATGATTTTACTTATCTGTGGAATCTAAAAACCAAACCAAATGAACAAACAGAATCAGACTTACAAATACAACAAACTGATATCTTCCAGAGGGGAGAGGGAACAGGGATGGGGAAATGGGTGAAGGGTAGTGGGAGGTACAGGCTTCCATTATGGAATAAATTTATCATGGGGATAAAAGGCACAGCCCAGGGAGTACAATGAGATTGTAATCGAGTTGTACCGTGACAGATGGCAGCTACATTTATATTGAGCATAAAATAAGGCATTGACTTGTCAAATCACTATGTTGTACACCAGAAACGAATGTAACATTGTGTTAACTGTACTCAAAAAAAAGTAGTAATAATAAAAATTAAAAAAGGTTTACTATTAAAAGCAATGAAACTGCTACCTCAAAGGAAGCATAGGACACATGGTGACTAAATAGAAGAGGTATCCTGGATAAGATGAGGTACTATAACAGATAAAAAGCAGTAGATAAAAACTAAGGAAATCTGAATAAAGGTTTAGACTTTAATTAATCAAAATGCATCAATATTGTTTAATTCATTATGAACAAATGCACTATGAAACAGAGAACTCCAAGAGCTATCTTTGCAATGTCTCTGTGATTCTAAAACTGCGCTATAATAAAAAGTTCACTTAGAGAGCAAAAGGAAAGAAAAACATCCTCAGGTGATCATGTAGAACCATTTAATCCTCACAGCAACCCAATGAGATGGCTGCCATAACTGTCCGATTTTATAAAGGAGAAAACTGAAACAGAGGGGTTAAGTAACCTGTTCAAGGTCACACAGTGGCAGGTGTAGATTCAAATTTAGTCTGACCTCAGACCAAGCCTTTAGTTACCACTCCGTACTGACACTCTATACTACACTAAAAGTGCTTTGCCTTCTGCACACTGTTCAGACTCACCCCTTCGAAGGGACAGGGCATTCTCCAGTCCAAACTGCTGCTGCTGAGTGGCCCAGGCTGATTATCCCCTCCCAGGGCGCCACCTTTTGCCACTCCCACAGCTCTGTCCTTCAGTCACCTGTTTTTATCACATGCCCCATGATCTGAAGCAAAACTAGCCCCTTTCTATACCCTCCCTAAGCCCAGATTTCTCTATTTTTTCTAGCACTATTATCCTCAGCACTGCCTTTCTAGACCATGGGGAAAAGAGAGAAGCTGAGTTAAGTGAGTGTCCACTTGAACATGGGGAAGAAGCCAGCAGTCACAGGGTACAGCCTGGGTTCTGCCTGAATAGAGGGCACACAGAGAGGCTCAGAGGAGACCAAGAATGAATGGCATCCTGACAGATGCCAGCCAAGACTTTCATGCAGAATGAGGGTGCAAAGGAGCTTCTGAGGCCCCTAACTGTAAGATATGCCTACTGGGTGTGGGAAAAGGGACCCAGTAGGGAAAGAGAACAGCTCTGAAACTAGAACACAGGCAGTAGCTGGGGTATGCTCTCAGGGCTGGAACAGAAAGAGCAAAGCATGGGAAGATTTGTAGCCCCAGGATGCTTGCTGTAAGAAACAGTATTCTGGTTATAGAAGAATGTTCTTCTAACCTTAGTGTAGCAGCAACCAAAAAGTAGAGTAGCTACAGTGATGCTCAACTTTGGGGGTGGCCTGTGTCCTTTAGGTTCAAATCTCAATATGGAAGCCAAAAGAAACCCAGGTCCTAGCCCAGCATTCTCTCACCAGGGTGCCTGGAAGCCCAGCCTCACAAATGGCAGGGAGGGTGTACAGAACATCCCCTGAAAACTAGAAAGTCCTGGAGTCAGAGTTGCTCCAATTCTCTGAACCGCATCTCTTGAACGGTCAGGTGGCTGCTGCAATAACTTCATCTTGCAAAGTGGTTGTGCAAATTAAGTGACTTTGCAGATTTTTGTAAAACAGTGGGTGGCATCTAAGAGGGGCTCAGAAAACATGAGTTTTCTGCTCTTCAGGTTACAGAGATGACTAGAGTAGTAGAAATAATTCCAGAAGTTGAAATTGAAAATCAATGTATTTATGACTTTTTACCGCATCCCTACTTTGCACTAGATGCTGGAGATGTGCAAAAGCACACATGGCTCCTGAGTTTAGGGAGTTCACAGTCTTGTGGGAAAGCCAGACAATAATCAACAAACCATGTACATGAAGGTGTTTGCTAAGAAACTGACACTAAGGACTCTGCATGTGTGATAAACATGAAGATGGAAACCAAAGATGCCCCACTGAGGGAAGGACTTGCTGCCCAGATGTAGAGAGGGTGGTCAGTGGATGATCTCAGTGGTCACCTCATCCAAGGTCCACCTTGGCAACTCTGCAGACATTCCCTTCCCAGGGCAACCTGCACTGGGGACAGGGCCATGTGGGGATATAAATGGCCGGTTGTTTTGGTCTAACATGGCACAGCTCTGACATGTAGTATTTGTTCCAGATCTTTGTCATGTTGCTATGATAACTTCTCCTTCTGCCCAATCCTGCCTCCTTCCCTTTGCTTTCATAGGTATTGATCCCCAATAAACATTTTATATCCCAAACTCCATCTCAGTGGTGCCAGCCTCCAGAGAGCCAAACCTGTAACAGGAAGAAAGGGGACTGGTCTATACAATGGACACCAAACATACCTTGGCCAGACTGGGGACTACAGAAAGGCTTCCTAAAAAGGAGATTCTGAAGTTGATTTCTACAGCATTGTTAAATCTTAGGAAAGCTAACAGAAGGGAAACAAGGTTGACACCTGAGACCTACATGTGTGAAATCCACATTCAATGGGGGAGATTAGCCATCTGGAGAAATAAAGGTTGAGAATTCTGTAAATGAGTGACTGAGGAATTCAAGAGCACCAAAAACTCCAATCAGGGTGATTTGGGAGTAATTTCCAAGAATGAGAACTACAGTGTGATTGTCATTGACTATGCAGAAGGAAGCCTCATCAACGGCAGTGTTTCTTGTTGAGCAAAACCTTGAACAGAAAGAAGACTGAGCAGCCAAAGCATTCAAAGTACTCCAAAGAGGCCACGACTCAAGCTGGGCAGCTTGGACTTGGATGAAACTTTTACAAAAATGATCTGGGTCAGGAGAAGACGGGAAAGGTATATTTTTAACTGCCTTTAATTTTTCTAGCAAAAAAAAAAAAATGTGTCTTGCCAAGCTCTGTGATGCCTCACTGTTCAAAAGAGCCCCTAACATCTACCCTCCACTTAGCCTATTTTTAAGGCATGCAGTTCTAGGTACTTTACGTACATTAGATTGTATTATTTATCCTCATTTCTACATGTCAAGTGCCACCACTTTGGTTTTGAAGAGGATAAAATCCAAGGTCCTAGGTTTTAAATGACTTGTCTGCAGTCTTAGCTATTAGGTCAAAGCATGGCAGTTTGAACCAGGTCTTCTGCGCTCCAGTCTTTGGCAATTACAACTGCACATTCAGCCATAATTCAGTCCTTTCAAATCTCACCTGAGGTTTTCTGTTAATCCTAGTTCTCTGAGAAGGGAGGGAAGGGAAGGGGCGGACAAGGATAGGTCGGGAGTAGTTAGCAAGCTGAATCTTCACTTACTGTAAGAGAAAGACGATAGAAAATAAAAGTGTATACAAGACAGCAATACAAGCACATCATGAAAAAAATAGTTCATGAACAAGAACTGTGAACATATTATGATTCCTTAAATCTTCCAAGTCACTAAACTCAATGTCCACATTTGTCAAGCTCTTCAGAGATGCTAATCTTCAAGCTCAAGTTATTTTCCCAACTTAAAGCATAAGCAAAACAGACTAAATTTCTCAGGTTTATAAAATCCTGGAGAAAATGAAGACGTAATGCATTTAAAATTAAGAATTACTAGGGCGCCTAGGTGGTTCATTCAGTTGAGTATCCAATTCTTGATTTCAGCTCAGGTCATGATCCCAGGGTTGTGGGATCTGGCTCTGCACAGATAGTGGAGTCTGCTAAAGATTCATTCATTCATTCATTCTCTCTCCCTCCCTCCTCCTCCTCTTCCTCCTCTTCTCTCCTCCTCTCTCTCCCTCTATCCCTCTCACCCACTCTCATACTCTAATAAAAGAATAAGTAGGAAGAAGAAAGGAAATTTTTACCTCCTTTTATATTCTCAAAGTTTTGTAGATGTATATAGTTATTTAATTCAAAAAGAAGTGAAAGGGAGCCTCGTGGAAAATAATAATGCCTTTACCCAGTATGTCACTTAGTGCTCCTACAAGATCTGGTACAGACAAACTATGGGTGTGACCCATTTATTCATTTGAAACATTTTGGGGAAGAGGGTAGCTGAGGAGATACAAGAAAGGAAAAAGGAAGAATTGCCCTGGAAGGCTGAGAATATTGGCAGAAACATTCAAAATCAACTGTGAAAGAAAGTGTGCTAAGTTCCATAACAACCACAATGCAAAGCACTAGGACAATGCAGAGAAGGAAGATTGAGTGCACCAGAGAAGGTCCCCACCAGGGTAAGAGAGGTTAGCAATCTGCCCAAGGTCGTAATGCTGGTAAACTGGGCATGATTCCATCTCTGCCATCTACCGCCTCCCAATCCTACAGACACAGGAAGATACAGGACTCTATAAAAACCATCTTTGAAAGATCCACTCAATATACTCCCTCTGGATATTAAAAGTCTGGATTACTACTGAAACCTACTTAACTTTGTGACACACATGACAAAACTAGTATGTGATCATAACAAATAAAAGACAACTCCTTCAAATTATTATTAAATTTGGTAAAACAATCAACCCAAAAGACTACTTGGCATTTTGGCAATGCAAATATTGATCCACAGCCATTCAACACAATGCTTACAGAGAAAACAAGTCATCCTGTTCTCAAGAAAACAAAACTTCCATGTGTCTCTTGAATTCTACAGTCCTTTTCTCCTTTTTCTAGTAATCTTCACTTCCCCTTACTTCCTCTATGTCAGGGATTTGTATTTAGAAGAGTAACTTCAAAATCCATCATAGAAACAAAGAACTAAAGTCTACCGACTATTTTCAGAGAAACAAAAATATTTTAATTCCTCAGAACTTAGTTTCTGTGCATGTGCTTTTTCCTGTCATGAAAACTAAGAAACACAGGCACCAAACTATTGCTTGAAATGATATTGCAAACACCGGAGTTAAATGAAAATCCACTTTCTGCATTAAGTTATCAAACTCTTTAAAAATCCAAATGAGGAATTCCAAAATTAGACTAAGGACCAGAGAAGAGCAAACTCCAGCTTCACCATTAACTGGTAGTGGGATTTCAAAAGAGCCGGTTAATCCCCTTCAGGGGTTGGAGTCCACAACCAGAATGTGCAGAAAGTGGTCATTTTGGACGATTCATCTCCAAGGACTTTTCCAATCCTAATAGTCCATAAATCTATGAAATACCAAAATGATTCTGCACCCATAATAATCTGCTTTTTGTCCTCTTGAAACTCCATCTATGTGTTGCCATTATCCAAGACTTATAATTCTACCTGGAAATTTGGGAGAGGGAATGATTATTACTATCAGCCAAAGACTGTGCTAATTCTTGTGAGGACACAGAACACGTGTGACATATTGACTGTACCTTCAAATAATTATTGCCTACATGAGATGGCAAAGCAAACAATGACATCAATTCACAAACAACCAACAGAGAGAAGAAATAATAGAAGCAGATAGTGGAAAAAAATTCAAAAGAAACTTCTTAAAGCAGGAGTGGAAAGTGGTGAGCAATAGATGTTTTCTCACCATAAGCCATGTCAAACTATGTCTCTTTAAAACACACATTTCAGTAGAAAGTAGTATGAAATACAGTGCTCTACTTGGAGAACAGAATATTCCTATAGCACAGTTTCAAAGGCACACCAGTCGAGCCATTCCTCTAAATTTCACACCTCCATTCCTGGATAAAGCCAGAACAGGAAATAGCCACAACCGAGGGCACAAGGAAAGTACTGGGAGGTGGGCAGGGCTCATAGTAGGGAAAGGGACTCTCATGGCCACTCAGGTGCAGCCACCTCCTAATAGGGTATGTGTATTGTTCAGACTCACCAGCCTCCCTGAGCCTGCTGTGAATAAAATCTTCCTCAAAGCACATACCTGTCAAGGAATCTTCTGATCATTTTACCTTCCCTTCAAGGTGAGAATATGCTGGTCTGTCAGAGATAAATGCCTGAATTGCCTGACAGTTACTGTAAATTATTGAATTGACATTCTGAAATACCTTGTATAATCACATTCTATGAGCATGTCAAATATAAGCCTGTCTGTAAGCGATGGAACTTTTCTCCACAAACTGGCAAAACCAGATTTCTGAGGCAGGCAACAAGATGCACACTTGGAGCAATAGTGATTTGCCCCAGAGGAAATACCACCTTTCATGTGATTTCTGGGTAACCTATCATGCATCTTTTGTCTTGTGATGCTCTCTGCTTCACTGTGAGCCACAGGTTTGTCATACAAGATACTATAAAGTCTAATCAAGGCCTGGAGTTTGGCTGTTCTCACCAGTGTGCACCATGGACACAGGCAAGGGGTTTCTACTTTCTTATCCTCAGCTTTTGTGCTCCAAGACACAGAGGACCAACAACAATTATTAGTGAATGAATGAGTGATGCTAAATGCCAGGAGGCTACTGAAATGTTGATGTGAGACAACTATGGGGATCAATGCCAAGGACTATGCTGAAGCAGGTGAATTGGTATGCCAGCAATTTTGCTGGAGGCAGCTCTGGTCAGAGATGATGATTATCAGGACTGATGAAAGTGGCTGTACTGTTTACAACAGTAATGTTGTAACAAAGTATAATGTACTTAGAATGTAAAGGAAGTATAATGGCTTGGGAACCTACCAAATACATGGAGAACCAAGGAGGTCAAAGTGTTATCAACATTCATCTCCCATTAAACAAATGCTCACATTTGCAACCTAGCCTCTGAACCTTCTTGGAACCTGTTGAGTCTACCTTCCATGGCATTCTGAATTGCCTCAGTTGATGAGACAATGAGGACAACAATATTTAGAAACTTCACTTTCCCCTGTACCTTAAATTCTACTTTCCCTCTCAAATATCCAAGGTTAGTGAATTAGAAGAGCAGGCACTACAATACAACAGAAAGACCTTATTGGCTCAGGCTCCCAAAGGGAGATCTCTTGAGTCTGCCTGACTCACACTCGGACACAGCATAGCTATCCTGACAAGTCAGCCTTTCTCTATACACTTGCACCTCTCCCCCACGCTTCTATCCACAGCTTTTTTCCCTATTGGCTCTTACGCACATTTTTCATTCATTTACTCATTTCTTTCACTTATTCAACATTTCTCAGCACCTGCTATGTACCATGTTCAGCATATTTAAAAATTACTATAATAAAACAGTCTTTGCACCAAGACCCTCAGAGTCTTGATCCCATCCATAGACAAGAACCTAAAACATTCCAATAAATTTTAAAAATTGTCCAAGATCCTTTAAGTTTAGAATCACATAGATGAGGGGCACCTGGGTGGCTCAGTCGGTTAAGCCTCTGACTTCAGTTCAGGTCATGATCTCACATTCGTGGGGTAGAGCCCCACGTCGGGCTCTGTGCTGACAGCTCAGAGCCTGGAGCCTGCTTCCAATTCTGTGTCTCCCTCTCTCTCTGCCCCTCCCTGCTCATGCTCTGTTTCTCTCTGTCTCAAAAATAAATAAAACATTAAAAATATTTTTTTAATCACGTAGATGAAATACCTGGATAACTCAGTCAACAAATATCTGCTAAATCTTTCCACTAACTTACTAATATCATCTGTCTTCAGGACAGGAAAGCTTTAGGATGTGGCTTTTTCCCTTCAACATATTTTCCGTGAAATATGTTCGTCAAGTGCACAGATAGGAAACAATAAGCAATGGAAGAGTTCCAGAATGTGTGATCCCAGCTCAACTTACTTGGGGATTCAGAACTATAATTACATCGGAGTTGAGAGAAGGCAAGTGAGAGCTGTTTCCAGAGAGCTGCCTCTTCCACGAAGAAGTTAGAGGTGGTTTATTTCACTTCTGGGCACCTGTGTCTCCCATAAAATAAGAAGGTTGGCTTAGATCACTGACAAAGTCACTTCCAGCTCGGAACTCCTAGGTGTGTCTTTAGTACAAGTCATAGAAAGCTTCATGTTGGGGCATGAACCTCATGTGCACCTTTAGAAATAGACACATTTGTTTCTTTGCACTCAGATGTACATCTTTAGCTATATATCCAAAGTGTTACCAAAATCACTTTTGATCATAGGCCACACCTTAATTTTAAAATGTGCTTGCTGTTAAGTGGGCATCTTGACCCTATTATTGTCCTTTGAGAATTGGAGGATGTGATGAAATTACTACTTAATCATAATGGCATAGCACCTAAATTGCAAATGATGCATGTATCCCTCCCACACAAATTCAGCCCTGAGACACTGAAAGGATGGAATCTGGCTGCCTGGTTGCCAACAAAACAGAGAAATATCTAAGAGAAGGAAGAGAATGCCAGTGAGAAAGGCTGGCAGGAGTGTAAAATATACATGCAAAAAGCTCCAAATAAGACTTGCAGCAGTTAAAGCAGAGAGCTGCCCCAGGCTAGCAATAACTTTGATCCCAATCATCTCTGCAGTTTCTCACCCCATGCCTGATACATACACACGGCTGTGAACACCCAAGCCGATCAATATGTCACATATTAGCATGTCTTCTGGGAAGAACATGTCACAAAGAACTGACACTTGTGACAAGTTTAAAGGTTCTAGTAATTTCAAACACACCTGCCTCCACCCCAACTTGGGAAAACAATACGTAACCAGACAATAAGAGGATAAGGGGGAGATGCTGACTGAGCTGACTGCTCTCTCTCATTTCTGGAGTTAAGGGACAGGATAGAGGACTGTATCTGGAACACCAGGCTGCCTTGATCAAAAGACGAGATCTGTGGACTTCTGTTCTAGTCCCAAGAGTGAAGCAGGATCAGCCCACCTTCGCCAAGCATCATTGTATGTAAGTATGTCACCTGCTACCCCACCCATAGCCTGACATCCATTAAAATTAACTCTGACCTTCATTTTGTGTTTTGCTTCCCCAGTGATTTGTAGTGTTAAAGGCTGCTAGAGATGATGTTTATTTCACTCAAAGACCAAGGAATTTACTTTGGCTCGGCCTGCCCACCTCCCTATGAAATTATCAGAGAGCAATAGTTATCAAGGGGCAGTGACAAAGGGAAAGTAATGCCCCACAGTGGACACTACTCCACTGCAAAGCTATTAGATCGCATGGAGTTAGTGGCTTTAGCCCAAGAGAAGTCTTGGGATCTTAAACTGCTCCAGCTGGCTGCATCAGAGACTAGGTCATGAGAAGCTGTAAGCCCTGAGAAAAGCACAGTCTGAGGACCAAAGATGGCTAGACCTGTTCAGAGAGCAAAGCGAGACGCAGTCACCACATGGAGGGAAGAGGAGGCCCCATGACTAAAGTACAGTATGATCCAGTCGTGTTAATGATCTTGCTTCTCAAGAAAAATCCAGAGGGATGTGGAGAGAGTCAAGACCTCCATATCCTGAATCCCCCATAAAGAATGAAGATTCTGCTTTTGGAGGCCATACTGAGAGAGCAGAAAGGCTTCCGAGTGTCTACACTTGCTGCCATTCTGAGTCTTAGCTATTCCAAACAAAGCACTTAATTAAAATGACTTCTTTGAGTGCCACCAGGAAGAAAATACACAGGATGGATTTAGCCTAGTACTTTGCCAGATACCAGGTATGTATTCTTTTTTTTTTTTAAATCTTCCCCTAAAGTCTATGAAGTTGTACAATTACATGTATTTTATAAAGGAATTATGACTCAAGGTTAAGTGAACTGCCCAAGGCCACTGGCAACAACACAGGTGGACCTCAAACCCAAGTGGGTCTAAACCCAAAGCCTGTTTTATTGTCACTTTATTGTACCAGCATCTCAGGACATGTCCCCAACATCATGAAAAAAGAATAAGTCAACCCAGGTGGCACCAGCCACTTTGGTTTGTATCTCTAGAGCATCCGTCATTGTTAAGTTTGCCTCCGCAAATTAAAGTCATTTGAACTGTAATGATTCAAGCAAGGCTGCATAGACAATATTAAAAATGAAATGCCATTGAGTTAATGAGACATTGGAAAGCTTTTAACCTCAGGGCTGCAAAACAGTACCGTTAACGCCAACACTCATAAACACCGTCTTTAGCGAGAGGAGATTGGAAATACATGCTACTCATTCGGAAAGACAAGGGCCAGGAGGCAGCAAAATGCCAGTGATCAGACAGCAGTACCCCCATACTGTGAAGTGGGCTCCAAATGCCACCAGTCTGATGAGACATCCATGTTCCTTGCCCTGACTCTGTCTCTGCCAGGGTCCAGCTCAACCGCCACACACAGTGGGAATGCAGACTGAGACCACCACACTCACCTTCTGCTCCCATTACCAGCCTCTAGGGCAAAGGGGAGGGAAACTTTGGTGTTATCTACGTTATAAACACAGAGAGAAGGGTCATTGTCCAGAATGTTCTGGAAATAGGATATTACTGTAAGATGAAGCTTAAATGAGAAGTAGCAATAAACCTCATTTTAATCTTACTGTGGAAATCCTCATATAAATGTATTTAACCACCCCAAGCTCCAGCAAATACCATAATAATAAAATACAACTACCCTTATTCAGAATATGAACCCTCACTTTCCAGGGCTGTAACTAAAGCAAATTTGAGGAAAGGAATTTGGTATATTCTGACTCCAGGACATGCCCTACATAGTCTTTAGATGGATGTCGTCTTAATTAAATTTTTGCATGAGCTTATTTTCTCATCGTTTGCTTCCAAAATACAAGTATGGAAAAAATTAACTGGTTGACATATTCCACCAAGGTAGCTGTGGTTCCTAGGCTTTGAAGTGGAACAGACTGGTAACAGCACTTCAAAAAAAACCCTATTTTTAAGTAATATAGGTCTTACAAATTGTAGCTAATATTCTTTTTGGACAGTAAAGGTTTAATATACCATATGCTGCCACTATCATTTTATTTTAAAAAGGACACTTTAAGGCAAAAACAAAGGATGATCCTGCAGTTTAAGTTTAGCATTAAAGAAACTCATTCCTACTTTTTTCTCACGTGACCATGGGAAAAAATTTCACAATTTAATTATGAAAAGAATTAAACTAGCACTGGCCCATGCCTGGCATTTGGACATTTCCATGAGGAGTTTGGAGCCAGCAATCCTGCATTGCAATCACAATTTTCCAGTTAAATAACACTATATAACAATGGCTCCTCTGATCCTCTGCCTTCCTAGGACACTGGGGCCAATAAAACTCCTCCTTCATGGGAGAGAGGAGTATTAATAAGTAAAAATAGAGTAAAAACAAAGTATGTAAAGACAATAAACAAAAATACTTTATAATCAAAGGTCTGCATTAGTGTTATTATGTTATTATGTAAACCTAGCATGCTATTCCAATTAGATTTTATTATCTATCATTTCAATTTGTATTGGTATATACCGCCTATTTTGTACCACAAAGATGGAGAAATGGGAAGGGAAACCCAGGGTCCCAAGTGCACATGTTAACAGGCAGGATGAAGTGTGGTGGAAACACAGGTGGGAAGACAATCGGCTCTGCAGGAGGGATCATAGAGCGCTAGAAACAGGTGTCCCAGATAGGCCTGAGTCCTTTCCTTCTTGTCATGTCCATCACTCCACTATCCAGGAGAAATATTTGTCTACATCTACTATTTAAACACTTGAGCCTACAAAGTTCAGAGGCAACTAATTTAATAACGTGGAAAATGCAAAAGCATATTTGGCACTAGTTCTTGTAGTCTGTTTCTTAGAGTCAAACATCCTCAGAGCTGGGAATCCTGGACCCAACTCACCCTGCAGCTTAGATGATGGCAAATCCCTTCCAGCTTCCCTGGCACAAAGTCCACTGTCTGTGCCCCAACAGAAGTTAGCACAATGGGTGTGAAGAGGGAGCTGGGGTCCCAGCTGTCTCATTTATGGGCTCCCTGACCTTGAGCAAGTCACTTGCCCTCTCCAAGCTTTGGTCTTTGAGCCATAAAATAAAGACTGTGAGTTAGATTACCTCTAACGACCCGGACAGCCCCAACTTCCCAGGCTGTCCGATGCACAAGGTTATAGTGACTTAGAAAAACGGCATTTTAGTAAATACTGCATTGCTGATGCTCTTTGGGCCTGTCTATAGGCATGATTTATAGAAAAATGTAAAGACTGTGAGGAGGCTCTTAAAGTCAAGGACTACATCTTAACTACTTTATTCCCAAATGTACTCCAGAGCCTGGACAAAGGAGATGCTCCAAACATGCTTGTTAGTTAATTATTAATTAATGAGGATAGATAGTACATTTTAAAATACAAAAAGGACCAATTCCCTTAGTGGATAAAATATTAATTTAATACTCTTCTATTTGTGCTAAAAATTACAAACATGCTTTTGAGGATTCAAGGCAACACCCTAGGGACAGAGGAATTTGGGGGCATTAGGAGAAATTCTTAGCATTCAAGACTTCTCCTGGTGGGGGTGCCTGATGGCTCAGTCGATTGGGCCTCCGACTTTGGTTCAGGTCATGATCTCATGTTTGTGGGTTCAAGTCCCGCATTGAGCTCTGTGCTGACAGCTCAGAGCCTGGAGCCTGCTTCGGATTCTGGGTCTCCCTGTCTCTCTGCCCCTCCACCTCTCACTCTCTGTCTCTCTCTGTCTCAAAAATAAATAAAACATTAAAAAAACCTTTTTAAAAAAATTGTTCCTGGTGTAGCCAAAGGTTGCAAAAGAGAGTCCACTGCAAGTGGAGGTGGCAAAGACCACGTGTTGCAGCTGTAGGAGGCAACAGGATGGGTGGAAGAGCAAGTTAAAAGACAGCACGACTCACCAAAGTGACTTAGAGGAGGAAAGTTCCCCACTGGCTGAGAGCCAGAAGATTGGGTAGCTCTCACAGTCAAGCAGTCCCTGAACAGTAACACCTTCTGCCACACTGAATGCAACACTCTTTGAACGGGGCAGGAGATAGGACTGTTGGGGGGAATATGGGAGGGAGGCTTGGTGCAAGTCTATAGGACTTTTCTACCTGAAAAAGTCCCCCTGCTCTGTGTACCTTTATTAATATTAAAGCTCTCTGGTACAATAAAACAGAATAAATTGTCCAGATAAGCAACAACACTTCTCATTCCCCCTGCCCTCCATTCATCATTTCCCAGTCACTGGTATGGGTATGGAATGGGTAACATTCATCCAAAACAGAAAGGTCAGAATGCCCAAATATCTGCAAAGCCTTTCGTTTTGTTAATCTATGGAGGTAATTGTCATAGCATATTCTTGCTCAGCCTCCATATTCTTCTGATGTAAAGCCTTTTACGGCCCTAATAGATGCCTAGAGTCTCATCAGAATTCTGACATGCAGAGATGCTGGAATGGTTGGCAAACGTGTGGAGAAGCAGTCTGTCATGCCTGGTAGCCATGGAGATGTGCTGCTCAGCTCTCTTCAAGAAAGATCCTGCTGTTTAGTTGTGAAAAGCCCAGTTAGCCAAGAGCCCCTATCTGCATCATCCTGCAGCAACAGCATTAGAGCTGAGGCCACATTCTTCCTGAGGTTTGCAGCCAGGACCTGAGTATTGCAGAAGCACAATGGCCATTTACGACCGGCATGGGATTCCTTCTCTCCCGGGATTTCTCCCCTGACCAGCCAAGACTCCACCATGTGGTCTGTGGCTGTCCCTGCCCAATGCTGCTGCTTCCCCAGTTTTCACAGTCCTTCCCCTCTTTCTCTTCTAACTGGATCTCAGCATCTGCTTCCCAAAAAACACAAATGATACATCAGGGGGTTTTGAAATGTGACTCCAACTGGGGGGTGCAAGGTTTTCAATTAGAGCCCCTTTCCCTGCTGCCCAAGGCATTTCCTCCAGCTCTCATTCCTCGGATTTTACAAGGTGTGAGTCAGACAGGCCACTGACTTTCCCCAAGCGCCCAGAAATACAAATTCTCTAGGGCATTCTTGAAGTTCTCATGAGGCTCAAGAGGAAGGGGAAATCCTCCTCTCCCCTTCCCAAAGGTAGAAAAGTTTAACAATGTTGTCAAAAAAAAAAAAAGGCACCATGCAATCTTTGATTTCTTTCTTTCCCTCTCCAACCTTTCTAGCGAGATGCAGTGGGTAGTCAAGACGACTTCCTAGGTACCACCTGTCTCTTCCTAAGTCCTACTTAACTGGTCCAACATCTCACCCTGGAAATAGGGAGTTATCACTGTTAATTCTGTTCTATGACTGTGAGCTTCCCTCCATGGGACAGAAAGAGTAGTATTTTAACATCCTGCTACATAAAGAACATTTATGTCCAGAAAGAAGGGCTATCAAAAGCTTCACCTTCTGCTGTAGCTTGTAAAAAAGCAATTTATCTGATCTATATAAATGTACTAGAATGTATTTTGCTGTTAGGAACTGGAGACATTACAGTGTTTTCTCCTATGCAATTTCTTGCTTTCAAAACAAAATAAAATTTTGAAAGTTACTAAGAGCTATCTTTGTCTCTCCCATGTTTTCTTTAGCCTTTTTATAAGTATGCATGCCCATAATTGCTAGAAGGAAGAATATTAAGAATCCAAAACCTAAGGGAAAAAGTAAATCCAACACCTTCAGAGCATTCTGGCCAAAGATCAAAAGCCAGTACCAACTCTGAGGCTCTAATTCTGAGCCCCAAAAGACATGATTTGGATGACTGGACAATTCAAGAAGGTGTTCTGAAGTAGGTTACACTCAAAAACATTTTTAGAATGCTTAAAACTCAACACCCCTCATTGCTGGATTGAGGTTTTTATTCAAGGCCAAAGAGTAACTATGAATGTCAGGAAAGAAAAGTTTCCTAAGGCCAGATCCACATCTTTCATTGTGATTCAGTCAATCGCTGCCAACACCTTTTTTCCAAACCCATCTATTTGCCCTCTGGGGAACCAAGAGACATCATCCACCAACACTCTAAACATTGCCACCGAAACACACACACACTCAAAGCCTTCATATGACCTTCCAAGTAATCAGATATAATTAGCAAACACACCCTGGAGTATTGCTGTCCTTTACAGAGCAGGTAATATTTATTAGAAGCGAAAACTTTGATACTATAATGAACAGAAGAACAACAGAAACCATCTTATTTGAAGCTGAGACAGTTCCAGTTAAAACAGTTTAAAAATCAGATTTAAAAATAAAAACCTATGCTCTTTAAAATTTAGAGATAAAACTCAAGTAAAGGAAGTTGAGGGCTTTCTGAAGAGGATTCAAAGTTTTATCAGTGAGTTTTTAAAAACAAAACAGAACCAAGTCCAGAGGAAGAATATTAGTAAGGATGTGACGCTTTACAAAGTCACCTGTTGGGGCGCCTGGGTGGCTCAGTTGGTTAAGTGTCCGACTTCAGCTCAGGTCATGATCTCACAGTCTGTGAGCTAGAGCCCCACATTGGGCTCTGTCCTGACAGCGCAGAGCCTGGAGCCTACTTTTGATTCTGTGTCTCCCCCTCTCTCTGCCCCTCCCATGCTCGTTCTCTGTCTCTGTCTCTCAATAATAAATAAACATTAAAAGATTTTAAAAGTAAAAACTAAAAACAAAAAAAATCACCTGTTCTCAATGCCACCATTATTGTTGGACTTGTAGAGCTGGTACCAATTTAGCCACCTGAGGAAAAGGGACTAATTGTGAAGAGTGAGTTCAATGGATGCTCCTGGGCTCCCGCTTAAAGGCTTCACAGTCTGGCCTTGGAAATAGAAATAGCACAAAATCAAACAAAATTCAAACTGGAGGCATGAATTTTTATGATGGAAAGTCTAAAGGCCCAGCTGAGTGTTTCTGGTTACATGTGCCATAATCACTAAAAATGTCATATAACAGAGTGCTGCCAAGGTCCCAATAATGAGAATTTAGGACCAAAGCAAAGCTGTCGACTAACATCAGGATGAAACAGTAGCCTCACATGTTAAAGCCTAATGGAGTCTTAACTCTTTGAAGAGCACCAACAATGATGGGCAAGAGACAAAGCATAATAACAGAACTAAGCAGCAGGCTGCAGTACATATTTTATGTACAGTATTTTTCCATTACAGGGTTTCTGCCAATCTTGCACGCTGGACACCCCAAATCCTGACACTTGACAACTATCACTGGTTTAAGGTAGGGACACAGCACCGAATATATGCAAAAATCACCAGATATTCCAGACTTTGACCCCACGAGTGTTTTTGCAAACCTGAGTCTAGCCTAGCATGTAACAGAATCTCATTCATTTGACATGTCAAGTTAACCTTGCTGTTGGTCAAGTGATGGGAGATATCATCCTTGGTGAGGTTCCTACTAAAAATGTGTTTCATTTTAAGCAAAAGTGAGGTTATAGGAAGAAGGAAACATTCCATAAAAATAGTCTTTCCAAGAAGGAAAGACATGCAATTTTCATCATCCTTGGAATCATACAGATTGAATTTAACCCAATCTCCTCTTACACAGAAGTATATTCCAATGGCAATTTTGAAGTGGACTCATTAGACTGCCAAGGTAATAATGCTGACCAGCAGGGGGATGGAAGACAGAGGATGTTTTCCTACTGGTCAGCATTATTGACCAAACCAAAGCTGTTAAATTAGCCACCGCTTCGGCTCGATAGCTCACAAGATGTATTTTGTGTCACAGGGTTTACGCACCTAGGAAAGAAGATTAATTTTGGCAATAACAGCACCAGAGGTACGTAAAGATGGGAGAAGACAATGTGTGCGGTGCTTAATGAAAATTGTCACCGTCATCACTGTGGGGAAAAAAGATTATAAACTGAGACTCTAAAAATACACCCTTAAGAAAAAACTTTAGAAACAGCAACAGCAAAGAAACCAGCCATAGCTAAAAGAAAATGGAAAAAAATCTTACGTTATCTATCCTGAATCTCTTAAATGCAGGATGGTTTACATTCTCATAGGGAATCAGGCTATCAAATGTATTTGAAGAAAGGGTTGTTGTTTTTTTTTTAAATATCTAAATGACTGTTTATTGAAAACATATAAAAATAAAACAATGAAAATATGTATACACATATACATGCATATATATGCATGTATGTACTATGCATGTGTATGTATGTATGTATGTATGTATGGATGGATCTCCAAAAAAAGAAATTTAAGGGCTTTGTTTAACATTCTTAAATTTAAACAATCTGAAAATATAAAAATCAACATTGTAGCAATCAATGTAACAGTTTGCAATTCACCTCTTGTTTTCTGGCTTTCTCATAGGTATAAGTAATGTATTAAAATAAATCTTCTATTATTTTAAAGTGGGCAGCTCAGTTGGTTAAGCATCCAATTCTTGATCTCAGCTCAGGTCATGATCTCATGGTTCATGGGTTCAAGCCCTGCATCTGCACTCACAGTGCAGAGCCTGCTTAGGATTCTCTCTCTCTCCCCGCCCTCCCCCGTTGCTCCCCCACATGTTCTCTCTCAAAATAAATTTTAAAAACTTGAAAACAATTAACAGGTAAATAAACCTTCTAATAATTTTTTTAATTTTTTTTATGTTTTTTATTTATTTTTGAGAGACAGAGAGAGACCACATGAGCAGGGGAGGGTCAGAGAGAGAGGGAGACAGAATCCGAAGCAGGCTCCAGGCTCTGAGCTAGCTGTCAGCACAGAGTCTGATGTGGGGCCCGAACCCATGAACTGTGAGATCATGACCTGAGCTGAAATCGGCTGCTTAACCAGCTGAGCTACCCAGGCACCCCATATTATGTAATAATTTTAAACTCATGTTAAAAGTTGCAGAGATAGTCCAGAGAGTTCCTAAACACCCCTAACACAGTTTCCTCTCATTAAGATCTTACATTACCATGGTGGATTTGTTAAAACAAAGAAACCAACATTGGTATGTTACTACTAACTCAACTCTAGACTCTATTCATATTTCACTACTTTTTCCACTATTGCCTTTTTTTCTGTTCCAGGGTTCCATCAAAGGTAACATGTTGTACTTAGCATTATTCTCTTTTTCAGGATGATTCGGGAAAATGGACTCCTAATTTGACCCCAGTTCTCTAGGTCATAAAGTACAAAGGAATTGCTGAGCCCTCACGTCTCATCCTTTAGCTGTCGGGAATGCCTGACATCTAGTCTTCTTATATCTCATATACATGACTGACTTGGTGTCAGGTTACACACATCTTAAATCCAAAGCAGCTACCATCTTCACTATTTTATTGAATTGTAAATCAGAAAAATAGTCTTGGGCCCATTTGGTCATACATCGTATTTTTTAGTAGATAAATTTTGTGAACTATTTCTTGATGTATTTTTCCTCTTGATAATCTAGTTTTGTGGTGGCAGTTTTTCTCATCATTAAGGGTAAGAGTTTTTTGCCAAAGCAAAATGCAAGGTAGGTCGATGAAGTAGGAAAACAGAGTCTGGCATTGGGGGATATCCTACTGGATAGAAAGAGGAAATTGAAGCTTCTCCAGTGGGGGCATCATGCGGGTAGAGGAGATTTGGATACATGAAGAATAAAGGCATTAAGGACCTAATACCCCAGCTCCTTAATTTTGCCAAAACACAGGGACCAAGAAATACAAATCCTACACAGAGAAGGGTTTCTGGGTGGCTCAGTAATTTAAGCATCCAACTCTTGAATTCAGCTCAGGTCAACATCTCAAGGTTCGGGAGTTCAAGCCCCATATCAGGCTCTGTGATAACAGTGCAGATTCTCTGTCTCCCTCTCTCTCTGGCCCTCCATTTCTCTCTCTTTCTCTCTCTCAAAAACAAACTCTACACAGAACAGAAGAAGATACAAGAACACAGAATTCACTGCTCAGTTGGCCTTTGCACGTGTGGAAGGTGATCCTCCCACAGGGAGCCCCACACCAACACAGGGGAATTGCTGGTGAACAGAAATGGTGGTGTGGCATATTTAGGCAGAAAGAGGATGGACAGTTCCTCAGATACTGTGTATAAGCAAGAAGGGATCCACAGTTTCCTGCGTCCCCACCACGAAAAGTTTACACAGCATACTAGCTGGTGAGATCATCAGGAAGGGGTCAAAGATAGTGACGGGCAGAGTCATCCCAAAGCAGGCTGCCCAGGCAAGTGAGCAAATGGGAGCTGCAGTGAGTTCGCAGAGAATCAGCAGCTCCAGTGACAGCAGAGGTGAGAATAGTCATCAAGATGGACAGGCTCTCTGAGAGCCCTCACCTTGCATGGAAACCTCCACCAGGATGCAGAAGAACGGGGACCACCACCCAAAAGTGACAACAGACTACATCTTGCCCAAGATGAGATAGAACGAAGCAGCTTGGAAGAATAATGCTCAGACCATACACCCCAATTCATCTGCCAGAAGAACAAGTGTCACCTTAAGATGAAGGGAAAGGGGAAATGTCCAAAAGCTGTGAGAGAGCTTTCCACTTTGAATAGAGACCCACAGACTGGCACTTCCTCCTTCCTTTATCAAGAGTAAGTCATGGGAATTAGATCAGACTGAAGAAAATAAATTCTCATACAGGAGTCGCCACTTATCTGCAGGAGACACATCCCGAGACCATTTAGTGGATGCCTAAAACTGAGAACAGTATCAGTATCCATAGATAATAATTTTTTTCCTCTACAGACACACCAATGATAATATTTAACTTAGAAGGTAGATACAATAAGAGATTAACAATAACTAGTAATAGAATATACCGCAACGAAAGTTATGTGAACGTGGCCTTTTTCTCAAACTATCTTATTGTGCTCTACTCACCTTCTTGTGATGATGTGAGATGCTAAAATATTCCATGCGAGATGACTGGAGGGGAATGACTTTGGCCTCGTGACGCAGTGTTACGCTGTTATTGGTCTTCTGATGGTACATCAGGAGACGGATCATCTCTTTCCAGATTCTGGATGACCACGAGTAAGTGAAACCGTGGAGAAGCAAGTGTGGGGCTACTGTACATAAAATTGTAGGACACGGATTTCAACCCTGACACCCAAATATTACCATATTAGGATAAATCTCAGTAGAATGAGCAAAAAGTCTCTTATTTTGTCCTTCCATCCAAATCTTGTTCCCTCTTCAACTCACCTTCTTCATTAAACCCATGTAGTTCAGCCCCTAACATTTGTCTGAATTTTCTCTTCCACTTACAGTCTGTAGCATTCCAGTGAGCCTGATTAGCCCTAAGGAAGTGATTTACAAAAGAGAGAGGCCATGACTTCCTCTTATTTCAATGTCCTATGCTGCCCAGCATGGAACAGGGCAGCACATAAATACGTGCTAATTGACTTACTGATTGACACCCAGTAAGGCAAAGAAAGGTGGGTGAAGGGATAACCAAAGGAAGAAGTGAGATAAGGAGTCCCTGTGTTCTTCTGGGATGTAGAAAGTAAAACTATTTATGGAAGGTGATTTTTTTTTTGCTTCCTCTGACTCTAAGTTATTCACAGTTACTGGAATTAATAACTATTAATCACAAGAAGAGGATGAGCCAAGTTAATTTCTCTGGACAATTCATATACACTGTGCCTAATGTGATATATTTTCTTTGCAGCAATTAGGAGTGAAAAAAATAACACAGAGTCTGTGGAATGGATACCTGTCTCCCTTGTGGACCTCATGGTCCTAAAATAAAATATTATGTAAGTGAGTAGAAAAAGTTTTGAGGGGGAAGAATCCATGACCCCAAAGTATGTCACTCTGGCATGTGAATTATTTTGAGCTGAAAGCAATTAGGGTCTAGCAGACTCAGGAAAAACTCTCATCTTTCCCTTACCCACCAAAAGGAATTTAGATGGGGGAGGGGGCGGCTATACCAGAACAAGAGCTATAACCAGAGTGGACTTCTATTTCAAAGACTTGTCCACATGACAGGCAAACTTCCAATTACCAAATATCTACTCTTCTTATGGTAGTGACCTTGACTTCCTCCCTTTTGAAGGTCCAGGCAGGGTCCTATCCCATCCCTCAGGGACTGTAAAAAACCCTCCACTGCCTAACCTGCCCTTAAGTGTCATATCTTTGGGGCTCCTTTATGTTACAAAATTAAAATTTGTTTTTCTCCTGTTAATCTGTCTTTTGTTTATTTAACTATTTGACCAACCAAACAACCTAGAAGGGAAGAAGGAAGGATGTTTCTGCCCCTACAGTTCCCACCAGGGTAGCTCTCCTTTTGTTATTTCAGGATCCAAAGATAGCATGGACAAATACAGCAAGAGCAGAAATCCATGGCTAATGTGAGTGGTGCAAATCAGGTCGGATAGCCGCATGGTTGGATGTGTTAGAAACAATAATTATTTGTGACACTTTATGCAACACCCTCCAAAACATATGGTTACCTTATTAGAAATTAAAATTCATTTTCATATAAATCTCAGCAGGATATTACACTGAAATAACTAAAGTAACTCCAGGGGACAGCAAATAATTCTAATTTAGCTCCTCTAAGGCCTAGCACTTATAATATTAAATTTAAACTAATTCACTTGTAAGTTCAATGGCAGATTTGGAAAACATGGACCATCGACTGCAAGCATGGGCACAAATATTCTTACTGTACCACTGTGGGAATAGCACTTTGGGAAAAGTTTACACTTTCCCCACAAACTTCCACTGCTTGGCTATTTCAGCATGGGAAACTTTCCCTTCATTAGCAAATGCATTGGCTGTCCTTTCTTACTTTTAATTGTGGGTACTTAGAAAGCATAGGCTTTAGCTGACTGGCTTTCTCCTCTTTAAACCACAGTGGACAATAAATCAGATCATAAAAATAGGCCTGCTACTGCGAGCCTGTCCAGGCACTGATGCGCTATAGAGTGTTCTGTTAGATCTCACCAAGGTTTCATCACATTTCTTTCATTGCGGTATTTGGTGTTCAGGGAATCTTCATGTTTTTTCATGACAATACTCAGTGCTTATTTTCAAAATTGGCCTGCTGAGTTTGTATCATGATTGTTTCTGATAGTGTGCCCTATGTGGGAGAAATGGACGTATGTGTCGTTAAGCTCAGCATCCAAATGCTCAGCAACAATGACAAAGTAAATTAGACTCCTTATAAGTTGTATTAAGTAGCCAAGGCCTTATTTGTAAGCTAAATAGAAAATATAGGATTACCACAGCTTCTTTATCTTTACACAATTATCTCTGAAGAGAGGGATCTAGGATCTCCAAGAACATAGGAGTCTCACTTCATAAAATTTCACTGAGGATGGAGGAAGTGGTGATTGCTGCCTAAAAGAAAAAAATGTAACCAAAGGAAAATCCCTCATTTTCTGTACTCACAAAACACTTCTGGAACCAAATGCATGAATTTTTTTCCCCACACTGATCAATTCCCCACACACCAGTTGGAACTCCTACAATTCAAGTCTGACACGATCTACCTGGAGGTAGTGTTGCGTCCCACGGGTTAAGTACTTAGTCATACAAGAGACTGCACTCACCTGTGGCACCAATAGCAAGTCCAGACTGACTGACGGGCTATAAATCAGGGATTTCCAGGATCTCTTCCCTTGAGGTTGATAATTTGCTAGAATGGCTCTCAGAACTCAGAAAAGTTCTTTACTATTACTCAATTTATTACAAAGGATACTTTAAAGGATAGAAATCAACATCCAGATGGAAAGATGTGTAGGGTAAGGTAGGGAAGGGTCCTGAGCACAGGAGCTACTGTCCCCAAGGAGTCTGGAGTGCACCGCCTTCCTAGCACATGTTCTTATTCACCAACCCAGAAGCTCTCCCAATCCATTCAGTGAGTTTCCTTTTTTTAAATTTTGTGTTTACTTATTTTCCTGAGAGAGGGGTGAGGGAGACAAGAGTAGGGGAGGGGGGGGACATGCACAGAAAGAGAGGAAGACACAGAATCTGAAGCAGGTTCCAGGCTCCTAACTGTTTGCACAAAGCTCAATGGAGGGCTTGAACCCAAGAACCGTGAGATCATGACCTGAGTGGAAGTTGGACACTTAACTGACTGAGCCACCCAGGTGCCCCTTTTCAGGTTGTTTCTTATGGAAGCTCTAACTTCCAGCCCCTCTCCTATGTAAAAAAGGTTGTACAGGACTGACAACTCCAGCTGTCTCATCATATGGTTGATTTCCTTGGAAACCAGCCCCCACCCAGAGGTTATCGAGGAGCCCCATCTCCTTAGCATAGAAAAAGATATTTACCACTTTAGAAGGCTCCAAGGGTTTTAGGCGCTCTGTGCCAAATGTGCCAGGAAAGGAGAAGGGTAGAGAACAAATACATAGTTCTTATTCAGTCACACTGGCTCATACTTATTTCTATTTTTCCAACACAATACATTTAAGTATATTCATCAAGACTCTCTTTGGTCACCAATCTACTGGACACTAGCAAACGACGGACCATAGCTGCTCTAAGAAAGAAGGGATGGCAAGTTTCCTCGCGTGCGGCAGCAAACGTCTCACCAACATCCTGGCCACAGCCCAGCATTGCCATGTATTCATCTAGTCAGCCAACAGGTAAAGGCGCCAACCCTAGGCTCGTCAGTGCCCTCAAGAAACTCACAGTCCACTGCAGGGAGTATGGTGTCACTCATCAGTTACAACATCACGATTATTTTAATGAGCAGAACATATAAAATAGAAACTCAGTCAAGAGAATGCTGTAGTCTGCCTGGGGGGAGTCAAAGAAGGCTTCATGGCAGTGGCATCTAAATCCAGCCAGAAGTGTCATGTAAGCATTTGCCAGGCCCACAAGAGGAGTTAGAGGCACTGATGTGCACCATGCCTCTAACTCGGTTGCTAAGAAGTGTGAAAAACAGCAAGTCAGCTGGGGGAGCAGCAATCATTCTGATTCAGTGGCAAGAGCCCCAGACATGGGACAGGTAACAGACATTCTGCACCGGGCTGTACCGATTACCCACCACCTTAACCCACACCAGGCCAGGACGGCCACCATCTTGTGAGTGAGAGAAACTACAAGGAAAACTACAAGGATCTTTGGGTCTCCTCTCTTAATCTACACGATGAGCAGATTCAGCCAAATAATTTTCAAGGCTCTAAATTTCCAAAAAGCAACCAGCCCTCTGGCAGACTACAAACCCTAGCCTCCAGCATCCTAGACAGCGATGAAATATGCAAAGAATCCCATTTACAGGAAAGGCCAGAAATTAAAATCACAGCCTAAGCAAGAAACCCAGAAACCAGTCATATTTGCTAGGTATGAGTGCAGTAATTGAGATCACATTTAAATGAAAACGGTCTCCTGCCCAGCCTCCTCATCTACACAGCCCTGTTTGCAGAGCTGCCCCAGGAACTGTTTTTACTTACATATTCAGCAGCCTGTAACTCTGAATTAAGAACCTTGCATGGAAGTATCTTTGTCTTCATAAAAATGTTACTGGGTTAAATAAAATTATTTTCAGCATTTTTTGTCCTGAGCTCTACACAGGCTTCAGAGGAACAAAGGAAGGAGAGGGGTGGCTGTGCCCTTTCTGCACAATACCTATCACCTTGGGAATGTGATTCTCCTCAAGTACAACACTTCTGGGGGAATGAGGAATAAAAAAGGAGTTTAATTTCCTTCTGCCAAATTAACTTCCTCTGCTGCTGTGAGTAATGTGCATAATGATAAGCTTGGCGAAGGGAAGCCGGTGTGGAGAAGCAAGCATCTTCCCCAGAGCAGGTTCTAATTCAAGAGCAGCCACTCCTCAGGCCAGGAACTAACCATTCATGTGCCCCTCGGAGGTCAGTGCCAGCACCAAAAGTGGTTTCCGGAAGCCCACGCCAGTTTATACAAACCACCACCCTGACGCTTGTGCCAATGTGCTGGCCTGGCCCTGAATGCCTCCTCTGCTATCTTTTCATTGTTATGTAGGGCAAAGAGCTGAGGATAAACATCTAAATTTTTATTCTCACTCTAGCCAGAATGGGCATGTGACTTGGATTTCCCAGAGCCTTGACTTACATCTCCTTAAAATGGGAGTAAGATCACGTACCACACAGTCACTGGGAAAATTAAATAAGAACATCTGTACAAAGGTAAGAAGGCACATGATGAAGGTTAATTTACTTTGTCTTTCCTTTCTTGAAAATACACCTCAGAGGGGTGCCTTGGTGGGTCAGTCAGTTAGGCAGCTAACTTCGAGTCAGGTCATGATCTCAAGGTTTGTGAGTTCAAGTCCTGCATTGGGCTCTGTGCTGACAGCACAGAGCCTAAAACCTGCTTCAGATTCTGGGTCTCCCTCTCTCTCTGCCTCTCCTTTGCTCACCCTCTGTCTCTCAAAAATAAACAAACATTAAAAATAATTTAGAAAAAAAAAACACCTCAGAAGTTCCAGTAACAGTTAAACAGTGGATTTATACTGTCAGCCCAGCCCACTGATCTGCAGGAACAAAGACAATGTGTTACAAAGAAACCTTCAGTTGCCAGAAATGTTGGTATCAAACAGAAATAATGAGACAGTGGAAGACATTCTAGGGTATGTACCCCCTCAGTAGGCAAGACTTCCCTCTCCCTGGGGTGGCATATGGCTCTAGGCTTTTTCCAGGCCAGTGGTCACTCAGACTCTCTATGGAGAATTTAGGATTATTCCCTCTCTAAAAAGCTGGAACATATGTGGAAAAGCAGGACCTGTTGGGCAAACACTGGGGTGGTTTCTCTGGAATCAGAGCCTAGTCCGTAAAATAGTGAGCTGAGAAATCCAGGAGTGGAAAGCACCAGAAGATGGACATGGCCAAGAAAGCAGCTGGGACACAACAGAGAAGCGAGTGCCCTAGGATGTTGAGCAGGACTTCCCCTCGTAAAAGAATCGGTCTCAAGAGAGAGGACTGAAAGAAATCAAGATTTTTACAAAAATTAAAACCAACTGGGTGCCAAAAACCCTTCTCCAGGTTCTCCTACCCCAAATCACCATACCTCCAAGCCCCTCTCCCCATTGTCTATAGAAGCAAAGGATGACAAGACAGGGAGAAGGGATGAGGTGCTGTGACTCATTACCCTGGGAGAAATGCATTGGCCATGTAAGGATGCTTTTCAAGAGATTGTGGGTGCTACCAAGGAGGAATGCTGTCACTTAGCTGGGTCGACTTATGCAATGAACTAATTCATCTTCTCTGTGTCTGAGCAGAGGTGGGAAGAGCACTGGAGAGAAAAGGCTGAGCAGAAAGAGCGATCAGCAGGGAAGCATCCCAATACTCCTGGCACTCGCATGACAAGAATGCATGCCTCCTCAGTGTCCAGGGAATGTGTGAAAAGTCACCAGACCTGACCCATGTGGGCTGGGCCGCATCCAATAGTTGCCAGTTGAGTAAAGAGACCCTTGTACCAAGAAACTATCACAGTGTTCAGTTCAAAGAGGGAGAAGAAAGGGAGTGGTGGTTAGCTAGGGGAGGCCAGGCAGAAGGGAATCTCCGCGTTAGGAATGCCGGCAATGGGAGGGAGGCCCAGGAGACCTACCACAGACCTTACACAGCCTCATGGAAGGACCTGTATTTGGATGCCCAAGAGGAGGCAGAATTGAAAAGCCGGTTATACATACTTCCTTGGGCCAAAGCTTAAGCAGTGCTAACAAGGGAAAGAAAAGCATTAAATGGGATAGGAGCTTCCAGTCCCAAACCAGACTGAGCTTTTTATATACAGAACTCTCTAGAAAGCTATGATATCTACCCAGGATGTTATGGAGTCAACAACTCCAGTGACTAGTGTTTCTTTCCACCCCAACTGATTTCACACTGTTCAACTGGCCGGTTACATTCAATTCTCCCTAATACTGGACGAGTTCAAGGCCTAGGAAGGTCCAAGTCAACAAGGCAGTGAAACAGAAAACCTAAGAGCAAAGTGGGAGAACCAAGACCATTAAAAGCAGCTTCAATGTCTAGGCCTTGTTTGTATTGGTCACCCTTTTTTGCAATGTGTCTGTGAACAGGCTTCTCCTTTGAGCACAGAGCTGGAAGATGTCCTTACCTAGGGACGGGGCCCACCTAGCTTATATGCTGTAACCAAACCACTGGACGACAGTCCTTGCTCAGGGAGCCCCAGGCTTCATTCACCCCACAGGCATTTAGAACCACAGACCACAAACCAGCTACCCCCCTCTTCAGAAACCGCAGAAAATAATGAGAGGATTCTTTGTCACACACACCTGGATTCAAACCCAGTTCTGCCACTTGTTGGCTGTATGGGTGTAGGCCAGCAACTCAACCAACACGTACTTCAGCACCATGAAAGGGCACTACAGATGGAGAAACTGAGGTTCAGAGAGGTTAGGCACTTTGATGGAGGCTAAATAGGTGGTGGGAAAGTCAAGTGGACGACGCAGGTCTGTTCCACTCCAAGCTCTGTGAGGTCGAAACTCGAGAAAATAACAACTCTCCCTGAGGTGCTCTGACAACCCAGCAAGAAAAAGCTCTGGATAAAAATATGTACGTACGTATCATGAGCATAAGATGTTGCCACTATTATCTACAAACAGATGATAATAGGACTTGTGGGATTAAATTCACAGCTATTATTTACCATGATAGGTTGTTCAATTCTGACTCAGATGACTAATGTCTGCTAAGAAGGGATGTTAAGTCTGAAATGCAGTCCACCCCAATGTGATAAAATAGCAAGGAAAGCAAGGAAAAAAATAGTAAGGGGGAATTTATCAAATTAAGGAAACAGTTCTTTAAACAACAGGGGATTCCAAATACCAAATAGCAGAGTGAAGATACCATATCATAGTTATATTCTCTAATGGAAGATGTTAAGTGCAGCTCAAGCTAGCCAGCCAAACTAGGAATGATTACTAGTCTTTACAAGCACGGCCAAATCCAAATATTTCTTACACCTTAGTTTTCTTTAGGTGGGAAACAATAGATCATAGTTTTCAGAACCAGGAAGTCACTTCCATAAAATACCCTATGCCCTGGAAAAAGGCAAGAACCCCATTATACTAAAATGTCTTAAGCATTGCTCACAAACCCTTTGCATGTATTATTTTACCCTTAGAGCAGTGGTGTAAGCGCTATTATTATCCCCATTATTCAGATGAGGAAAAATGAGGCACAAAAGTTAAGTAACTTTGCCCAACATTCACAGCTAGTAGATGGTAAAGGAGAGACTTAGACTTGTACACTCTGTCTCTAGAACCTTATATGCACAGATTTTATCTGCTAAGAATACATATAACACAGGACAAACTAGTTGAGGAGGGTTGCAAATGGAGAATAATAAATAGAACGTGTCTGGAGGAAACTCTACCCTCACTAAAATGACTGGCTTTTTTCATTAGAATTAAGAAAGAGGGCCGCCTGGGTGGGCTCAGTCGGTTGAGCATCCGACTTCAGCTCAGGTCACAATCTCGCGGTTCTTGAGTTTTAACCCTGTGTTGGGCTCTGTGCTGACAGCTGGGAGCCTGGAACCTGCTTCAGATTCTGTGTTTCCCTCTCTCTCTCTGTACCCCTCCCCGACTCATGGTCTCTGTCTCTCAAAAATGAATGTGTTTAAAAATTAAAAAGAAAAAGAAAAAGAAAAGAAACCCTACAAGGGGTGAAACACTGCCTGTTAAAAAAGCCATTTTGATTATCACCTGCCATATGTCAGAGATTATATGAGGCAAATACTGCATTACATGTTCTGAAGTTTTCTTCTGAATTATTTTTTTTAAGTTTATTTGAAAGAGAACATGCAAGTGGGGCAAGGGGCAGAGAGAGAGGAGAGAGAGAATCTCAAACAGTGTAGGGCTCAATCCCATGCACCATGAGATCATGACCTGAGCCAAAATCAAGAATCAAATGCTTAACTGACTGAGTCACCACGGAGCCCCTAATTCTTTAAAATACTTAACTCTAATCCCACTAAGCTTTTTGTGTAATTTTTTAAGTTTTATGCAGGAGAATGATTTTATATATAATGCTATGAAGGTTGCAATATTAAAAGGCTAAAATGAAGAGCCAGAAGGCCATCCCTGAATTTTCTAACTCTCCGAGACAGTTCTATACTTCCCTACCACTCTGGTGGAAGGCCTATATGATATCTATAGTCATTTGTTGTACTGATATGGGCTTAACAAAGGTAAAAAAAAAAAAAAAGGTACCCAAATTCCTACAACAGTGGTACTCCACGTGTGTTCATGCCATCAGGAACAAGGGAGGATACTGCATCATCTGAGAACATATAAAAATGCCACATTATCAAGCTCCAAATTATTACCCTAGACCAATTCAAACAGCAACTCTGGGGAGCCCCGCCTTCTGGCTCCAGATGATGATGAAGGTAGAAGTTTGTGAGCCACCTGCCCCTAATAAAATCAGAGACTTCTGGGTCCTTCAGCAGGTCCTGAAGATTGCACTTCCCAAAGACTCACAGGGAGAAGATGCAAGAAGATAAACAAGATAAGCATCTCCCAATTATGGGAAAAGGGGCCAGTGGCCAGTTGACAAATGCCCTATTTCTGAATCATCTTACCTTCATCTCCATCTGGAATGAGGACAGTCAACTCCCTGGAAGAGAACTAGACATAAGAAAGGATTATAAAATGGGAGAACATGAAAGAAGGGTCCTGGAACCCTGAAAAGTCCTGATCAAACACAGACTCCTTTGAAACTAGCTTGAGACACTGCATGGCCCTGGGGCTCCCTGGCTTTCAGAGGAGAGACCCTGGTGCATCACAAGACCCAAAGGCAAACTGAAAGCCCTGCAAACTGTGCCAAGAGGCATCAAACACAAGCCTCTCTAAAATGCCCTATAAGACAGAAAAGTCTGCAGGCTAGATTTGTCCCACAGAACACCGACTTGTGATTTCTAATTCTGATTCCAATTTCCTCATGACAAAGAAGGAAACAGAGGTCAAAGAGACGAAGCCTTTCAGTAGAGCCTCACAAGATAGTGGCAGCAATCTCAAAGGCTCCTTCTTCCCAGAAAATGGCACCATTTTGAGCAAAGACAGCGTGAATTTTGCAACAAATCATGGAGTCTCTTTTGCTCAATGAACATGCACAGCCCAGTTTTACTAATTATATAAGTATGGGCAACAAATTCAGGTATAAAACTTCCTACCTTTCTAATCCAGTGGTGATTTCATTGCCTAGTGGGATTTTAGTTTGAAATTTACTTCTACTATTTTACTGTGTTTTTATATTCTTGTATGTTGTCTTACATTCTTGGAATGAAGCAGGATTTTTCCAGTGAAAAGCAACTATCTGACCTCATCATCCTCCTAATGGCACCTCCATTCTTCTCATTCATAGGCACTCAAGACTACTGGTGTAATCATTCTGGTAAGCTGACCAGGCAAATCAGATTTTAAAAAATAGGTTACTAACATCTTCCAGCAAATGAAGCTGACCTAATCAACCCAGAATCTTGAAGAAACCAGTGACACTGGGAGAAAATTACTACCTTGGCCAGTATAGCATGGACTTTTTTTTCTTAATTCATTGAAACCTGGTTTGCAACCAAAGAGATGCTACCTGGGGACTCCAAGAAGAAATTTAATCACGGGGTCTTAGTGACCAAAGCAAGTTAATGTACCTTCAAAACTAAGTAAATCACTCCCATCTCCCTGCAAATGGCTTGTCATCATAAATGTTGCCCATTAAGGTGCCATGTGATCCTGCACAGACCAACAAGAGGACACAGGATGGTGATGACTCCTCACTAATGAACTGAAGAGCCTCTAGTAAAATTCATGCAGATGCCCAGTCCAGGCTAAAAAAGATGGCTATAAAGATCAGAAAAACATACAGAGAAGAATTCCCAACTTCCCAACATTTATGCAACATACTGTGGCATACTCTAAGAGGAGGGAGAGGGGAGAAGGAAGGGAATGAACTTTTTTTTTAAATTTCTACCATCTATCGGGCCCCATACTAGATAATTTACTGCATCATCTCATTTGATTCCAACCTATGTAGTAGAATTACTAGTTTATTTTGCAGATGAGGGCACCACAAACCTACAGATTTCACAGAGAACCTGAATAGCGGTCAGTTGGGCATCCAACTCTGGCTCAGGTCATGATCTCATAGTTCATGAATTTGAGCCCCAACTGTGCTGACAGCTCAGAGCCTGGAACCTGCTTTGGATTCTGCATCTCCCACCCCCCCCCCATCTCTCTACCCTTCCCATGCTCATGTTCTGTCTCTTTCTGTCTCTCGATAATAAAAATAAAATTTATTTAAAAAGCCTACAGATTTCAAATAATTTGCTCAAATTGCATAACTAAGAAGCAAGGCCAGGATATATCCAAGTCTGTCTGTCTTCAGAGAGACTAAAAGAAGAGATCCAAATATTTGTTACCTCATATGACAAACACTTTATTAGGTGCTAGGAATACAATGTTCAGGGTGGGGGTGGAGGGGCAGAGGGGGATTTGTATGAATGGAATCATCAAAAAATCATGCAAACAAATGCACAATTAGCACCATAAGAGTACAACAAAGCAAAGACATATGGCCCTTGGAGAGTATATATCGGCAATGTGACCCAGGTGGTGAGTTCTACTGAGGTGGCAGCAATTGATCTGAGATCTGAAGAAAAGGCAGCAGATAACAATGTCCAAGTTATAAGGAACTGGAAAGTAATACCACATGCAGAAGGACTGGAAGATTGTTAGAGATAGTTGGTGTGGGTGGATAGAAATGGGGAGCACAGTGCAAAGTGAGACCAGAAGAGAGATTCTGAAGTTCCTTGAGGCTTGTGATAAGGACAATCTTTCTACGAGCAATGGGGAGCCATGTGCTAAGGCTAGGGAGGACCGTACCATCGGTTTTGTATTTTGAAAAGATTACTTTGTGCAGTGCGCAAAACCAATCACAGCCAGAAGGAAGGTAAGAGGTTACTCCCACAGTTGGGATGAGACACACACAGAAAAAGCTGGGACTAGAGGGAGTCAGGGAATGTGAGTAGAAGTTCATGGATTGAAAAGACTCCTAGTAGATAAAATCAAGCCAACTTGGTGATGGATTGGACACTGGAGTGAAGGAGAAGAAAGCCTTAACAATGCCTCATAAATCTGTGGCTTGTGTAACGCGATGGCTGGTACTATCATTCACAGAGGAAACACTGGAAGAAGAGCAGGTGTTCTGGGGGAAGATAATACATCTGTTCTGGCCACACTGCATTTGAGGTGCCTTAGAGACATCCGGGTAGAGCTCTCAAGAACATAATTAGACATACAGGCATAAAGTTTAGACAGAGATCTCAGCTGGGGGTCCAGAGTGTGTTAGTCATTCATCATAGCTAAACAAACAAGGCACTGACAAAGAAGAGGCAAGGGAGGCAGGGAATAGGGACTGAGCAGACATCGTCTAAGATCAAGCCTCAGGGAGCCCCACCACTGAATGGCTGAAGAAAGAAACAGGAGCCAAGAAAGCGCAAGGATTCCAAGCATCAGGTCAGAGCAGCATGTGTCTTCAGAAGGTGCAGGCAGGGCAAGGATTGCAAAAGGTAGAATGTTAATGAGGGCAGTACCATGAAAACCTACCAAGGATGAACACCCACAGACTCACGGAGGCTCAACAACTTAACCACAGTAACAAAGCTTAACAGGAGCCAAAACAGAAGTGGAGCCCAAGTCTTCCTAATTCCTAAGTTTGTTCTCTTCCCATTACATTATGCTAAAACAAGGAAAATCAAGATTGCACCTTAAAATAACCTAATTAGACCTGACCTTCTCTTGGGTAGGATCTGAAAAATATTTACCAAAACAAAGTAACTTGGTTAGCAGGGCCTTTTTTTTCCATTTAAAGAGATTCTAAATAATTATTAACCACAGAAATCTTTAAAGCAGTAAGCGCTGCCCTTCTAAAATCATTTGACTAGCCAAAATTCCACACACAACTATTAACAAACAGAAAATCACATTGGCATAATTCTTAGAGTCTTCCAGAGCACTTTCATGACTGCTATTAAAATATTATGGCTTGAATGCTGGTAGACAGAGACGCCACTTCTGGTTCTGCCCTCAGAGACCCTATGCCTTGTTCAAGTCATTGGTAACATCCTGTTATCTCATAGCAGCGTCTTACTCAGGCCATCATGCCACCCAGTCAATAGGTAAGACAAAGGCAGCACCTGGGGTTTGGATCACAGGGCCTCAGAGTAGTAAATGGGGGCTTAAATCTAGTTCTCCTAAATCTTAATTCAGTGCTTTCACCACATAATCGTTATCAACCATTTCATGTTTATAGTTCCCTCATCTGCAAAATTGAAAGACATCACAGTAGAGGACAGGTGTTTTCTTTTCCTCCCCAAAATCCATCCTGTGCTTCTTCTGATAAAACACCCTGAGCTTCCTTTGAGCAACCCACATGACAGAGTGGAGGGGACCCCTCCTGGGCCAGGAATGAGGCTGTGCCCCAGGACTGGCTGATCAGGATGTCACAGCTTCCTGGATACAATGAGTGGTTCAGGGCCAAAAATCAGACTCAAACCACACCAGTGAGACTCAATTCTCTGACTCTTGCTAAAATGAGTGGGATCGCTTATAAGACAAGCTTGAAGCTGGTGGCAGCAGTGGAAGAGATCTGCCTGTGAATAAAAACAACAAAATTCAAGGATAAATAGAAACAGTCCTGGTGACATTGGGCGAGCTCTGGATCCAGCCTCAAGTTGAGTCCATAAATTCTCTGTGCTTGCACCCTTTGAATTTGGATTTCTGCCACTGGCATTTCAAAAAAAACGTAATCAGTACAATCAGCACACTTCTGCATTACCACTGGGTCCTTATTTCATGGGTTTCTTGGAGGGAAATTTTCTGGCAGGCAACTCTGAATCTAATACACATCTAAATTCTTAGTTTATTGGTATAAGGAAAACCACAAGTGAAATATCTGAATAGAGCCAAGACAAGTGTTATAGGCTTAACTGAGTTTGTCAATGGTCTAATGATTTTTACAAACTATTCATAAAATTAAGACAGCAGGTCTATGAGACACCTGGGTACATCACTCAGTTGAGCATCCAAGTACAGCTCAGGTCATTATCTCATGGTTTGTGAGTCTGAGCCCTTCACTGGACCCACTAATGTCAGCACAGAGCCCATTTCAGATACTCTCTCTCTCTCTCTCTCTCTCTCTCTCTCTCTCTCTCTCTGTCCTTCCCCGCTTGTGCTCACTCTCTTAAAAGATAAACATTTTTTAGAAAGCAGGTCTAACATGGCACTGTGCTGCTACAAAGATGAGAGGTACCCAGTAGATACCAGTAATAACCATAGTTAAGAACTTTAATTGCTTATCTTTTACCACTCGCACACATATAATTCATATTCTAGGTACAATAAACTACCCAATAGTAGTTCAACATCACATCATGCCCTACTCACCAGCCTATTTTGTCACACCCATTGATTTGCCTTTGAGATATCTGAGATACCCTAAATCAGGGTATTCCAAATCAGGAATTCAGAGTTCTACTCAAACTATTTTCATAACTTCTATATACTCCTCTAAAATCACTTCTTAAATAAGAAAAGAATTTGATGAGTCAAGTTTCAAAATACAGACACCTTTCCTTCTCTCTGCCATCCCTTTTCTTTCCTATCTGCCCCACAAAATACTATCCAGCCATTAAAACTCAGTTTTTAAGTGTCTCGTATGAGACAAAATTGTGGTTTCCACATATGGCTACCCCAGATGTTAGCTGAATAACAAACAACCTCAAGATCTCAGTACCTTAAATAACCAAAGTTCATTCAACTCAAGTCACATGTTCATTGCAAGTCAGCAGAGATCCCCGATGGCTATAATCCTCCAAGACTTGGGTGGACAAGGCAGCCTTTACTGAGATTGCCAGTTGCTACCGTCAAATGGAAGGAACTGTAAAGGTTCTTACTCAAGAACTTACATATTGTGTCTTGGAAGCTACACACATCACTTCTGCTCATAACTCCTCCCTGCTTATAACCCATTCCCTGGCAAACAGAAGGGAGTAGAACCAAAAATATCTGGCAAACTGCTCCCTAGCTACACATCAGAATCCCAGGGTCTGAGAACTGCTGAGTCCTCCAACAACCAGACTATTGGATAGGGAATCAGCAATGCAAAGGCATAGGGGGAGAGAAATTTGAAAACAACCTGATATATAATATTTTCAAAGTTCTTAAGGGATTATCCTTAGAAAAGTTAAGAATGTCACAGGACTTCATGATTATTTTATAATTTACAAAAATATCAAACTGCCTATGGAAGACATACATCACCGACTTCTCGGTGGCCAGGGTTTCTAAAGATTTTACTGTGACTCTGGGTCAAGGAAGAGCCCTAGCAAATGGGATCTTTGCAGAACTTCCCAGGAGATTCTGCTGCTTAGCCATTCAGGAAACACAAGAATGAGAGAACAAGTATGCAATGGGCTGACCTAATTATCAATTCTACCCCTAATCCTGCTGGGATTTAGATCTTCATCTTTAAGTTCTTGGTTTGGTTTTTTTTTTTTTTTTTGAGAGAGAAAGATACCATGAGTGGGAGAGGGGCAGAGAGAGGAGGAGAGAGAACATCCCAAGCAGGCTCCCCACTGCCAGTGCAGAGCCCCAGCATAGGGACTTGAACTCACGAAACCATGAGATCATGAACTGAGCTGAAACCAAGAGTTGGACGTTTAACTGATAGAGCCACTCAGGTGCCCCTAGATCCTCATCTTTAAAAATCAGAACTTAGAATGTTCTGTATAGTGTAATAGGACCATTAGATAAGAGGATATATATAAAAGCACTCAACACAATATCTGAAGTATAAAGGGAATATGAATTTCCTTTCTTGGTAGGCTCGGCACCTGGGAGAATACTCAATAGCAAGTGCTCAGTAAATGCAGAGAAAGAAAGAGAGGGAGGGAAATCAACAATCCAAAACATTTAAAACATTGGTGATTCAAGTATTTCAGTTTTAAATCACTGGATATTCAGAAAACTGCCATGAAGAGTACTAGGTGCTGGAGAGGCAACAAGGAACAAGACATCCTCTCTAACTTTAAGACCCTGTTTTTCCTGTTGTGTGCCACTTAGGGGAGAAAACCTCAAATGATAAGTCAGGCAAATAACTGCCAAAGCTGTGTCTTCAAGTGCCCACACCTAGCATTATGAATCAGAGACGGAATCAATGGCCACACCAGCTTGGTGGCCTTGTGAGTATTCTCAACCAAGCAGAAATTCAACAACAAACATGCCCAAGTGTACTCTAAAGCCAGAAAATGGGTTCAGAAATTTAAATTAGATTCTTTTAACAATAAAGGGGCACACAAGGGGCTCTCCAAGACATTCTCAGAAGATCAAAAAGCCCAGTTAACCAGAATAAGTCATTCTCTGAGTACATCATTAATCGATTTCACTGTGTTTTTATTAAGTTTAAGGTGCCTGGTTTAAGTAGATATAATTTCAAAGCAAAGATGATCTCATTCCTTTGGGAAATATTATAAAAATGCTATTTATGTAGATGATAACACAAGCAGGCCTGGGGGTATGGGAGTGTTTTCTAACACAAAACACACACCTTCAGGACAAGTTGATACCTCCAGTTTCCTGTCGTTTTTGTAGACCAGGTTTCCTTTTAGGGTAACATCAGTTGTTGTCTAAAAGAAAGCTACAGATTTATGATGTTTGGCCCTGTATTAAATGAGCTGAAGGGAGATTTATAAAGCAAGTAAACGAAGATTTACAGTTCCTTTCACAGAGCAGCTAAAAATTATGGAAAAACTCACTGACCCTTCCAGAGAAGAACTTGGTTGTATGGACCGGAAATGAAGTGCACCTATGAGGTTTCCAACTATTCCTTTCATTTAAATCCTTTGTCTTTCCCCCGTAAATGGGGGGGGGGGGAGCAGTATGGAACTCCATGTGGCTATTATAAACATTGCGTCCTATTACACTAAGCATCAGTGACGCTGATAATAATTAGAAAATGGGAATTGGTGGGATTAAAGAGGGAAGGGAAATGGAGCACATGGTGAAGCAGGAGTAGCTGATTTTGTAGGGTAACCTAGGGAGGAAGATGGGACACAGAACTCCTGGGCCTTGGTGGAGGAAGGAGGAAATGACAGTGGTCTAGGTCAAGTATTCAGCCAGGTTCTTCTGGGAAGTTCTCCACAGGAAGGAACTGGGAGGGATCAGCAAATAGGTAAGTATCTATGACAGAGGACTATTCCTTAGCCCAGGATTGTGAGTGAAACAAGCGTGGTCCAAATTGTTCTCTAACTAAGGTGTCCAAATTATGTACCCAAGACCCACCACTACAAGAAATGTAAAACAACATTACAACAAAGCTCATTACATTTATTAAATGTCTTTCAAAGCTGTTCCCCACCTCTGTTCTTTTCTCTTTTTTTATGGATACAAACATCTGTGATGAGTGTTGTGGGCATACCATTTATTAACTGTGTAACCCTGGGCAGGTCAACGATCTTAATGGAAACACAGGAATCATAGTACTCAGCTGATGTAGGTGGGAGATCTAAAGGAAACAACACCTACAAAATGCTTAGCACACTGACAGTCACTGAAGAGGTGCACTGCACTCATCTTTGTCTACCATAAGGCTGAATTCAATCTAGAGAAATTAGGCAGTTTGTACAGAAACAGCCGGATGAGGTAGAAAAAAATCCAGGTTTAAGTACAATATCTGAGCCTCAGTTTGCTCCAGCAGAGCTGAGAACTAGACGTATGGACTTAAAGAGGCCTAACTCCAATACCTAACTAGCCAAGTAACCTAAGGTAAGCCCCTTGACTTTTCCGAGCCTCAGTTCCTTATCTGTAAAATGAAAATATTAATATTTTTATTAGGGCATGATATGAAAAAGGTGAAATAGCATGTGAAGTATTTAACATATAAACATAGCAAGTGTATGAAAAAAAGAGCAGCAGCCATAATTACTGTGGTTCATTCATCCCTTTATGCATTCGACAATCACTCCTCCAGGAGCTGTTATGTACCTCAAGGTGAGGCTCACTGCTAGAAAGTCCACAGTGAAGGGATCAAACAAAAATGCCTGACCTCATGGAGCCTCTGCTCCATGCTAATGAAAGTGCCTTGTGTACTTTAAGTACTCAATAAATGATATACGTTTCAAGTGAGTACAACATGAAAAAAGCCATAAACTTGGATTAAGATTTAATTTAATTGGGTTCAATGCATGGCTGTGGATTCTGGGCACGCCACTTCACCTGTCTGGACATTTGTCTTCTCATCTACAAAATGTGTTAAGAACGAGAATCCCTAACATATGGGAGTTCATAGGAGATCAAGAAAATAATGTTTTTTCAAGCAGTTTGTAAACTACAATGCACACACAAGCTTAATGGTCACACAATTCAGCATGATCACACCCAAACTTTAATAAAGGAGGGAAAACATAATACACTATTCTTTTAATTATTCACAAAAATTAAATTTATAATGCATAGGTAAGGCAAAGTATGAAAGATCAACAGATTTTGTAGAATTTTGCATTCGAGTAAGTTCCTTAAACTTTTATAACTCATTATACTCATGTTAGAAAATCCTTACATTTGTAAAATAACTCTCCAGAGATTCCTAGGAATCTCCCTATCTGTAAATACTATTAGAGCTGATAATTATAAAGTAAACACATTTAGAACCATTTTCCACAAGGTGTTCCACACTGGTTTCATGTATTAGGTTTCCTGTGTTAATTAAGATTCCATGTATAAATAAGTTAACAGATGATAAGTTAAACATTGCTACCTAAAAGCTTTTCAAAACCATTACATGCAATTTTGATATCTGATAGATGACAGGTTGTAAACATATATTTGAATAAAAAATCATGTTTGCATCTCTACATAGGACAGGTAGAATGAACATTAAGAATGCTACATTAAATACTTAAGTATTTAAGTTATCCATCTGAAATGCACCAAGAAGGTTTCAATACTCAATCACCAGGGATTAACCACACTAGGTGAGGATATAGATACAAAATGGCCTGCTTTTGACTCAATGGGTAGTTTACTTGGTCAGTTACTATGTTTTGTGAACAGTGTATGAAAATGTATCATAAATTATGTTTGAAAATAGTTTTAAAAAACAACCAGAACACTATGTCTATGTCTGGCTAGAAAGATAATAGAAATGCATACATGCAATTAGGAAACTCTGCTTTTTCATCTATACCAGAACTAATCATACACTAAGTGATATATTTCAGTTGTGTCTTCACAGGAGGCTAAATTCTTATTTGAATGGGCAAAAAGGCTAGTAATGCACTTAGATGTGTCCAAGAACACTAAAGGAAGCCCTGGGGTTTTTTTTTCACCTATAGCAACAACATTAGTGAGGTAACAGTGAATAATTATTCACTCTAAATGAATTACAAATTCATCAAAGTGAATTGGGAGAAAAATCCACTTTTTGGAAATAGACTGAAATACCAGGGATGGAGAAAGTCCTAAAACCACTTATCTTCTTTAAAATTTAAGACTTTCAAACTTCTCATTTAACAAATTCACTTTGACTATCTATACTCAATAGCAGTAAGAGACATGGAAGCCTCAATATGACAGGAAGTGGCAGGTCCCCTTTGGATTCCCAGAAGAGTGACCCAAGAAGAAAGAGCTAACTAAAAATTTCCCAAGGATTCTGAGAATTGCTGTTTATCACAGCTTGCCTGCAGTTGAGAAAGGATGCTTGGCTTACCCCGCCCACTGTAAATACTGAGCTGGTGTGTCAGAAAGACAAATGTACATTAAGACAAAATATTATTTGTGTCTAAGAAATTTGCCGTAGGTCAGAACTGGAGGAAATGGAACACCTAACCTAGTCAGATGTATCCTGGCCAAATAAAAATGTATAACAGGAATCAACTGTAGTGATTTTTTTCTCTGTATCACTGTACAAAATTTTGAATTCCTTTTTATGTCAGGAAAACGTGAGATTAAATCCAGGCTCTGTCATTTACTAGGTGTGTCGCATCAGATTTCTTATTGACCAAGTAGAGACAGGATTAAATAAAGGTAAAGAACTGCTCAGCACACTGCTTAGCCTTTTCCAAGGTGCTAGGGATAGATCGGGTGAACAATACCAACACCAATTCCAGCCCTCATTAAGTGTACTTTCTGGTGCTAGTAAGAAGAATGTTCATTTCCATTCTTCCTTCCCAATCCTATACAAATACACTTACTACTTTGTCACACACAAAACAGAATTTTGGACAACGTTACAAGCATTGACAGGTAAACTACAAGCTATTTGATACATCCAATTTTTTTTAAGGAGGCTCAGAAAAGATCCCATTGGAGTTCTAAGGAGCCAAGTATCAGTAACAAAAGACAAAATTCACCAGCAAGAAAATAAACAGCCAGAAATAAATGGGAAGAAGTCCATGAATCTCTATAGCTTCTCCCTTAGAAGCTATTCGATAACACTGGGCTTTTAGCAAATCCTTTCAATAGTAAAAGGGGGAAGGGAAGATTCTTGTAAAGATGTGTAAGCCCCATTTGAAAGGCATTTTGAGGTGGCTTTCTCACTTGAAAATTGGAAAAGAAACAAGATTTCTCCATGCAATGCTCAATGTCTTAGTGGAAAGAAGGCACGGGGCACAGAAGTTTATTCATGGAACCATGCCTTCGTTTATTCACTGGTAGATTCAGAAGGATCCTCGGTGCATCTACTTCCTATGTTCCAGGCCCTGGGCTGCATCTCGAGCATACAAAGATGAATCAGACACAGTCCTGACCTTTGAGAAGTTCTTAACCTAGAAAAATATTGAAAAACTAAAATCCTGTGTGATGAGCACTCTAATAAAGGCTTGAACAAAAGGGCATCAGAGCCCAGAGGAGGCAACCACAAACCCAGCCCTTAGAATTTGATATGGTATAAATGCAATAACCAGAGAATTGATTCTAAATTCACTTTTTATGTAATATCCAATCTGCCCCTCACATTCAATCAACCAACCAACCCTGTTGACTTCACCTCCTGTTTCTTCCCACCTCCACTTTCACCATGATCTCTGGCCTACGTTAGTTTAACAGACTGACGACGGGAACTCCTGCTTTTCATTCCGGCCTCCACTGTAGCTGGAATGATTTTTCCGAAATACCTATCACATCTTGTCACATTCTCTTCTGAGCCCTTCAAATTCCCACTGCTGTAGAGTAGAATCCAAACTTCATCATGTCTACAAGGCCTCCTTACTCTGCACTCACCACTCTGCACCTCCCACTCTGGGTTCCAGACAAAGTAAACACTCCATTGCTCTCTGGCACATCGAGATCTACAGAAATGCTGTTCTCAACTCTGGCAACTCTTACCTTCCACTGAGTTCCACAAAGTCCATCAAAGTCTCCCATCGCACCGTATACTTCCTGATCACATAGTCATCATCTCTCATAGTCATTGTTCTCCCCGTCTTTCAAGATCCCTTTGATGACATCTTTCACCTAGTTCTCCTTTCTCCTTACTCAATGACACACATCTTGAACCACATAGGACTTAATTATTTGTGATAGAACATTTATTAAAATCCCATTTTATACCAGATCCTTAGACTTTTTACTCCCTTGAGTTCTTGTATCAATTCCTTTTTTTTTTGTTTGTTTCAATTCCTAAAAGAGACTATCAGCACTTTGATTTTACAACAATGGGGAAAGGCAGAGTGATTGATGTTCACAAAATGGTAGAGCCAGAATTTCTAACCCAAGTGCACCAAAACTAAGCCAAATCTTCCCCCTATATCTCCACTATTTCTCCCTCATTATTTGGAGTGTACAGTTGTTTGCCCAGACAAGCTTCATTAAGAAGCGGAAGCCACAGCAGGCATAAGTCACCACAGCAAGGACACACTACAAGCTTCCTGAATTGAATTCTTCTTAATCCTATGTAGATATTAAGCATCTTAGAGATAACTAAAGGTGTATTTTTTTTTTAAATAACCAAAAAAGTTTACATCTACACAATTTCAATTTCCATTCAAATTCAAGCCAGGACTTATCCCTGAAAAATGAGCAGGGACTTTTCTTTTTTCTCTTCCTTCTTTTTGCTGCGTAAAAATGCTAAGGACTGTACATAAAGTATATGCATAATTTCTTTCAAGGAGACACTTAAAATCCTAAAATATTCTAACAGTGAGCCAAAAGATGTTTCAGGGTGATTTCTTAAAGTGAAGGTACATCATTGGAAAATAACCTCAGGCCATCCTCATAGGCTTGGCCTCTGGGTACCACCCAGTCCCTCTGACAAATTCTCTAAAGAACAGAGCAAGAAAGATTCATCCAGGAAAATGCCAGGCCCCAGAGCTCTCAGAAGGAAGCCATGGTCAAGAATCAAACATAACACACCAGGAAAAATTGGGGGAAAGGCACCGAACAAGGCCAAACAAACATATTTTGATTATTTCAATGATGAGTTATCTCCTCGGTAGCCACTGTGGCAAGCCTGAGAACTCATGAAGATTCAAAATTCTTCCAGCAGTGTTGCCTCATGTGGCTCCATGATTCCAGCATCTCCACAATGTAGCCTTTCTATATGGCTATGAATGTAACTTTCCTAACATACCAATCCAATAATGTCATCAGACCTGCAACCCTCCAATGGATATTCTGTAGCCTATACTAGTGATTTCTGGTTTTGATCATGCATCCACATAGGTCACAGTTTGGGAACATGTACCTCCTATATGTAATTTTTTGTCTATTTTATACATGTATTATGCTAATATATCATGCACATTTTAAATCTTAAACCAAAGTGAAAATTAAAAGACTAAGATGCAATTAAAGTCCCAGGGCCACCTGAGTGGCTCAGTTGGTTAAGTGTCCAACTCTTGATTTCAGGTCAGGTCATGATCTCACAGTTTTGAGATCAAGCCCCATATCAGGGTCTGCACTGGGCATGGAGCCTGCTTGGGATTCTCTCTCCCCTTCTCTCTGCCCCTCCTCAGAGTGCATGTATACACTCTCTCTTAAAAATAAATATAAAAAAAGTTTTAAATTTAAGTTCCAATGGTTTTTCCATATCTCAGTAGATCCAGTTTTCTACCTGTTGTGATTCCTGCATTCTATATGGATGCACACCAGCCTATAGGAGAAAACTGAAACTCTTTAGCATGCCTACACTGCTCTTTACCTTTTGGCCATCAGCCAGATCTTTTTCTCATCTCCTACCAAGCTCTTTATGTTCTAACCATGCTAAACTTTGTACTTTTATATATGCTAATCTCTCTGCCGAGGATGGCCTTCCCTCACACTTCCTCCTAAGAACTGGACTCAGCTCAAATGCCCCCTCTGCCAGGCACCCTGTGCAGATTCTAGTTGGCAGAAGGAATTACTCCCACTACTGTGCTCCTAACACCCAATTCAATTCCAAGGATAGAACAAATCCTGCTGTATTTTGATTGTCCAACTACAAGGCTCTCTTTGCCTTTAAACTATAACTTCCTTGAAAAAATAAACTATGATTTAATCATCCTTGCATTGCCAGGACCCAACACTGGACCCACTCACAGGAAGTGCTTAATATTTGCTGAAAGAATGAGACAAGACTCTAGGTCTGACTCTTCCCTATGCCCTTGAGAGAGCCACTCTGTACAACATTTAAGACTTCATACTGCATAATCTAGCAGGTGCCATTCACCTACAACATTGCATGTATCTTCACTTCCATAAGTTCCATAATGTCTAGCAGAGGGTTCAACATAGAACAACAGCTCAATATACATGTTGGAGATGTATTAGTCAGGATTCTCCAGAGAAACAGAGCCAACAGGAGATAGATAGATAGATGATAGATATAGACAGACAGATAAATATACAATCAGGACACTTCTTATAGGTATTGTGTCATACCATTATGGAGACCTAAAATCTGCTATCTATGATTTGGAAAACTAGGGAAATGGGTAATATAATTCAGCCCAAGTCCAAAGGCCTAAGGACCAGGAAGCTGCCTATGTGAATCCCAGAACCTGAAAGCCTGAGAGCCAGTAGCTCCAATGTCCCCTTAGAGAAAAAGATAGATGTCATACCTCAAGAAGAGCAAGAAGGAATTTAGCCTTCCTTTGCTTTTTTGTTGTTATTGTTGTTGTTCCATTCAGACCCTCAATAGATTGAATGATTATGGGTCACAATGGTGATGGCAGACCTCTTTACTCAGTCTACTCAAGCAAATGTTCATCTCTTCCAGAATCAGCCTTGCCAACACATGCAGGAACAATGTTCTACCAGCTATCTGGGCATCCCTTATCCCAGTCAAGAGGACACATAAAATTAACCATCACAGTTTGATATATATTCAGAGTGTGTATATATCTCAATCCTACATAGCTGAATATCAAGTTCTAGTCCAATTACTGCCAATGATGAAAATATTTATGACAATGATTATATAATGTATACACAGCTATATAGCCTTAGCCTTTACAAAATGCTTTCATATGCAATATCTTATTTAACACTCACAGCCAAATGGTACTATATAGGCCTTGTTTGAAGTCCTATTTGGACCATGAGAAAAATCAAGACACAGAAGATGGAGTGACTTTCCAAGGTCACCCAACTGGTAAGAGGTAGAGCCAGGATCAATCAAGATCTCTTTATCCTTAGTTCAATGTTCTTTCACTACATCACTGTCCTGAGAGTTGTCAAGAAAAAAGGAAAATGTTAGAAAGGAGGAATATTTAAGGATAGTGGACTACCCAGGCAGGGACAATCTGTTTAGTCCCCAAGCCTAATAGTGCTCTCTTCCACATTCACACTGTTTTAATTTTTCACTTGCTTTTGCTATGCTACTTGAAATTTAACAGTTTGGGAATTTTCTTAATTAACAAGCATTCTCTTTAAAGAATACATTTACCTCTGGGAACATTATGTGGATATCAATCTTTTATAAATGTGTGTAAGCTAGTTCCATGAATTGCCTTTCTTCTAGCATAAAGATCACAACTCTAGCATGTGAGAGGCTGTGAGTTTCTATGGAAGTATGGGTCACTTTGGCATACTGAGGACAGAACAAATCCAGATGATGTAATACAATGAAAGCCACAGGGACGTCTGGTGATAACACAAGCAAGAAAGTACAAGAGACAGTTTAGTTAATCTTATCCAGTTTCCAAGTAAGCAAGTCTTAATACAATCAATTACAGCCAGAAGTCCATTTGGTGGAACACAGGCAATAAAAAGTAAAAAAAACATAAAAATAATGGGTGAGATGGTTTCATTGAGAAACTGTGGCAAGACTGTAAAACCATTCACCAAAACAAATTTTTTATCCTCCCAGGCACAGAGCTAGACAACATTTACAAGCCTCTCTTCCAGGCAGGTATAGCCAGTGGCTAAGCTCTGGCCAGTGGAATGTGGCCAGCAGACTCTATAAAAACCTCCCATTCCTCACACTCCTGTTACCTTTCCCCCTCCATGGTAATTTTGGAAGCCACCTATTACACATGGTAGAGCAAAAGAGGGTGACAGCCTGGGTCCCTGAATCCCAAGTTTGAGGAAAGGTACCTGCTAATCAGGAACATCTGAAGGTCCATGTGAATGAAAACAGAAGTTTCTATTGGGTTAAGCCATAAGAAAATTTTCTGTAATTTCTAAAATGTATTTGTGTTGAGGTATAACTGACATATAACATTGAATTAGTTTCAGGTGGACAAAATGATTTGATATTTGTGTACAGTGCATACTGATCACAAGAAATATAGCTAACATCCATCATCATAGTTACAATTGTGTGTGTGTGTGTGTGTGTGATGAGAACTCTTAAAACCTCCTCTCCTAGCAACTTTCAAATATGGGATACAGTATTAGTAACATAGGCACCATGTTGTACATTATATCCCATGACTTATTTTATCACTGGAAGTTTGTACCTTTTGATCCCCCTTCACCCCTTTGTCCTCCACCCATTCCCCAGCAACCACCAATCTGTGATTATGAGCTTGCTTTACTTTGGTTTATTTTAGATTCCATATGTAAGTGAGATGATACACTGTGTCTCTGTATGACTTATTCCACTCAGTATAAAGCCCTCAAGGTCCATCCACATTGTCACAAATAGCAAGACATGTTTATGGTTGAATTCCATTGTACGTACATTTTCCTTACCCATCTATCCGATCATTGGACACTTGTATTTTCATACCTTAGCTACTGTAGATGATGCTGCAATGAACAATGGGGTGCATAGATCTTTTCAAATTAGTACTTTCATTCTCTTCAAATACCCAGAAATGAAATTGGTTGATCATATGGTAGTTCTCTTTTTAATTTTCTGAGGAACCTCCATATTGTTTTCCAAAGTGGCTACACCAATTTGCATTACCACCAATAGGGCACAAAAGTTCCCTTTTCACCACAGCCTCACCAACACTTGTTACCTCTTGTCTTTTTGATAACAGTCATTCTATCAAGTGTGAGGTAAGAGCTCACTGTGGTTTTGATTTACATTTACATGATGATTAGCAATGTTGAGCATCTCTTCAGATGCCTCTTGGCACTTGTATGCCTTCCTTGAAAAAAACATCTATTTAGATCCTCTGCCCATTTTTTAATTGAATTGTTTGGGGGTTTTTTGCCAAAAAAATGACTAAAATTATTGTGAAATCTGATTCTCTTGTCATGGAGTCTTCTTTTCATGGAATAAAACAAGCAGGCAGCATTTCAGCATTATATAAAACTGGGTGTTAGCAAAATGAGCAGACTCTGCACTTTAAAAAGCATCCCTTAACAACACTAAGACAGCAAATCTCACACAAGAAAGAAAGCAGTGTCACAGATATAGAAAGGCAAGCATCAGCCTGAGATTTCCATCCCATCATAAATCTAAAATATTTTTCTCTGTCTTCAATGCACTAGGCATTTTTCCACATGCTAGAGATACAGGGAATAAGATAACATTGCTACCAGCACACAGCTTATATTCAAAGGAGAAAAGATCATGAACTGTTAAGCAAGAAAACACCACAATTTTAGACAATAAGTACTATGAAGATAATAAAATGCTACAGAAAGTAGCTAAGTGTAGAGCAGAGGTAACTGGGTGAGCATGGTCAGGAGAGGCCTTTCTAACATGGTGACATTTGAGCTATAACTTGAATGATCACTAGAAAGCAGATTAGGAAAAAGATGTGGGTGAAGAACATGCCAGGCTGAGGAAAGAATGATTTTATCACACAAGCCTGTTCAGGGAACACAAAGAATTATGGTGTGATGAGAGAAGAGTGGGCATCAGAAAGAGTAGTAGGAGATGAAGACAGAAGTAGGTAGGTTCTGATTCACATACAGCCTTACACAGGACGTAACTGGAATATTATTATTCTCAGAGGTAAGAGAATCATTAGACCATCGTCAACAAAAGAGTGGAAGTATATGACTTACTTTTTTTCTTTTTTTTTTTTTAAATTTATTTTTGAGAGAGATACAGAGACAGCACGAGTGGGGGAGGGGCAGAGAGAGAAGGAAACAGAAACCAAAGCAGGCTTCAGGCTCTGAGCTCTCAGTACCAAGCCCAATTCAGGGCTCGAAGCCATGAACTGCAAGATCATGACCTGAGCCCAAGACAGACGCTAATAGAGCCAAAGCCATGAACTGCGAGATCATGAACTGAACCCAAGACAGACGCTAATAGAGCCACCCGGGTGCTCCTGATTTATATTTTAAAAAGCCCAATCTGACCAATGTTTGAAGAATGGATTCCAACAGGCAAGACACCACTGCAATCACTAGCCAAGAGATAAAGTAGGCTTGGACTGGAGTCATAGCAAGACATAGATGAACTTGGGATTCACTTTGGAGGGAACACCAATAAGACTTCCTAACATAGCACATACTGGTGGTGAGCAGAAGAATGGGACTGAGAACTTGTCCATTTTGTGAATGGAGCAAGTCTGTGGATAGAAGTCCCATTAAGAGATTGGGAGAACATAGTCCTCTGTTCTCAGGATCAGGATCAGGATCAGGATCTCAGCAGAGCTTTGTAGAACAACACTTCAGGGGCATGACAAATTAACTAGGATACAAAGAGCTAGACTAGAAACATTATCAACACTTAACACCAGTTTGACCATAAAGAATTAACTAAAAATCCCAAACAATATCCTACAAATGATCTTTGGACACAAGGGTTAAAAAAAATAGTGCCACTTTAACCTTTAGTCCTGACCATTGCCCTACTTGGATTATCGGGGGCTCCTTCCCGAACCCCAGAGCTTAACAATCAACCCAGTGGTTTAACCCAAATGCAGTCAAGATTTGGATTTGGGCTTTTTCTTCCCTTTAATAATTCCAAGAAGATAGTTAGGGGGGAAGGGAAGGTTGGTAAAAAGAGGCAAGAATTCAAGAGGGTGGAAGAGCAGGAGCAGATGCTTTTCAACACAGTCTTGGCAAAGCAGCAGAGAAAAATTCAGGACCAGGAAGAAGGCTCATCTCTACCTGCTGTTGGGAAGAAGGTGACACAGGGGTTATTAGGAGCAAAGGAAAAGCTAGATGAGGATCACAGACTTGGAAAGATAGGGTGTGGAGCATGGGGTTGATATATTACTAGGTACCAGAAGATCCATTAGTCATGCAGGCTAAATGGGCGGACAGGGGATACTCCAGAGTACCCTTATTTCAAACATTCTGAATCTCTGGACATAGACAGGAGCTGGAGCTTAGAGTTAAGATTCTATTAACATGAATATTCAAGAAAGCCTTATGATCCCTGTGCTGTCCAAAGCAGGACTTCAGGAGATTGAAGCCCAGCTTTAAGTATGAATTGCGCTACACGTATCATGAAGCTCGTGCATTTTATAACAATCAAAACAACAAGAGTTACCTGATTAATCCTTGGATAATTAGAAGTATAATTAAGCAACTAGCTGTTCTTCCATGCATTCCCTTCATCAGATGTTTACAGTATCTTATTTCTATGAAATTGCATATATACTAGCCTCTGCATCCAATAACTATTGACCACTCTAGCAATTCTGAGATCATTCTGTTTGAACTCTGACCTCTTGGCCATTTTCCCAGCCTCTTAACACATTTTTTTAACATAGTTTATTGCCAAGTTGGTTCCCATGTAACACCCAGTGCTCTTCCCCACAAGTGCCCTTCTCCATGTCCATCACCCCCCTTCTCCTCTCCCCCTCCTTCTTCAGCCCTCAGTTTGTTTTCAGTATTCAAGAGTCTCTCATGATTTGCCTCCCTCCCTCTCCCTAACTCCAGCCTCTTAACACTTTATAACCCCTAGCTATGCGAGAAAAGTTATCAATCCCCTTGCTAATCAGTTGCTGGTTTCATGCATTCCAGTGGTTTTGTTACATGAAATTATTAAACTCATACCAATATAGGTTATTTTGTTCCACAACATTTCCTTGAACACAACGCCACTCATCTTTTTATGAAAAAAAAAAAAAAGGACTCTATCATTATCATAAACACGTTTAGTACCCCTCTGCCAACAAAACGCTCTGGGTTTGGTTCTAACCGATAAAATCTAATCCTTCCATCTAAGAACACTTCCCAAAAGATGTAACGATGGAAGCCCACTTTCACAAAGTATTGGCCTCAGTGAGCACACACTCTTCAAATTCTAAAATCTTCATAAGCGTTAATGATATAAGTTAATGATGATGATAATGGTAAATGTTGTGATCCATTAAATGTTTAGCGAATACCAGACAATTTGCTAAATTTTTGACATGGATTGTTTCATTACGATAATTGGGAAATCCAATTTCCCATATTGGAATTGGCCATAACAAAGCACTAATTTACAACTTGCGGTCTGCAAAAAGTCTATTGTGTGGCAGCCAGGCCAGAGCAGACTATTAATGATCCACTCAATTGGCACTTTTTCCAGTAATCTTCAAAGCTTGTTCCATTTAAAAAAATAAATGATTGCTTTCAGTCTTGGGCACTGAGCTAAAGGTATCTTTCTAAAACCACAAAACTTTTATCAAATAATTCAGGCAGGGTAAGGTAGGCTTTGGCTAAGTTATGCAAAAGTAATTGCACCCTCAGATAATTACACCTTCCAACATTTCAGTGATTTACACAATCATTTCTCATTCATGCCACATGTCCATTGCCTGTTGGTTGTCCCCCTGCTCCATGTCCTCTTCATTCCAGAACTCCAGCTCAAGGAGAAGCCCTGCTCTGGCATATTGCCAGTTTTGTGTTAGAGAAGAAAGAGAACGAGGTGCATCCCTATATTAGCTCTTAGAGCTTCTACCCTGAAATACAGGTCACATCCACTCAGATTTCATTAGATCAAGGAGGCAGCTAATATTTTAAACAAAAATACAACATTGGAATGGGATGGGGAGAGGGAAGGTAGAGAGTAGAAAGGAATTGAGTATTTTCTTCATTTCTCTGAGTATTAGTGTCTGGCACTTGTACAATGAAGTTAAATATGGTCAATGCTGCTGCTTTCCTCACAGATTTAAGTCTCAAAGAGTACAAAATACATAAAAGAAGTCTGAAAAATTCACAGTAGTCTATAAGCAGACATTACTACAACAATGCTAAGTGTAGTACTTCCCATGCCTGGCACATTGCATGATGTATGAAATCACATTGTTCTTCTCTACTTCTAAATAACTTTTACTCCAGCAAGAAAACATTAATGAGACAATGTATACAGGTTCCAAAATCAGGAAGATCATGAATAGACCCCCAACTGCCTCTAATATAAGCCAATGTATCAGAAATTATTTAAGATCAACTCATTGAAAATGTCATTGCTGAGATAAAACGCCTCAGCAGACCAGATACGTAAAACACCAAAATCCAACTAAAACTATTTTCACAATGAGCTGAATTGGACAAGGCAAAATGAAATGATCTCCTGTGAATTGTATCAGAGCTGACAAAAGGCCTTATTATTCTCTATTGATTGGCTAAGAGTCCAATATCTTCCCAATGATGGTTTCTCCTGCAATCTCTGTAGAGCAGAAGTCTTTAATACTGTATCACTGCTACTACCCAAGGAAGTTAAGAAAATTGAAAGCCTTTTGTGCTTCTTTTTCTACCGAGAGTCTGAACAGGCTTTTCAAGATAGCCTGGACAATGTGTGTAATATTTTGTTTTAATTTGCAAGGCAGTCTTGTCCATTGTGGTTTGTACAATATGGGTCATTTTCACTCCATTTACTCAGAGTAAAAAAAAAAAAAACTTGCCTGAAGCAGTTTGTAAGTATCTACCTCTTTCTAGACTATAGTTAAGACAATGAACTCAGCCTGAGAGTCCCTGGTACCCAGGTGGGCACTTGGCGACTTCTAATCTTGTCTCACAGACCATTGCAGTCTGAGGACAGAGCTGGGGAAATTATCATAAACTGCATTTAACCATAAAATAATGGGGTAGATGTTGCTTTTTGGCTCCTACTCTCACTGCCACAGTCCTAAGTGGTTCAGGTAAAGGGCAAAGATCATTTGGTTTCAGGGAAGGCAAACCCCTACCCCAGCTCCCAAGAGCCAGACACAACCCAAACCAGTAACAGCCCTCTTATTCTCCTTGCCCAAAAGTTGGTCTAGGGGTCAAGAAGATGCAACTCAGGTCTGAAAAATAGGAGAATGAAAATCTTCTGCATGGGGGCAGGGACAGGGGGTTACAGGGAACCTTCCAGGAAGGACTTTCTTTAAACACAAAAGACAGAACCTCACACAGAAAAGGTTTTTAACCCATTCCCCTTCCTTCTTTGCTTGCTTATGACACTGGTGTAATCACTTGATAGAATTTCTGGTAGGATCCCAGAAGACCAGAGCCAAGTGAGAGCTTTCAATTTCAACCATGTCTATCAGGAGTACATTTCTCACAAATGACAGCATTCAACAGCTTACTTACCTTCACAGTAGGCAGAGTCTCCCTGGACAGAAATGTAGCCATTCTTGCACTCACAAGTAGCTTTTGTATTCCAGTTTTTACACTCTGAGTTTTCACCACATTTAGGTCCTTCTGCACAAAAGTTATGACCTAAAAGAAGCAAATCAAATTTTACATCAGAACAAAAGACTTGCAATAATAAACCATGAATGACCTTTAATATATTGGCACCCTGCATGAAAACAGACATCGGCAAGATGCAAGGGTTGGCTAGGAAGCGGGTGGAGAGTAAGAATGGGAAACTGGACTATCACATGCTTGAGATATTTCTCCTTAATACTTTTCAAAGTAAATTCCTTTCTAAAGGCTTTTTATCCATGTTGACCCTGAATCCCCTAACCCACCACTTTCTTATGTAACCACTCTTTTTTATAATTGCCTTTTTGCAAAGCATAGGATTCACAGGACATATATAAAAAGTATCTATATGAATATACAATACGAATACAACCAGATTATCAGTACTCTGGATTACACCTCCACAATAAGTCCCCTCCCAGCCATCAAAGAGGACAATCCTGAATTTTGTGTTAATTACTCCTTTGCATGTTTTTATCGTTTATCATATGTATATACTTATTTCTAAATAGATCATTCATACAGAAGTGCTGATGCATAGGGGCACATGGACCCCCATGTTCATAGTGGCACTTTCAACGATTGCCAAATCATGGAAAGAGCCTAAATGTCCACCAACTGATGAATGGATCAAGAAGATGTAGTATATATACATATACATATACACATATACATATACACATATATACATATATATACATATATACATATATATACACATATATACATATATATATACACACATATATATATACATACACACACACACACACACACACACACACACACAATGGAGTACTACATGGCCATGAGAGAGAATGAAATCTGGCCATTTGTAGCAAAGTGGAGGGACCTCAAGGGTGTCATGCTAAGTGAAATAAGTGAGGCAGTGAAGAACAGATACCATATGTTTGCACTCATAGGTCTAACAGGAGAAACCTAACAGAGGACCATGGGGAGGGGAAGGGGGGAAAAGATTAGGGAGAGGGAGGGAGGCAAATCATGAGAGACTCTTGAATACAGAAAACGAACTGAGGGCTGGAGGAGGAGGGGAAAGGAAGGCGGTGGTAATGGAGGAGGGCACTTGTGGGGAAGAGCACTGGGTGTTACATGGGAACCAACTTGACAGTAAACTATAAATAAAATAAATCATTCAGTTTATGCCCATTTTGAACTCTACATGAAAGAAATTATATTTTACATATTCTCTATGGTGTTTTTTTCTATTCATCCCTGATATTGCCTGTAGCAACAGTTTATTTGTCAATGCCACATAATATTCTGCAGCATCAATATTCCACCATCTATCCAATGTTACAAATGAGCACTGCGGTTATTTGTAGGTTTTGAATTTCAAACAATGTGGCAAGAAACATCCGGGGCATACTTTTTAAATCGTGGGTTCAATATTTACTTCCCCAACATTCCTTCTTGAATCTCAGACATTACTTCCAAGATAATTATTTTTCTCCCTAAAATGCCCTTTATAAATTCCTTTAGTGAGAATATTTTGAAAGGGACAGTGCTCAATCTTAATTTGTTTACATGTCCTCTTTCTATTCTTTAATTTTACCCTAGGGTAAGTTCATTTTTATTTCTTCTTCCTAGGATTCCTAGGGATTTCTGAACCTAAAGATCAAATCTTTCATCAATCTGGAAACAGGAAGTGACTCTTCAGACATGCGCTTCACCATTTTCTCTTTTTGGAACTCCAATTAGATTAACTGTAGTCCTTCTCAAGCTCTTCTCCAAGCTACTTAGCCTTCCTTTTCTACTTCTGCTCCCCTTTTCTCTCTGTGCCAAATTCTGTGTAACTTCCAGATGCATCTTTATTCTCTTTTAGGCTGGGTCATAGTCCGTTTCACTCATCAATATCATTTTTATTTCACTTACAGATTTTCTAAAATTCTTATTTTGTCTCCTTGGTCAAATCTCATAGTCCCTGTTTTATCTTTTAATTTCCTTTTCTATTTTTTTTTTTTATTTCAGAGAGACAGTACAAGTGAGGGAAAGCAGAGAAAGAGGGAGACAAATTCCAAAGCAGGCTCCAGGCTCTGAGCTGTCAGCACAGAGCCCGATGCAGGGTTTGAACTCATGGACCATGAGATCAGGACCTGAGCCAAAGTGAGAGGCTTAACTGACTAAGCCACTCAGGCACCCCTTAATTTCCTTTTTTAAAAAAGGCACATGAGGCATATTTGTCTTACATCACTAATTCCAGGATCTTCTATCTTTGTACATGGGATTTTGTGGCTTTTGGTTTCACTAAGTATTGTGCATGACTTAATATTCTTGTGTGGTCAGTGATTCCTCAGTTTGTGAGCTAATATTTTTTTTATAAATTAATATGTGAGAATTTAGATTGGGATTTAAAACAGCATTTCTTCAGAGAAGATTTGTGTTTGATTCTGTCAGGTGCCCATGGGAACCATCAACCCAAGATCACTTTGCATTTTGCTTTGGGGCATAAGGATTAAGCCACACAGGTAGAATAAATTCAGGCCTTAAGCATTCAGGAATGCAATCTTTTCTCTTCCACACCCCCTTATCTAGAGTCAAGACTGACAGATGAGTCTCCTTTTACAAAGGTTTCTCCTAGTCACCCAATGAGGATTCTCTCCTCAAGGATCTTGGTTTATGCATCTCACACAAGCCCCTGGCTTTGTCTCCCATTTCTTTGCAGTGTTTGTTAAAAGGCAGATTCGAACACCAGGGATTAGACATTGCCTTCATAGCAAATCCCAACTCCAGTGTGCTTGCTTTTCTAAATGGATCACTTTTCTCAGTATTTCTGTTGTCCAATTTTTTCCCTTATTGCCAACTCCACCAAATTTTGGAAAGTTTATGGTGCACCATTTTTAGGTGAACTAGGAGGAACATGTTACTCCTGTCACAAAGTTCTAATACACTAAGGTTATGAATGAGCTTTAACAACTTGAAATCAGTACACTTTAGTGTACTATTTTGCTAGATCACATATTGTGGTCTCAAAGACAAGAATGGTTCTTGGAGGCAGAAGATTTAATTTCTAATTCAGGTTCTGCAGCCACAAACACAAGAAATCATTTCACCTACCTAGACAGGTATACTGGGCAGGGACAACATCAGTGATTCTGAAACTATTGCTCAGAGTCTGGGGCACAAATGAGTGGTCAGATAGGGCTCAAGTCCCTCACCCTGGACTCAAACAGAATAGCTCTGCTTTTATATTTTGACATACTGATCATGTGAACAATAGCTTCTGGCTTTAAACGAGATAAAAATCATTGCATTATAGAAACTACAAGTTTAAATCCTTTTGGTGATGGCAGAATGTAACTTTTTTCCTTTGAAATCAAATGTTAAAGCAAAAGATATTACCTATTATTAAATAATAAGATTCACACACCTACCAAATGGCTGGCATTATACTTCCTAATACACATGGAATGAGTTAAACTGGCTACTACTCCATGTAGCACACATAACAATCCTTGGTACATACTAAGAGGTCAATAAATGTTAGCCACAAAGCTGAGAAGGATTATGATAAGGTTGACAACAATGACTAAAGTTCAAAATAACGTAGTGACACTGCTCTCCTCCACTTCTAGATAAGAATGGAGAAGCTTAAACTCACATCTAGCTGGTAGATGAAGATGCCAGGGTTCTAAATTAGGTCTGGTGAACTCCAAGGCCCATGTACTTTTCACCATATCCTATATCCTCTCAGAGAGCAAAATGTAGGGATAAAAAGTGAAAGATGTAGCTGTTCTTCAGGACATCAGAGAGTGAACCCATAGACTTAGGTGAGCACAGTATCAGATTCAGCCTCACTACTTACAACCTGTTAATGGTCCCAATCAAAATCAAAGCAAAAACTTAACTTGCTGGAAACCTGCAACCTCTGTCAGTCAAAAACACTGCTACCAGGGCTTCTCAAGGCTTACAATAACCATTACAAATAAAAAGACTGGAGATTTCGCTACCAAAGGGACCATTTTTACTCATCTTAGCTCTCGCTGCCAGAGAAAGGGGCTGAATTCCTCCCCGTGTCAGAACTGATAAATAATTAAGCTGTCACATTTTCTTTCATTGTGAAGTTCAACTCAAGGTCATACATGCATCCATTAGGACATGTATTCTTTGTTTCTTTTCTCTTTCGTTCCAGGAGACTGCAATTGTCCTTTTCCTTCTGCATGCACTTGACAGGCAGGAAAAATGCCACTCAAATAATGTTGATGTCCCAATGCTTCTCTATCAAGCATATGCCACATCAATTCACAAAAGCAGGGAGTTGGGTAAATTGCATTCTTAAGGACAGTGAAAGGCCCATGGGACAAACCAACCTTAACGTCAAATCTACTTTGGTTGGGGGGCGGGGGGCCTGACCATTGTGCCAAAAACATGTGCTTAATTAATTAATCCAGGTCTCTTTTAAGTAGTATTTACAAACAGTCCACTTGCCTTTCAGCAGGAGTGAATAATCAATATTTAGGGGGCATCTACTTCTGTGGACTGAAGCACTATGCAAGCTTCTGAGAGAAAAGTAAAGATGTCTGAGACATGGTCTCTGCCCACAAGGAAATTACAAACTAAAAAGAGACAAGTCAAACAGGGGTAGTATAAATATAAGGCAATCTATGTGTAGTGAGACGTGAACAGTAAAAATAATCAGTGTTTCAGAGAAGGAGAAATGACTTCTAGATGATGCAAAACTTGACCTTGAATTCATCACAGGTAGAAACATGAGAAGGGGTGGGCACAAATCCTAGGAAAAGGAATGGAACTCCGACCCCATAAGGAAGAAGGATGCAGTTGGAGAATGTCAAATAATCTGGCAGAGGTGTAATAATATTAACTAACACCAAATGGTAGGCACTCAGCTAAGTGTTTTTATGCACATTATCCCATGTAATTCTACTAACAACCCTACAAAACTGAAATTATTATTTGTATTTTATAGGTCTGTTGGTTGGAGTTTGGAGAAATTAATTACATAAGGTACACCGAGCCAGAAGCCAGGTCTGATTATCCATCACTATGTTATTTCACTGCCCTCCCAAAAGCAACAAATTCCTAAGCATTCTAACATCCAAAATATTAAGAGGAAGATATCCTTTTTTGCATGTGAAGATCCAAACGGATTACAATTTAGGTTTCTTCTCATTCTCAATATATCTATTTTCCATGAAGTAATTCCAAATATTTAGTAATGTTTATTTATTTTTTTAGAAGTAGGAGGGGCACAGAGAGAGGACAGAGGATATTAAGCAGGCACCGTGCCGACAGCAGAGAGCCCAATGCAGGGTTCGAACTCACAAACAAAGAGATCATGACTTGATCTGAAGTAGGATGTCTAACCAACTGAGCCATCCAGGTACCCCAATTCCAAATATTTTTAACAAAATATCCTATCTTCAATCACTCTAACATCGTCAAAGTCAGGGTCTATGCCCAATTTATTTCTCTCAACCAAAGTTACCCACACAAGGGTAATTGGATGGGTGGCTTATAAATGGATAGACACACAGCTAGCCAGAAATATGGAAGGGTAAATTAACAAGTGAAGGAATAGATGAATGAATTATAGTGGCATTTAATGCCTCCACCTTCTTAACGAAGGGAAGGCAAATATGACTGATTGTCTAGTTACCATTTTTCTTTCTTATAGAGGTATAATTTACATCTTATAAAATTCACCTGTTATAAAGATACACCTTGATGCTTATTAATAAATGTATACAGGTGTGCAGCCATGGCCACAGTCCAGTTTTAGGATATTTTCACCACCCTCAGTTAGACATCCTCATCTCTTAAACCCCACCCCAGTATCAGAGTTGGCTGCAAAGTCATAAATCCTCAATTCTCCACATTTCAGAATCCTTCTAAAGACTTTGTCTTTCTTATCTGATGTGTCTCCATAGCATGACATTGGGATGCAGATTCTTCCCTTCCTGGATATCAGTTTTCAGTTGCTACCTACAGTGTATTTAATAAGTCCTCTAGCTAGTCCTTGGTATAGTTTTCCTTCATCTGGTTATCAACATAGTCTGACACATGAGACTACTCAAAGTCACCCTCTTCCTTAAATTTTTTTCTTCAGAATTAGAAGCTGTGACCAGATTGCAGACTTCACACACACAGCCCCATATTCAAGTTCTTTTGCTTGACTATTTTTAATAAGTGACTTGAGCCTCCAGAATGATTCTCCTATAATAGAAGCACATCGTGAACCTTTCAACTAGGACTGGCCCAAATACAGAAAACATCTTAATTATAACAACTGCTATTTATTGACTTCTTCCAATATGTCAGACATAGTGCAAAGCATATTAAACACCTCACCTCACAAAACCCTTAGCACTCCTAAATATTATGATTATCCTCAGCTGATGCATTAGGAAAATGTGGGTGAGACTCACTTTTTTATCCAAGTTAACATAGTTGGAATCATGATTTGACTCTGAAGTTCTTGTTAAAAACATGAAGGAAATAATTCTGATGTAATATAAATACTTGGAAGCTTAGACAACTAATGCTTACACTCAGGGGATCTGAACCCTTCTATGTCCTGTAAAATGTTTCTAAATACATCCACTTGGGACCCAACCGCAGGTTCTGCCCATCCGTTCCCAGAAAACAACTGAGTGTAGGGTAACACTTATACTCCCTCATTTCTGGCCCCTGGTTGAGAACATCTACCCTTCCCCAGAAACAACAATGAAGCCTCAGAGTCCTCTCTAAGGGCACAGGAAATAGCACTGACTATCTAGCATACCCTACTTTACAGGTTATGTCATCACAGCCAGGCCATTTGACAATCCATCTGAACGTCCTCACAGGCACTTACAGCTCACCCAGCCCGAACTAAACTCTTGATCTTACTTCCCAAATCCAAGCTCCCAAGTCTCTCCATAGCCATCTGTCACACCTTTATCTACCCAAATCAGAACACTGGGAATCTTCTTTGTCCTGACTCCTCAAATACTGAACCTTCCTAAGTTCGTAATATGCCAAGAGTCTAAGTCACTTCAAACACTTAAATATATATCCAATCTAAGTAAGTGTGATATGGAACAAAGGAATCTATAAATATACAGAGAACTGCACCATGTTTCTTTGGAGGCAAATACATAGCCAATTTCTCTAACATCATTTAACCTTAATCACTAGATACAGTGTTATGAAATTATTAATAAAAATATATGGTAATGTCATATCTTGTTCCTTATGTGCTTCACTATTAGGAAACAGAAGTTAAAAATACTATGTCAATGTTTTAAAGGCAGCTTTTTAAATTTTTTTAAAATGTTTATTTTAGAGAAAGAGAGACACCAGAGAAAGGCAGAGAGCAAGGCAGACACAGAATCTGAAGCAGACTTCAGGCTCGCAGCTGTCAGCACAGAGCCTGATGCAAAGCTCGAACTCACTAACTGTGAGGTCATGACCTGAGCCAAAGTTGGATACTTAACCAACTGAGCCATCCAGGTGGTCCCTGTGTCAATTTTTATAGAAAATTTTTACATGTAATATAGTGCATCCACCTAGATAAACCCACTGAAAATGTTTTCTTTTATAACTTGTATACTTTGAATTCTATCTTTAACATTTAAACCACAAACCTACCAGCCCAAACCTAAGTTGCTATAATCAAAATCACCTCAACTTCTATAACTTTAAAACAGTCAAGACTAAAGAAAAAAGTAATCCACAAAACCATCCTGAAATGGAATTTTTGAAGAGTTTTCCAATGAGTCCACATTTAGTGAACATAAAAATTTAGAGAAAATTTTTGAAACACCATGAAAATGAGACTGACACTTTTCAAGAGTAGTGAGTGCTAGAGAGAAGCAATAGAAGTTGCCTGCTCAGGTCAACTTTACATAACTGGGCAGAGACTCAATGTTCTAAAACTCAGTTGCATATATTAATTTTATGTTGTAAGTATCTCCTGAACATATCACTTTCTCCTCCACGATAATACAAAAATCCCATTCTACTCCAAATTATTATCATCTCTCAAATAGACATGGCCTCGTATGCCTTCCCTACTCCTTTTTGCCCAGTCTCTAATCCATTTTGCACACAAAGGGATCCTTTTAAATCACAGATTAGACCATGTCATTCTCCCTCTTAAAAACCTTCCCAGGGCTTCCAGTTTACTTGAGAAAAATACAAAAGCCTTACCAACAAGGCCCTTTCTCTCTCTCCATCATTTCTCTCCAACCACATCAGCCTTTCTTTTAATTCTTTGACTGTTCCAACCTCTCTCCTGATTCAGAGTCTTTGCAAATTTGTTCTACCACCTCACAATACCCCTGCCAGAGTCATTTCCACTCAGCTTAACCACAAGCTCTTCAGAAAAGGCTCCTTGGTCTCTTAAGTCTAAAGAAAGTCCCATTATTTTCTTCCATGCCACCCTATTATTCTTGTTCATCCCAGTGATCACAATTACTGTGTATTTATTTTTGTGTTTATTGGATGTTTATATCCCCTTTAGAAGCTCATTTCTTCAAGGTAAAGGACTGTGAAAGATTGGTCATCTTGTGCCTAAGGCACATTATAGGCAGTCAATAAATATTTGTTTTGTTAATGACTAAATCCTTTCAATTCTCCAAAATAAGAATTAAGAGTGTTTTAAAGACACTCAAGGCTCAAAGATGTTACCTATCTCGTCTGTGGTTACACAGCTAAACAGTGATGGGTGAAATAGATATATAAACTCAAATATCAATCTAACACCCTGTCTCTCCACCTCACCCCACAGGACTGCCCAGTTTTGATTTTAATCATCAAGGGACATTCCAAGACTGCTAAGAGATCAGGACTCCAACAGCCATTAGTATTTCCTAATCCATGGGACACCTCGATTTTACCAAAAGAACAAACCTTGTTTCTTTCTCCAGGACACACATTCCATGATCACTTGCTTCCTGGAGACTCAAGTCAGAAGTAAAACAACTTAATCACACATCAGAACATTGGCCCTAAACAAGATACCAAGCTGAGCGAGATCCACTCAGAGCTCACCTTCAACTGATGAACATGAGCAGATCCTCAGAGGAAGGCACATAATCTGCAGAAATCAGATTCCAGCGTTTACTCGAATACCTTTTTTAGTTCCTAACAGAGGCACCATGCATTCACTTGACAAGTATATATTGAGCACTTACTGGGTGCCCAGGCACTATGCTGGACAATAGGCACAGTATATTAAAAAGCGTAAATGGCATGACGATGTTCTTAGTCATCTGAAACTCTAGCAAAAATGACTGATGCTGAGTATCAGATTATAGGGAGATGATATCCTGGAGAACAAGGTGCTTCAAGAACAAGATCTGAAGCAATTTAATGGCTGAGTGAAGTTGACTGGACAAAGGATGGGAGTTCTAAACACATGAAGCAGCATGTACCCACCCATAACAAATTCAAGGAAATTAATGGAGTGACAAAAAATGCTGAGGTCAAATTTTTTTTAGTTGGGAGTAATCTAAAATGTAGACTCCCCCTAGTGGCCCTGTATCTAGAAGTCAGCTGCCAGTGAAAAACCATAACACTTGTCCAACAACTTTCTGTCTTTAAAGCCACTGTCCTTGGGGTGCCTGGGTGGCTCAGTTGGTTAAGCGTCTGACTTGGGCTCAGGTCATGAATCTCATGGTTCATGGGTTTGAGCCCCACATCGGGCTCTGTGCTGACTGCTAGTTCAGAGCCTGGAGCCTGCTTCAGATTCTGTGTCTCTTTCTCTCTCTGCCCCTCTGCCCTCCCCTGTTCACACTCTCTCTCTGTCCCTCAAAAATAAATAAATGTAAAAAAAATGTTTTTAAATAAAGCCATTTTCCTTATCTGCATATGATAAACCCTACCTATTAAAAGGAGCCCCCCCCCCACACACACACACACTGCCACTCTCTAGATCCGACTCTATACCCTTTATAATTTAACCCAAACCATCCACCCATCCTGTTTCATCTCTGGCTTCTATAGCCAATAATGGACAAGCATCTTTATAATTTACTACAGTGACTTCTTCCACAATAAGGAATGAATAGGCCACCATCTTTGGGCAATATGGTTTCTCTAAAATAAAGTTGGATTCCACATAGAGCACCTTTTGTTACCCTTAATCTCGTACCCTAGGGTGCCGCCCAGCAGGTCAGGCAAGTTGCCTCTGAAATGATGCACCTACATGATCTAAAAATGCATTCCTAACTCAAGTCCTAGAAAGGCAATACCTCTCAACCACTGATGCTTGCTAAACCTTGGCAGTTATATAGGAACTAAGGTATACTAAGTACAGTATATTCCATGTGCCTCATTGGTATGGAGATCTCTCCACCCATGGATTAGCTAGGAGGGATATGGCTCAATGATACTTTATGAGAACTGAACCCCCACCTGTACGCCACAATCAACACACATAACCATAGAAGCCTGGGCCCTTGGGGGTGAGGACATTGCTTACCTCCTTGTCCACAAGGGTCAGACCAATAGGATGAGCCTGCGAGTGACTGAGCCAGGATCACATGTTCTGTCTTAGAGAGCAATCCATTTCTTCCACAACAGTCACACTTAAGGGTCTCTTGTCCAAGGCAGCCTGACTATAGTTTCAAGTCTTCTGTCTGGGACAATGTGCCCCCTTCCAGAGATCCTGCAGCACTTATAGGGCCACAGGTGTCACAGACTCCGGAGACAGAACTTACCTTCAAATGCCCTCTGCTCTAAGCCCCAACACTTAAACATAGAGCCCTGTCTTTCCTGTCCACTTCAGCCCATGGCTGCGGGGATTTTGATCAGATTCCATCTACCAGCATGCACAGAACCTGTCCCGGCTGCTCACTGCCAGTTCCACCATTTAGGCACTAGATGATATACTCATTAAGTGCCTCTTTTCACCTCAAATACCCTAAAAGGCCTCTCTCTAAAACCATCTCAATTAGAAATTCTGCTGGAGACTTGAGTGATGAGGAAGATCAGGAGGAAAAATCATATGATGCCAAGATTCTTTGGGAGGATTTAATTGAAGGGCATAAAATCTTAAATAGTACAAATAATCTCAACTCATTTTGGTCCAGGCCAGATGACAAGGCAAGTGAGCATGAATTAAAATTACAGATAAACACATCGGGAACAGATGTTGGCAAGAACTTTTTTCCCCAACACCGAAAGTCTTAAAAATGCCACAAAACCCCTCCAAAGTTACTGGCAACACTGAAGATACAATTAGAGCCAATTATGAGGGGAATAAAACCCTGTAGGTGTATGTCAAGAATTCTGGAATACGGCAAATGATCAGTGTGTTTCCCTGGAGCAATTGGAGGATGCACGGTCAAGGTTGTTAGCTTTTTGCCCCTTTGACTGAGACTGCTGCAAATTGATGAACACTCTTTTTCTGTGAGGCTACACTCACACTTTTATTACTTCTTCCAGGCAGGAGCATAGATGTCACTCCAGCACCCACCCCCCCTTCACCTTATGGCCTTACACTTTAAGTGGTCAGGCTCCTGTTACAGACACTGCCTTAACAAAATGATGAAGGTAAACAAATTCCGCGCTGCTGACACCAACTGTGCTGAAGCATTAGAGAGAAACGGCCACGGTGAATGGGGATGTTCTGGGTGGTCCTGGTGGTGTTGGATACCGTGGACTCCCAGCAATTGTAAAATGGCCTCTTCCTGCCAATGTCCATCACTTTGGTTCTGTTGGTGTGTATCTTCCCTAACGGTCCTATTGTCCCTTCCTTAGGGACATCCTGGGCATACCAACAGCCATGTGGATTTAAGCACCAATTCAGCTGATCACCTTCATTTCCCTTAAAGGGCCAAGGAATTAGTTACAGAATTTGGCATGACCCAAGATTTATAAAGACAAAGTGCCTAGTCTTGATACCAGTTCTGTTGGTACAATGCACATCGTAAGTCAGTCAGAGCCTGTTACTCTGAACTCTATGGTCTTCAAGTTAATCCTCACCAAGAGAAAACGTCAGTGAAAATCTTCATCTCTCTCCTTGATTAGTCAGGGAGTGGGGGCAGTGGCAAAGTGTATAACCATATTAAAAAATAGGCATGACTCAAATAAAATGAGTTTCAGAATCATGTCACCAAGTTATAACTTGAGCAAAATGGTTAGAACTCAGCAAAATGGGTAAGCGTTATTTCATACGTGAAATATGCAGAGCCTGTTGAATACCTGGTACTGAAAATAATTTCCTTTGAATATAACAGTATATTCTACGTGGTAAGAACATATTTTTACCTACCTTATCTCCTCCATTTAAAGAATTCATAAAATATAGTCATTAAAACAAATGTTACTTTAAGTTAAAGCACTTCATGCATATTATATAGCCAGCCAAGTGGGATCAGAGGCAAAAAGCACTCTCTGTGCTTTCTCAGATTCCCAGTCTAAACCTCCTCAGGTAGGACAGCTCATCGGAGACCTAATGAAAACAAGCCTCAGAAAACTTCCACTCCTTAAGCAGGCCCAAGGAAGGTTGAGACACAGATTTCTAAGGAATGATAAGCTCTCTTCCGGTGATTTCCTCAGACTAATGACCTGACATTCACAGTAAGACACAGAGAGATGATAAATATGCTAATTGAAGGGACTTCATGCAGGTATTGAGAGAGGCTGATATAGCCACTTCAGTTTCTGAAATCAATAACAGCAGGGTGGCAGATGCCACACAGCTCAAATCACACCACTGTGCTCATCCCTGAAATACACATCTCAGGTCATCAGAGACCCGCCTCCCCTGCTCACTTATTGCCTGCCAGTCAGGAGACCATCTCAATTCACAAAGCAAATGGTACAGCCTCTCCATATGCAGGGTAAAAATTACTTTACATAGAAATTGAGTGTGTGTCACCTTTTCATTACTTTCTGTCTTAGAGAGGGGAAAGGAAGGGGCAGGGGGACAATTGAATAATATGCCTTAGAAGAGGCCCAATGGGCTTTCCAAGTCTTGTCAGGAACAGAAACGAACCAACCCCACCTCCCCTTCCAAGACACAGAAAACATGAACACAGAGGAAAAAGTAAAAGACAACTAGAAACCCAAGAAGAAAAATATTTCCCACAATATTACGAAAGACAATTATGCTGCTTCTAACGTCGTTTTGGGGGAAATAATTAGATTAAGAGATCTGGAATAAAATTCATGGAGAGCACAGTTTGAGACGATAGACCTTAGAGCTCACCTGAGTTGCCTTTTTGTGAAGCATCATATAAATTTTGTGTTTTCATAATAAAGAGAATAACGCACATTAAACTGCACCTCTTCTGCTGGCTGCTGTGCAGAGCAAGCCCCGGCATGGAGACATGTTCTGGGCTCTGCTCTACTGTGGGGCGACAGAGGTGATGGGAACAACACTAAATGGTGCTGAAAAGGGCCTTTGTCTAAAATATTGGTTTCTTCATTCCAGTGTCTGAACTCTGAGGTGGGAGTAAAGAGGAGAAGCCTAAGAGAATCCATATACCCAACTGGGTCCATTCAACTCTTTCACCACCATATCTTTCTTGAAGACATTCTCTCGTTCCTATCAAAATGCAGAGGTGCCAAAGAGCATAAATAACCCTCTCTGATACAGACACCTCCAAAAGAAGGATCAGCAGCCCCCTCCCAACAGAGCTGGTAGTTTCCCGCCTGAGAAAGCAGCACATGGGAGAAGGAAGAAAAGCCTCAATTTCACAAATTGTTCCTAGCTATGCTCTAATCAAGGCAGTTTTACTCCTGCCTCCCACTTTTCCCTCAAAGCCGTGTCAGGTTTGGTAAAAGCCACCAGGTTGCAGCAACAGGGCCCTGAATGAGTTTATTTTTCAAGGAGAGCTCAACACCTCTCAGAGTCTTCACTGGTAAAGGTGTGCACGCCTTCCGGAGAAATATTAGCAGAAGCCGTGGCACCTGGTCTATTGTAAACTGGATCAGAGCAATGACATTCCTCTTGAATCTCTGTGGGATAATCAATGATTCTTTTCTAATGAAATCATCAATCAGGAAGGATTTACATGAACTGAGGCTCACTTGGCACCTCAACAAATAGCAAGTGATAGATTTTGCATTAAATTATAAGACCTACCTAATAACCCTATCACTTACCAATAAATGCACCCCTCTGAAAATTCCAGTCAATCTTTAGGTGTTTCTAAAGCATTCCAGCTGCAAATATGCTTATAGCCAAAAGGCAGATAAATCAGGCAGATATTCTGACGGTGTGGTAAGCCATTCATGGCTATCAACATCCTAAGTTTCCCTAGGAATTTTACCAAATAGAGCTTTCTTAAGACCAAGCGGAGAAATCCACAAAAGCCGAACATTCCATGATAAACTATATAACATTTCTATAGATCAGAAGATGTTCAAGGAGAGGATCAACAAATTACAGGTTGCCTGTAATCAACAAATTACCCATTCTTAAAAAAAAATTTTTTAATTCAAATAACCACACCCATGTATTTATCCATTGTCTCTCTTCCTTTTGCAAAATAGCTGAGTTGAAAGTTACAACAGAAGCCTTCTGGTTGGTCCACAAAGCCTAAAATGTCTACTTTGTGGCCACTGAAATAAAATATGTGCCAACTCTTATGCTAGAGAGAAAAATAGAAAAAAAAATAAATATAAGGTAACCTGAGCTAAAGTGCTATGCTGCTGAAGCTTCAACGGAAGCCAAAAAAAAAAAAAAAATCAACTCCATGGGTATTGGAGAAGGTGGAGAAAGATGTGTGGTGGGTATCGTTTCCAAATAATAGGTATGAGTTTAACTAGCTTCATTATGTAAGATTTTGAATAAATTTTAGGTTTTCCCAATCCATATAAATCTGCCAGATCAGACCTTTCAGAGAGGAAGGGATAGTTGATCCATGGTTTGAAGAAAACAATTTGGGAACAAAGAAAATTCCAGGAAATGGAAACAAAACAATTCCTGCTTCAGAATGAATCAGCAATTAGATGTTACTTAGCTAAAGCTTTTTTCCTTGCATGGAGTAAAAATGTTGCATATAATCTGATAAATAAGGTCCCACTAGAAGTCCCTGTCTGCTAGATACAGAAATTGGTCCATGGGTAGAGCTGCGCAGTCTGCTTACCAATGCCACTCATGAGGAAAATGTAATAATGGTTATAATAACCATTACTGCAAGAACTATCATTCTTTTTATGGGAACTGTCACTTATTGAACATTTATCACATGCTAGGCAGGATGCTAGGTACTTACGCATTTTTGCATTTAACCCTCCCAGCAGTCCTGTGAAATCAACTGTTATTACTCTCAGGTTTACAAGCTTCCAATCCACAGAGCAGAGTTTTGCACCCACGTTGTGACCTCCACACTATCCATTAAGCCGTCATCCCTCACCCGCATCCCGAGCAGGGCCCCACCACCAAGCCCACTTACCTCGACAGACACTGCAGCACTGATTCTCTGGGAGAATGTGGTCCTTTTCTGAGCAGTTCAAAGGAGGGCATGTTTCTGTAATTTTTACTAAAACTCCACCCTGGAAGCCACATAATCAGGAAACAAAAAAAATGTTGACATTTCTTAGTTGATGACAGACATAAAAATGCTCATTGTTAACAGCCTGCAGTTATAACAAGTTTCAATAATTAATAGAACTCCCAGGAATTCCACGATAATGACAAAGCCGCAGATTGAACTTCCAGGATGACACTCCTGGAAGACAAGGCACATTTCTTTTTCTAGGTCTACAGAGCCTTCACCTCGGCAATTTTTGAGTATCTTCTGTGTAGCAGAATGTCACTCAACAGTGGTGTTGCTGAGACGTTCACAGTGGGCTGCTGAATGGGGAGCCTTACTTTATATGGTTTGCCGATCTCTGTGATATGAACACCCCAGTGATGACCAAGTGTGAATCACCCACATGGTATCACTGACCGCAGAGGTGGGAAGTTGTGAACAATGAGCTCTCATGGGCTGCCATGAGCTAGTCTCAGTGCGCCTGGATCACAGAAACCATGAACACAAAGATCATTTAAGACATCTTTCTTGCCCTTGAGGAGTTCCTAGTTTGAATGCAGGATGGGGGTTGGGGGGTGGGGGGGAACACTGTCTTAACTAGAAACCTTAATGCAGTACAGTAAGTCCTAAAAAGGGTATGATAATGTGTCATGGGAGAATGCTCCTCCTCGGGTGGGAAGAAATTATAAGGAAGATGCCACATTTGAATAAAGAAATAAGGAAGAGGAGACTTTCCTCGCAGAGAAAACAGACAAGTGGAAAGGTATCCAAGTACAAATAAACTGAATGGAGGGGGCTAGAGAAGTACTGGATTTCTCCCTATATGTAAATAGAATCACTTACAATAATTGTTTATTCACCTGGTGAATCTTTAGGACTTCATTTCACCAAAGGTTGTCTTTGATAACATTACTAGCATCTGTATCTAGTTGTACTCTGAACTCTAAATATTAGTCCATTAATTACTATAAAAAGGGGTTTGAGAGTCTTTTATCTAAAATGTTTAGTTTTTTCTCTCTTCTTCCTAAGAGGCTGTTTAAGTCAACTCTGAAGCAAGCTTAACAGGAGTCTCATTTAAGACCAAAAGATACTCCTCAAAATAGACGGAGGGACTGGGACGGAGCTGGGCAGCCAGAAGGGAGGGGGGTGATATAGAAGTCTCCATTTCTGAGCCACAAGCACTCCAGCGGCCCCATCGTCCACTGGTTTGGCAGGAACTCCCGTTTAATCAAGCACATCCATTCCTAATTACAAATGGAAATAAAACTCTGAACAAATATAAATTTCATTTCTAATGACTCATCATTTGGATAATTTGCTCCATGGCTTCCTCTCCTTTCTCATGATTTTCAGCCCTGATATTCCTCTTTTCTCATGATTTTCAGCCTCATGCCTCTAACATTCCTTGCAGTATCTTCTTTTCATCCTCTTTACCCTTTTTTTTTTTAATTTATCCCAAGGTATCCAGATCTCTTGCTTTTTTTCTCCCATCCTAAAACTGGCCTTACGATCTGAGAACACAGCCTGCTGCCTATGCTCCTCCCTCTCCTTCACAGCTACGTTTCATTCTCAGCACTCAATCCAGGCCATGTTGGGAGCCACCTAACTTCAAGAGTGGGCACTGGACCCAGGCCAAAATGTCTTGCAGCTGTGCCTCCATTTCTGCAACAGGGAATTGAACCAATAGACACTAATAACCTTAGGATCAGCAGCATAAGCTTTTGTGCACAGGAAAGCAAAATGCTTACTTACTGTTAATGCCTCTATGCTTATCTTTCAATACCAATGTATTTAGTATCTACTGCCTTCTTGCATAAATAGTAGTGATGGACACTGCTGAATCCCTTTTATGAATTGTGTGCCCATCCCCACTGTCTGAATACTTTGCTGCTAATGGCTCAACCTCACCACCCTCAGATAGTACCCCTTGGGCACTAGAGCCACTTTGCCATGCAGAGAGCAAAGAGAGCTACACACACATTGTACCTCTCCACCACCATAGCCCAAAGGCAGGGAATGACGGGCATGAGAAGCTCTTTACCTCAAGGGGAGATAACAGTTGGGGTCTAATTTATGCTCCAGCACCCTTCTTGGAACCAGGGTATGTGAGGCCTTCACCCCAAATCCCACCCGTGCTCAATTCCTTGCCTTTCCCTGTTCTGCATCCTCCACACCCTTACTGGTTGCTTCTGAGAGCCCTGTATTCATCAATCATTTGTTCTGAAATCCTTCATTCAGGCTCTGCTTTCAAAGGAACTCAAAGTAAGACAATAAGATAAAATTCATTTTTGCCATCAAAAAGGCAACTGTTAAAAAAATGATTATGTCTAGATGGTGAGATTCTGGGTCAATTTCCTTTTTCATCCTTGTAATTTTCCTCTATATTCAAAATTTCTTGTCTAGAGTATGTATTTGCTTTTGTAAAAAATACTTAAGATGCTATGAAGACTTTTTTTTTAATATAATCACTCACAAAAGTTCCCCCCCAAACACAAAAAGGTCTTGCCGTGGTTGATTAAATCAGACAATTCTAATCAACCTTTAACATATTTAATGAGCAAGATGATAATTCGAAATGTTTAGAGACAAACCCCTTTGCCTGATTTTGAAAACAGTGTGAACTGTGATCAAAGTGCCGCAGACCCAACACATCCATTCAGTCCAGCCACATAATTAGGCACAAAACCTTTTTTAACGTTATTGTTAAAACTATTTCTAGTAAGAAGTATCTGAAAATTAACATTTTTAAACCCTCTTGATTATAATATGTTATTTTATGACCCCTAGAACCCTGTGTTGGCGGAAAAATACAATTCTCCCATTCTTTCTCATTTAGAGTGCCAGGCTAAGTGTCACTGGTCAAATATGAACACTTTCAAGTTCTTTACTAATTGCTGTGTCTCAGCCTGAGTTTCTAACAACATAAAAACTCCCATCGTCGGGGGAAAAATTGTTGTTGGCCTCAGGAAATATTGCAGTACAGCAATAATTGGACAAAGTGAGCAAGACTACTAGAAGAGGGTATTCATCTTACCAAAAAAGTATGTTAACTTCTGAAAACACTTGGTGAAAATATTTGAAATAAGTGTTTATTTCTTATCTAATTGGTGTTGCTAAAGTTTTAAAATAATCCTAGGAAAATGAAAATGAATGGATCTCTAGGCAGCCTTTTGTCTAACGGGGATCTGCATTTAAACCAGAGAAGACCAAGAATTATTTAATTATTTGCTCCGTTCTCCCGAGGAAAGTACTTATGTAGTCCCAGTGTAGATGCCTAGGAGAGAAGTTAGCCCTTTGACATGCAACAGGAGCCAGTGGGCATTAGGGTTTAAAGCTGAAGAAAGGCTGTGTGGGAGGGACTCGAAGCCTTAGTTCTGTGCCCATCACCTTCTGCTGACAGCCTCCATCAAATGTGTCCCAAGGCCGTTCTATGGCCTGTTATAAATACCATCCACTTATCAAGAGAATCAATGAGCCACAGTCTCACCAACCTGGTATTCTCAGACAGACTAAAGAGTGATCATTCAATGCTTCTGAATCTGCCCTTCTAAAATTCAGAAATGAGAATTATTTCCAAGTAAGTCTAACGCCATCAGGAGTGGCCACAGAGAAGTTGAGACACAAATCCTTAAAGCCAGACAACACAGGTTTAAATCCCAGCCAGCTCACTTCCTACCTATATGACTCATCTTCTGTGCCTCAATTTTCTCATCTGCAAAATAGGAATAATCATAGCACCTATCTGGGGTGATTATGAATTTTATAGAAGATGATATGTTTAAAATGCTTTAAAAAGAGTGTCTAGAAAATGCTAGATGCTCAAGAAATGTTATCACCAATGACCCTTTTCCTATACACAAAGTAATCCTTTAGTAAATAACTGACACAAGAAATTAAGGACTTTTTAAAAGATGAAAATATTCACATCCACATATACACACAAATATACACCCACATACTACGTGTGCAAAGGAAATAACCTGTATGCCCCAACTTTTCTAAGCTGTAAAAATCTAACCCCAGCAAAAGCAGTGAAAGAAGAACCCAAGCAGGTAGAGAATCTACACTGAGGTATTAGCAGTGCTACGTGCTGTTCCAATAGCTGGCATTTCCATCCATGTCCATGTCATCCAGAAGTCTCCAATGTTCTCTGCCTTGATCCTCTGACAGAAGATGGAGTCACAGTTGGGACCATTGCCAGAGTCACCTACTGTTTCTACATAAAGTGTAAAGGGCATTGCCACCTTTAAGTGGCAACATATAAAACAGACATTGTGAGGGTGAGGGGTGCCTGGGGGCTCAATCAGTTAGGCATCTGACTTTGGCTCAGGTCTTGATCTCACAGTCCAGTCTGTGAGTTTGAGCCCCGCATCAGGCTCTGGGCTGACAGCTCGGGACCTGGGGCCTGCTTCAGATTCTGTCTCCCTCTCAAAAATAAATATTTTTTTTAAAGTTTAAAAAAAAAACCCAGATACTGGGATCATCAGCTGAGTGGGTAAAATTCCCTTTAATCATCCCAGATGCCTCTAAAAAAGGTTTTAGAATCCAAATTATTTTCCCTCTCCTACACGTGAAACAATCAGGCCTCCTGGGACTGGGGGAGGAGGGGTAGGTGGTTGGGCATCTGACTCTTGATTTTGGCTCAGGTCATGATTCCAGGGTCATGGGATTGAACCCCTTGTAAGGCTCCACACTAAGTATGGAGCCTGCTTGAGATTCTCTCTCCCCGCTCTCTCTGCCCCTCTCCTGCTCACCCACAGTCTCTGCAAAAAAAGGAGGAGAAGGACATCTTTCTTAGAACATATATGGTCATGTGGTATAAGAAAAGATCCATTTACTGAGAACTTACTTTGTGCCAAGCACTCTACCAAGTTCTTCACAAGCTTTATCTCATTTAATACCCCCAACATCCTATGTGGTGATGTGCCAGCCCCAGGTTAGAGACCACCCCATCGGCTCCCCATGCCCAGGTATGGCAGCTTGCCTTGCTGACCGAGAGATCACAGAGTCCTGGCTGCTTCACTGTCCCTGACTCTGTCGCAGACTAAGGCGCCTCTGTGCACAGCATTCACTGATGCAGAAAGACCACCACATCTACGTACCAAGCAGACTGTTAGGAGCAACAGAATCTCTGGCATTCCCAGGGGCAGAAAGCAGGAATGGGAAGTACAATAGGAAAGTCTGAGGGCGTTAACCCCCAGGGGCAGAGTTGAGCCCCTGAGAGACAGAAAAGGGCCTTTCTTCCACCCACCTCCAAACAAGGCCCCTATAAAGAAATAGATTCAAGATCCTTGAGAGTTTCTCCAGTTCTCTAAATGCCTCAATCTCTTTAATCTTTATAAAATAAGAGTCATTTCTTTTCCCCAGGAATGTGATGAAAAGCAAATGAAATAATGCAATTACCAGCACTTGTAATGATGGGCTATTCTGAGATGCAGCGGTTCCGCTTGGCCTCTCTGGAGATGCCCCACAGAATGAGCTGTGCTTCCTCCTTGGACTGTGGCTGCTTGGTCACATGTACCACCTTGTACTTGTGTGCCCTTTTCCTTCCGTCTCTCACTCCTACATTCCTAGGAGGGCTCCCACACTTTGTTCAAATACTACCTCTACAGAAAGGCCGTCCCAGACCACCCATACCTACCCCAAAGCTCTCTATCTTCTCAGCATGATTTGGCATTACACTGTGTATTTATTTCCTTGTCATCTGTCTCCCCCACTAGACTGCAAGTTCTATAAAAACAGGACTTTGTTGTATTTGCCACTATATACCTAGAATCTAGGACCAGGCTAGTATGTAGCTGCTAGTATGTAGATCAAGGTATGTTGGCTGAGTGATTATTGCAGATCTATGCTTCTACCCACCTTATTTCAAGAAATGGACAGATTGGGGCAGGCAAGAGATAAGCATTTTCTCACAATACATAAGACACTGTGGAATAGAGCTGGTACCATCCAGACCTAACATCACAGACTGATTTCCCCAAAATCAACTCAAAACTCTTTCCCAGGACCACCTGCCAACCTCCCTGATTCATAGTAGCTGTTGGTTCCCTTTGCCCTATCACGCCTTTCTATAGTCTTTCCCAAGGCTATCTGATCCACAGCTGACTACCACCCAGCCACACAATGACAGTAGGTAGGACTTTCCCATCCCAGACAGCAGCCCACTACTCAGAGACCCACTCAGGCCAACATCTTTCACTCCAGATCCCCATCTAAGCCAATCTATATATCTGTTAATTCTCGCCAAGGGATGGGGATCCTAGGATGGAAACTTACTCTGCATTCACGGCAGCTCTTAGTTAAAATCCGCTGGCCTTCTGCAAGGACTTTTCCTCCATAGATACATTTTGCTGTAACAAAAACAGAAAAATGGATCAGGCTATGCAACAAATTGATCTCAGAGGAGCAATCCAACTTCAATAGATTCCACAGAAGACAGACTCTCTGATTCTAAGCAACAGGAATAGGAATCTGTCTGGAATAAGTCATGGGAAGACTGAAGGGACAACTACTGAGTCCCCATCAAATGGCCATCATCATTACATTTGCCATAACTCCATCAACAGAAGGATATACAATATAATGGTTGTCATCTCACCATAAAAGACAATAGCAGTAGCTTTAATTCATAGGCTCCAGCCATAAACAGCTGGGTGAAAGGAGACTCATGCTCTGTTCATCAGAACCTCAGCCACCATGTGATCACCTTGTGATCAAGAAATGCATGTCCTCACACTCTATGTTCCTATGAAGTTCAGAACCCATTGAGAAGTACTTTACTGGTTTGGCTTGTATTTATCAATGCACTAGAGAGATGGCCTTTGTAAAGGTGAGCTTTATAGGCCCCTAGGGAGGGTATGAAATAGAGACAGGCTCTACAGTAAAGTTAAAAACATCAATAGAACTCCCACCACTCAATTTTGATTCTCCTGGGACTCAGTCCTCAACTCAATTTGCTGACCCACCTTTAAGCCAGTGCAGAATATGTTAATTTGATCTGACCCTAATGTGTCTCCACCTAGTTCCCCAGCTATATCAAACTTTCCAGGAACAGGAAAGCAAAGGCCTGATGACTCTCTCTCCTGAAGATAGGAGGATCCTTCTAGCCTAGTCTCAGGAGAGGTGTAAGTGAAAACATGCACTCTAAGACGTCTCTACTACTCACTGTTTAAAAAAAAAAAAAAAAAAAAAACACTTCACCTCTGAGTCTCCATTGCTGCATCTGTTAAAAACAAGTTAACTAACTTTGGTAGCTTCTTAGTCTACAATCTTCCAACTCTCATGGAATGTTTAAATATACACATACTTCACAACCAACTTATCTATCCCTCTTGTTAGCCACAAATAGAGGAAATCCCAGAGATTTGGTTATACTTATCATGATTCTGTAGTGGATGCTATGATATGCTACCCAGATTCTCATCAATGGCCAAAGGACTCATTCCTACAGCTGCTGGCACAATTGATGACCAACGTCTCAACTGAATAGTGATCCAAGACTTGTCCTTAGTTGAAAGGAGACACCTTATCCAAGGTCAAATGTTCTCCTGGGGCAGCCCACATACAATGAAGGTAGGACAAAGTTCTGGCCCCTGGTCCCAACTAGGAATCTCTCTGAAAGGTCATTCCAGCTCCAGAACTCCCTATAGGAATGACTGAAATGTTTTTTTTTAACTGCATTACAGTTCAATCCCCTGATATGGCCAATTCTGCTTCCTTCACTATCTCACTGCTACCCTTGAACAGATGCTTACAGAAGTTCCTAACAAAGGACATGCCAATCTCCATTACAGAGTCTGCTTCCTATGGGAACCTGACCTACAACAAGCCACACCAACCTTGAATCTGTTCTAGTCTAGGATCTCCTTTCTGTGAATAGCACCTTTATCTACCCCAGCACTCACACCCCACCACCTCGGGTCTTTCTAACCTCTCTTAATTGCAAGTATTTTGTTAACTGCAATACTTTGCTAACTGCAAATACGAGGCCATGCTTTAAAAATCATTATGGGTCACAAAATGCCCTCAGAATATAATCCAAATCCCTTAATTCAGCAAGCAAAGCCATTCGTGTAGCTCTTCCCTACTTCTCAAGTTTCACAGCTCACCAATTTCTCCACATTCACTCACCCTCCCAAACATTCAACCTCCACACATGCCCCAGCCATGCTTCTCCTTTGCTTCTACACATACTATTCTCCAGGAAGAGGCAGCCACATCCACCTCCCCCTGGCAAATACCCATCCTCTGTACCCATCAGCTTGACTTCCAGCACAAAGCTCTCCTTGACTTCCAACACTGTGAGCTGCCTTCACTTTGCACTGTGTTATTCTCTGGACCTAGCTCCAACAGAGCACTCCTCACATTTTCTCTCAGTTGCCCACTTCGTTACACACATCTCCAGCTAGCTAAAACCTCCATGATGGCCTCCATCTATTTCATTAATTTATCTCCAGCCTCAAGCTCAGTGCCTCTTTGGGCTTACTGTTAATAACAACCAATAATTTTAGAATTAATGTACCTATAATAGTGAAAAAAAGTCAACATTTCTGATTCCCAAATAAGAATTCTGCTATTCAATGCCCTTTCAAACATTAAAAGCAGATACAAAAGTTCTGCTTTTGTTCCTGAAAACAAAAAATAGAGTTTTCTCGATCAACCTCTCCTCCCTCCTTCACAAAGAAAAAGTTACACAGGACCATCTTTTATAGCTCAATTTTCTAGATCAATCAGGCGACCATGGCCCACTGGTCCTTATGATTATGTGTATTCCCCCAATATACCTGAACAGGGAGACCAGAGGTCCACCGAGTGCTTGGAATTCCTGTCCAGTAAACTCCCACACTCCCAAAGGCAGTTGCTGCTGTCTTGGCAACATGACTTAGGTCAGAGTGACAGTTCTGCTAAATGCACTGCTGTCGAATCTGCCATCTGCTTCTTGTCCCAAAATGGGAAGCAAAGAAATAGAGTTTTCTTCCTCATTTTGCCCCTTGCCCCCCCACACACACAATGGTGTGAGCACACTTGCTCTTTAAGAAAGTTGCCTGATTCCTCTCCCCTGGCAGGAGTTCTGGAATGAGTCTGTCTGGAGACAGGAATATGTCCATACACAGGGACATATCCATCCCTCAAATTCACCAGTCCCGTATAAACATTAAGTGTCCACTAAACTTTATGTCCTCACACAGCAGGGCGCTTTCAGGGCTACAAACGATATCAACATGATGCCACATGCCTCAGCCATTTGCAGCCCTGGCACTGGTCAGGATGTGTGTATGATTACAGCATCAACTGTGAAATTATCTTAGGACAGCTTTTGGGATCACCACAGGAGGTCACGAGAATATCCCTGCCTTCCAACACTCACCCCCATTTCTCTGACAGTATCCCTCCCTGTCACTGCCCTCCATACACCTGCCATCAATTCTCATTATCCAACCTCTTGATCTATAGCCAAAGTGCTTATTTTTGATGTCTGAGGAAATTCAGGCAGAAGGTGAGTCAGGCTCCAGTGCCTTTGGCTGGGGCATTTGGGACTCCATTCCAACAGCTTTTGGTATGAGTAGAAATGTAAATGGATACTGAAGTCCTTCATATCACACCAGGGACATGCAAACTAGGATATTTCACAGTGTATGACCATGAAATTGAAACCTGGCACCAACGCACACTTCTCTGTGATGTCAGAAACAAATGTACTGGGGACTGAGAGAAACAGTTATTCAATTGTATTTTTTTGCACCAGCAGATGCTGGGCCCTTCAAACCTGAACCTAATTTCTCCAGTGCAATGATTGGATGCTTTTGCCATTTGGGTGCACACTGAATAAACAATGGACAGGTGGGACTTGGCACCCCTGTCAGATATGGAATTAGGTTGCTCTGTCTTTATTTAGGTATTCGTACCCTACACACACCCCGGCTGTCCCTTGGCAATCAGTGGGTTTGAATATCAACATTAGCACTCCATACGGCACTTTAAAGGATACTGGCAGATCAGAAAGGCTGAATGCCCAAGAATCCTTCCTGTCTCAGTGAGCTCATTCGCAGACCTGGCTTCAGATACCACCTCTCTGAGCAAGATGCCCACATCACACTGGTTGTCCCCCCAGCATCTCTAACTCACACATGCCAAACAGAATGTATCACTCCCTGAACTATGCCTACCACCTGCTTTGGTTCTGTTAATCACACTATGAGTCTCCCATGGGTTCTTGTTCAAAACTGGGCAACTTCCCCCTTATAGATGCTCTGTCCCTGATTCATCGCTCTCATACAAAAGAAAAAAAAAAGTTATGGAGTACCTATGCCGTGCCCAGTCTTTTGGCCATCACTCACATTCATCTCTTCCTTTTCATCTCCCAGGCAGTGCCGGCCTATGGGCCTCATCAGCTCTACCTGGAATATGCCTGGATCCCTTGCCCAGGTACCCTGCTTCCAGCTTTCCCGATGCAGCAGCCTTTGTAAATTGCTTTGATGATGCCTTCAAATCTTGCTTTTGACTACAAAAACCAATTCAATGTCTGCTTCCTTGAGTGTGCACACACAATTCTCTTTGTTAGGTGTGTTCTCACCCATCTTGTCTACACGACAAACTCCTATTTGATAACACCTTCCTCAGCTGTTACTTGCCTGGTGAAGGTCTTATGACACACACACATTTCTGATGGAGTCAGTCACTCCCCTCTTGGTGCTACCCCTGCTTCTTGCAGTGTGCATGTTCCACAATACACTGTTATAAGAACGTGGTACCTATAGTTCCCTGGACAGCAGGTGGAGAGGGGATGAGTTAAGAGCATCAGTCAACTCTGGAGCCAGAGACCACCTCGGTTTTACTTAGGCTCCGAGTCTGAGAGACCTTGGATAAGTTATGTCTCTGTGCCTCAACTCATCTATAAAATGGGGATGACTGTGTGGACTGTGACTGTGGGTCATTAGAAGGGCTCAATACAGTGCTTGACACAGAACAAATGACCCCCATGTGCCGACTGTTGTTCCCAGAGGTAAGGACAGTATTGGGAAGGGAACCTCAGGAAGAATGACTACATGAATTCAATGGAATACGATTGCCCACCCTTGCAGCTCTGTTTCTACTTGTCACTTACAGAAACCCTGTTATCAAACAGAGTCCATCTCTATCATCCTTCCTTTCTTCCATAGGATACTTCTCCAACCCATCTACCATAAAAATAGCCTGCAGGACACCACTATTTGGAGACTGACTTGGTAGGTCAGAGTGGGGCCCCAGGAATGAGCTCCTGCACCATTTCCTAAACCAGCACATCCACAACTGAGGAATCTACAAGGCTCTCCTGAGTCTTTCCTGATGCCTCCGAAAGAGTGCATAGAACAGCATAGCATCAGGACCCAAAACCTCCACTATGAAAGCTACCTTGCTCTTGAAGAAAGCAAGAGTGTGTGAGCCTTTTGATCAAAACAGAAGGACAAAGGACGTTTTTCAACCAATGAACTGAGACCTGTACACTGAGACCCTACATCCAAACGGATGCCCCCATCAGTATGTGCTGCAGCTCCTGAGGCCATGACAACCGCATGAACGTGTAATAAGTCAGCCAACAGAACTATTTGCTTTTATGTACTCATCTGTTGTGTGAGCTATATCCACATCTTTCCTCAGAGTTTCTAGAATACTGCTCCACCCAAACTCAGAGAGTAGCTTAAGAAATTTTGTCTGAAAGGGACAACCAAAGTAAATATTCTCTATCCTTTTTCTGATATGCAGGTATTTGAAACCTCTAGAAATTCTGTTGATTAGTATTGGCACTCTGCTTAATCAATCCTCATTCTCCTCTGCTCCACCCTACCGCTCAACCCACCACAGTCATCAGCTAAAAGCCTAAAAAGGTAGAGCTTGGTTCTACTTCCTCCAGGGAATACCCCAAGCCGATTTCCAATGGCCCCTGGGTCCCCCCCAGCACTGTCCCACAAGCCATCATTCTGTGTTCTGACAGTGCCCTAGCCACATGAAGCAGAGAGGGCTCCTTTACCACTGCTCCAGGGACTGGCATGCAGGAACTGCCCAATGTGTATTTCAGCTAAAAACTATGAAGAAAGTACCTGGATGGCTCAGTTGGTTAAGCATTTGACTTAGGCCTAAGTCATGATCTCACCATTACCAAGATCAAGTCCCAGGTCAAGCTCTGTGCTGACAGTTCGAAGCCTGGAGCCTGTTTCAGATTCTGTGTCTCCCTCTACCTCTTGCTCTCTCTCTCTCTCTCCCTGCCCCTCCGCCACTCAGGGTGGGTGGGTGGGTGTGTGTGTGTGTGTGTGTGTGTGTGTGTGTGTGTGTGTGTCAATAGTAAATAAACATTGGGGCGTCTGGGTGGCTAAGTTGGTTAAGCATCCGACTTCGCTCAGGTCATGATTTCACAGTCCATGGTTCAAGCCCCACATCAGGCTCTGTGCTATCAGTTCAGAGCCTGGAGTCTGCTTCATTCTGTGTCTCCCTGGCTCTCTTCCCCTCCCCCTACTCACGCTCTATCTCTCAAAAAATGAATAAACGTTAAAAATTTTTTTAGATAATAATAAACATTAAAAAAATTTTTTTTAACTATGAAGAAATTAAAACCCTCTATGCCAGAGGTTCTTAACTCTTTCATTACCAGAGGTCCTTTGTATCATTACTGTTTTTTTTTAACTAATGCTCATGATTTTTATTACCATTGTGTTAACCTACAATCAAATTGTCAATCAGAGCTGCTGAAAAAATTGGTACTACCTAGCTCAACTGCTATGAATTCCAAACAAAAGCAAAAAAAAATACTGATGTTTTAGTTAGCCCACATGTCAACATGCTGGTAAAGTTGGGTAACATTCTATAATATCTTTCAAAATTTAAAACTCTCAAATGAATTGGAATCAAGAAAAGTGACTACCCCCCGCCCCATGCTTCTACTGAGGGAATAATGTGATATACATTACATGTATAAAAATGGCAGTGTTTGAGCCCACTGATTCTACTCTGGAGAACTGTATCTTAATATATAATACAAAAAATATGTAGAGTGGGAAATCTAGATATCCAATGATTGGAGAATGGTTAAATAAGTTGTACAAGCAACAGCCCAACACTGGAACACCATGAAGCGAATTAAAATGAAGTTTATACAGTGTCTTTAAAGCACAGGGATACACTTAAGTGATAATAGTAAGTCAAGGAAGTAGGATAAATATTATCTGCACCATAAGATCTCAATGGCACATAAAATAGGATTTAAAAAAATGAAATCCACTGAGATTTCAAGAATGACTGTTTCCAAATGGTGGTATTAGGAGATTTCTCCATCTTTACTCTGTGATTTCAAATGTTACACAATAATCACATTGCTTTCATAATTAGAAAATCAAAAGGTTAAAACACCAAACAGCCAAGGGACTCACCTACTCTCATGTCCAAACAATTTCCAAGAGACCCATGTTCACAGATCCATCCAAAAAACTCAAAATAATTGGCTAAAAGTATCTCACATGATTTAAACCAATTCACAGTAGTTTTTCAACCTCCTCCTCTATTGACTGTTATATAGAATATCAAGATTGAAAAAAAATAATCTATACCTTTCTTTCCATCATGGGATCAAAGTATCATCTCAACATCTCAGCACCTAAGCTACCTATATTGCCAGACAGGACTTCCAAGAGCACTTGAAACAAACAAGAAAGTTTCTCTTTTGAGATCAACTCCAAGTACCACCCTCCAGGGTAATAGATGTACTGGGCCAACCATAAAGAGGATGATTATTCTAAAGTCCTGCAAGAAAGCTTTGGGCTGCTGTTACCAAACCAGCTATCCCCCACCTCCACTGTCCTATTAGGAAACAGGCTGTTCTTAGCAAAAAGCTAGACCACTATGTTAGAAGACCCATGAAACGGGTATTCTTAGTAGAGAAATCACCTTGAATGTTATCCATAGGATCCTGCATTGCTAATCTAAACTCTTGTTACAGAAGACCCTATAGTTTGATGAAAAGACAATGGGCCTTTAGTCAGGCACCAGGTAGTTTCAAATTTCACCTCTGTCACTTACCAAGCTTGCAACCTTAGTAAGTTAACTTCCCTAAGCTTCCTGTAAAACAGGGATAATAATTCTCACCCAAAAAGACTGCAGTAAGGAGTCAATAAGCTAATAGAATTGAAGCATTTACATAGGAACTGGCACATACCAAGCATTCTAAATGCCAGCTCTTACTCTTGATGCTGGTCTCCAGGCTCATTTCACTATTTCATCTGAAATGAGTGACCTTTGCAAAAACTAAGAATTTTTAAATCCTATAGCTTGCAAAAATCGAGTTTGAAGAAATCTGTTTCACTATTTTAACTGAAGTTGATCCCAAAATTCCTAACAAAGGCCTTTTAGTAACAGGAAATCTTGCCAAGACCTCAGAAAGCCTGAACATAAAATCTGGCCTTAACTTCACCATTCGGATTATGAGAGACCAGGGGCACTTGTGTGGCTCAGCTGGTTAAGCATCTGACTTCAGCTGAAGTCATGATCTCAGAGTTCATGGGCTCAAGTCCTGTGTTGGCTCTATCCTGACAGCTCAGAGCCTGGAGCCTGCTGTGAAATCTGTGTCTCCCTCTCTTTCTGTCCCTCCCTCATTTATGCTCTGTCTCTCTCTCTCTCAAAAATTACTAAAATTTTTAAAAATTTTTTAAAAAAAATGAGAGAGACCAAAGTGTGTGGAGCTTTGAAGTTGTGACTTCATAGATCAACACAAGCCATTATCAGTTGTTTGACCCTGGACAAGTACTTTCAAACACCAGTTCCTTCTGCAGAGAATGGGAAGAATAATAATTAGAGTTGATATGAGGATTAAAAAAGAAAACCGCCTATGTAAAGTATCTGCACATTACAGCTGATTAAAATATAGAAGCTCCTCTTGCCATACATGTAATATCAATTTCTGGGACTTCACGTGATTGGTGTTCATCAGCTGGGGCCTGAAAATTAGGAGGGGGGAAATCCCAAAGCACAGAGGACCACTCTGACCCTCAGTCAGTACTTACGTCGGCAGACCTTACAACACTGGCCAGCAATGTGCACGGGGAGGGAGTCGGGGGAGCAATTGAGAGGGGGACAGGACATCCTTCGACACTCGACAGCACCACTCTGAGGAAGGAAGGACAGGGAAAGCAATCTCAGAAGTGCCCTTTCAAAGTTCCCTTTGCAGAAGCTCATATCTCATCCCAGAAACCTCACAGGGAAAGAGAGGCAGTGTGAGGAATTCCGAGTCTACACCAGGATCACAGATGAAGTATTTTCTCCAGCCCATATGAATCTGCACCACCTCAATCACTTTTCTGATATACATCACTGGCTTCGTTCCACCTGCCCATGTGGGCTAAGCAGATTAGGCAGAAAACAAAAGCCTTTTTTTTTTTTTTTACAAGAACATAAATAACACCTTTTGCAGACCCTGGCAATCATTGTTGAGGCTTTCACAATCCTTTATGTATTTTCCCCAAACAATGGCATTCTTCAGATATTTATCAAATTATTTCAACCGCACAGTGTTTACATACTAATTTGGGGGGTACCCATGAATTCTCTGAAACAGATGTAGTATACATGATGGATACCCTGAAAGCCAGGGCAGTCTCGCAAGTCTCTGAAACAGATGAAGGACACCTTGTAAAATATAATGAAAACATCTAGAAACTAATAATACCCTCCTCTTAAAATTTTTTCTAGCACAGAAAAGTTGTGAATGAGGCAAAGGCTAGGTTGCTTGAAAAATCAGAGTCCCTCCCTCCCTCTGATACTCTAATCTTCAAACTCAACCCAGTAAGTGTGTTAATAACAACGTAAGATGATGTTAGACTGTGCTGTCAAATTGAAGCACACTTTATGTATTTATATAGGACATGACACTTTTCCAGGTTCCCTTCATGATTGTTCGGACTGCTAAGTAGAAGCTTAGAAAAAAGATTATACATACTTCTTAGAGTCAGCATTGTATATTACGAGACCATCTTACACAATCACTAGCGAAAATGCTCCCTTAAAACAGTACTTATTTACCAACAGGCTTACTTTGCATGTGCAGTTCCTGCAGTGATCGCCATCAACCCAGGAGTCTTGGTCTCTATAGAGAAGTCCACTCACTTGACAAGTCTTCTCACAATGGCAGTTTTCCAAATGACTCAGTCTCGTCTCTGCGTAATTTAACTGCAAAGAAGAGTTACTTGGTGTAATTTCTTTAATACAGTTGCATTGTCCTAAAAAGCTACTAGCGAAAAGAAAAAAAAAACAACCCAAGTAGGAGAAAGAAAAAATGCTCAGAACAGCTGACTTCCTCTTAGCCAAATCTTTTTTTTTTTTTAAACATGAGGTGGAATCATTCTAAATTGAAGACATATTGGTTCCTATGGTCTGACGAACACCAAATGAGACATTAAACTGTATCTCAGGACTTCACGGGTGTACATAAATATGTGTGCTTTCAACTCAAGCCCACACAGAAACACTCATAATGAATGTGTTCTCAAGGACTCGTCATAATGTTTACAGGAGATCTAATCAGGAGCTTCGATGCACTTACATGTGTCTCCCATCAGTTTCTCCATGTTCACACACTAGAGTGTCACAGTTTTTAGGCTGGGAAACCACTGTTTCCTCTCTTATGAAAAATTACTGGGAGTTGGGGCCAGGGCAAGGGAAACTCATACAAGGATCCAGTTTTCTCCCTAGCACAGGATCCTCCAGAATGAAACCTACGGAATCTACTTTGGTGTTTTAAGGTAAAGATAGGCAACCAAGCCTTCAGGTGAGATTGGGATTCAGTAGCAAAAACTTTTTTTCACTTTCCTAGGTCACCCAGTGATTACCAGCAATCACAGAATCTTAGATCTCTGATCTGAAAAGCTTTCAAGCTTGAACGTCATGATAAGTAATTACCTTGCAGTGACTCACCAGTCCGTCTATGTGCATCTACAGTGGCAAGACGTGATCTTTCAAAACCCTTTTTTGAATTAGCTCTGGATGCCTTAAATATCCTTTCTCAGTGTGAGCTGCAAAATCTCTCCTCACTTTTTCTATTTGACCTAGTTTTGCTTTGTAACTTGTCCTATACAATCTACTCTCTTCAAACATTTGAGGTTACCTTGTCTTCACACCTGCTCTGGACCACCACCAGGTTCACTGAAGAGCTCATTATGAGAAGAATCCAGTGCTCTCTCCTGATCACTTTCCATGCAGCCTACTCCAGTTGCCTTCAGGCATATGGTACCAAAAAATTGAACTTTGCTGTAATCTCACACATACACAAGTGTAACTCAATCCGAGAGCAATATTACCACTTTCCCCTTTTCTTTAGAGTCTGCCTTGATTGCAAAACAAACACTACTTCCTAAAAATTCAAGTGGTTTCTCTTTTCCTTCTCAACCATACTTATACTTCCATGTCTTGAGTATTTTCCCCATATAGGAGAGCATGCCAATCTCCGATCCGAGCAAGATCATTTCAAGCCAGTATGTTACATATAATGGCTCAACCTGGGTCATGCCGACTCCCAGCATCGTTCTATACTGACTATGGTTCCATTCCATATAAGCTCCTCTCATTTACTCCTACCAGCACTACTGAGCACTGCTCTCTACAAATGGAATCTAAATGCAATTCCAAACTTGGTTTTTGTCATTTATTTCATTCTCTTCCTCCGAAATGTTAGAATCTCTCAAGAAAACTTGTTCCTCATCTGCCTTTTGTTACCGATGGGCAGGGAAACCAGCAAATAGGATGCTAGACAAGTCACATGCACCAAAATCATCCCTGAAGAAACAGAGTTAACTATGCCTGGAATATTAGCTTCCTATGATCCCTCAAGTATACACAATCTTTGAAAAATTCAGATATTTAAATCTATAGCCTAATTAGAGTTTCTAGAATCATAATTAAGCTCTTTGGGAATTCCTTATGTAACACAATAAATACACTTCTTAGGGTTTTTTAAGAAGGTGAGGTCAAGTGAGTAAAACGACATATAGGTAAAAGATAATAATGAATGGTGACTTATCACACATAACCTTTACTTCATTTCTATAGCCCCCATAGTTCCTACAAAAGGCAGTGATTGATGGGTAACTCTGGGATGAACAAGAGTTCAACTAGACCTGCATCCCTACTAAAAGTGGCTGAGAATGAGTTATATGTGAGAAGAAATGAGCCTCACTCCAAAAAATCTCGAACAATCTAGTGCCTGTATCACTCCAAGAAACTTTTCAAAGACTATATAACCCAAAAGGCAATTCTATGACTGCCCATTTCCCAAACACCCAGGAATTTGCCAAAAGGCAGTATTAGCAATTTCCCATACTGTCCAGCAAAACTTAGCTATGCTCACCTACAAAACTCAGGACCAAGAAAACCTCAGTTTTAATATAATGGAAACTATTCTCAGGGTGGATGTTTCCCTCATGAACTGTGTTTTTGCTTTTTTAATATACTTAGACTTTTCTGACAACACTGAAAAGCCATAATCTCTGTAATAAGAAGAATGAAGGAGATAGACACTAAAAGCTAAGACATATTAAGGTAAAAAACTAATTTTTCAAAGGCATTTCATATATAACTTTATCTTCCTTCCCCCACCCCGATAAATACTGGAACAATAAAGGAGAAAAACAACTCTGAATCAAAAAATGAATTACAATTTCTGTCACTGGTATTAGCATGCTGAATTTACACAAATTCATTTTCAAGGGCTATCTCTACACTACCTGCCATTTTCTCCAAAAATGCCTACAGATCCAAAATGGATCCAGTAGCAAACCTACATCTCTATTCAGTCTTACCTATGCTCATGCATTTATCTAAGCAACCATGGACAGAATCATTTATTCTTAACTCTACACATTCGCAGCAGACAGCAGAGACCTTTTTCACATAACAGGTCAGTGAATGGATCTGAGTACATTATGGAGATTTTTGTTTCTTCGAAATACTATTTATTAGGCATTTGCTATGTGGAAAAGAAAAAATATTTTATTGTGTTAGACCTTTAAGTTTCACTAGAAAAAAAAATCAGTATTGAGCTCCTCAAAACAAAGTCTCAAAATTAAATATGCTACAAGCTGAAATACCCAAGTGCTGCTTGATTTGCATACATAGATTTGTCAAAGATTTAAATAGAAGTAATCAAGAAATTCCCTGTCTCCAGCATCTCTTCTTCCTGAGCTTGTAGGCTGAAGGTGAGTCCAGTACAGGTGGGATGCAAAAGCAAGCCAGGTCCTCACCCTATCACAATATACCTGGTCCAGCAATGGGGCAGCTCCAGAGGAAGCCAGGGACTGTATAGTCTCTCATGAATAGCTTAGGGAAAATGGCACAAGACAGCTTCCCTGCACTTTCTCTACCTTGAAAATGGTTAGTTTTGCCAGAATGCCAGGATTTTTCAAGAGGGATCTTGTATACCCTGACCTGTCCCCTGGAAGCACATAGAAGATGCTCCCATGATATGGCCCATATTCAGCAAGGATGCAGTCATTCTAAAGCACTGCCCTGGTCCTAGAAAAGAGAAAAGAAACAGCAAGTCCTCTGGGGCAGACCATAGGGCTGATCTAGTGTCTGCATCTGTTTACTGTGATTACAGCTACCAGCTCCTGTCCTGCTTGTGCACTGAGCTTGCTCTCTGGTAGGATTCCATGGCTTCCACTAGGACACAAATGTAAGGATGTTCTGCTGCTTTTTAAGACCTCCTGGCATCTATCTCTAGACCAGGACCCTGACAGCAACTTTTGGCTTTTGCCAGGCTTTGTGACGCTAAGCCACTGAGCAAGGTGTATAATTTCTTAGGGACCATCTTCCCCTCATGGCTGCCTCTTTCTGGGTTTAACAAAACAAAATCAACAGCTACACTTACTGAATGCCTATTGTGTGTAATACACAAAACCAGGCCTTCAAATCTCACTTGCCTAGACTCATGGGATCTTTAACAAAATCAGAAATAATTGTCACCATTTTATTTATGGGGGAACAGCAACTGGAGAAAGGTCAATGAGGCCCCAAGCTCCCACCTTGATGGCTGCACAGGATGCAGGGGAGAGGAATTACAGAACAGCGCCTGCCAGTGCTGGGATGTCTTAAAGGAAACTCCTACATGAAGATGTGATCCCGAAGGCCTGTATCCTCAGCTTAAGAGTAAATAAAAAGGAGACCAGGCTTGCACGAGGCACAGAAAGACCTTCCTGTTCAGACCTTGGCACAGGCAAGAGGGAAAAGTCTTCCATTAGAATTCTTCAAGAATTATTTGATGAAAATTCACCTGGTCCATCCTAGGTTTGCAGTGTGATTCTGAGCAGCCTCTATGATCCGAAAACCTTTAAGGAAATCATGTAATGTAAGGTGGCCCTGGAATGGTTCCTGGCACACACCACGAAAACCCACGACTCAAAACTTCACAGACTTGCAAGGAAAACAATCAACTACAACCAAAAGAGTGAGTTAAGGGGCTTTGTTCTTGCCCCACCCTTCCCCCTCCAAAAGGCACTCCAAGCACATGTTTCACTGCCAAGTTACCATCTGACACGCACTCCTCTCCTCCACGGGCCCACTGTCCTCACTGGTCTCTCCATCCCCAAAACCCCCCTCTCCACTGGAGTCATTCCTTCTTTCTATCTTGCTTCTCTTTCCAGTCCTCCCTTCTCCAACTGCATCAGTTCTGAGGCAGCTTTCAAAATTTAAGTTTGAATCCCAGCTCTGCCATCCACTGTCTTGGGGAAACTCACAGAACATTCCCGGAACTCAGTCTTCTCATCTGGGAAGTGAGCTAATGAGTCAACCTCAACTCACAGGACTGTTGTGAGGATTCAAGTGACAGGGAATATAAAATATTTAAGCATTATAACTAACACATAGCAAATACTCAATAAATATTACCTAATATGACTGACTTTCCAGCTTCTTCCAAATCGGGGGTTGACACATTCGAGTACATGAACTATATCTGGCCCACTTCTCCTTTTCATATGACCTATGAGCTAAAAATGATTTTTACATTTTCCAATGGCTATATTTTAAGTGATTAAATAAGTATAGATATAATATTTTCTATTTTGCCTCTTGGCCTGCAAAGCCTAAAATTAACTAGCTAACCATTTACAGACTAAGTTTACCAACTCTCCTCTTATAGATTATTATACATTCCAAAATTCTGCAGTGAAAATGGAAGTCCTCAGTTTTCTAATTATAATTCTATTCACGGTTTGGAATAAATAGACGTATAAATCTTCCAAAGTGCCAGAGGCGGGGTTTAGAAAGTGAGTGAAACCACTTTCTGCTTGCAGTTGCCCACAATTAGATATCTTCAGCCTCAAAAATGCCCATTTTACATAATGCTGTTTGGAGGTCAGAGCTCAATGTGGCACCTAGATAATATATGGCTAAAAAGAAACGGGACGTTCCCTGCAAAAGGAAAGAACAAGAAAGAAAGGCGCACCCTTGAAGCTGGGAAACCACAATCACCTGAGACTGAGTGGCATATTTCCTGTTCCAGGTATCTGGTAGCAAGCTAAAATATAAATCACGCTATGGAGATCAAGCCACTCCAGACGGTATAAACCACGAGTCTCTGGATGCCACAAGCTTGTAAGGCAATTCACTGTCTGCAGTTCACACTTCCACTGTACTCTGCAGTGAAAAGTTCATGCTTCAGCTCCCAAGTCTCAGGCTCTCTTACAAAAGTGTTCTGTCTCCCCTTTCCAGACACAAGAGACTTACCCAAAAACCTAGTTCGAAAAAGAAACCTTATTATCTTCAGCGGCACAGCCAATGGGTCAAAACACAGCCCTACCTCCCACTTACCTATCCACCAGATTTTTCCCCCTGTGCCATGGTTGTTGGCTGGGAGCAGGCATAGCCACTGGTGGAACAGGATTCATGTATCATTTTCACTGTTATTATAATTCTTCCTTTTGCAGAGCATAATCATGTCTCTTAAGCCCAATCTAATTCTTTCTTCGCCCTAGGCCAGGACTCATGTCCGCAACTGATGGGTATCACAACAACCGCATTAGCCACATTTTCTATTTATTCAGTGCCTTTCTCCACAGGGCTCAGAGCTTTCCATTATGAATCTAAACTTTATATATTAAAGCCCATAATTATTTACATTTTTGTCTCTGCCACTCAATATGAACAGCTTCTGGGGTAGAAACAATGCCTTATTCATTACTGCCTCCTTTGTGCCTGACACAGTACCTGGCAAATAACAGACGCTTGAAGGATGATTGCTAAGTGGGTGATCCATTCCAAACATTCACAGTTATAAAACTGAATGTGTTAAAAGGCAAACTCTGCTCCTCCATTATTTAACTCTGGACCATTCCTGAAATGAATCACACCTTAGAAACGTGATACAATGCCTTCTTGTGACAATCTGTTCCTAACAATGGCTATTTTGCCCCTTCTGATTAGTGGCTATCATTCTTACATCCAAAATGGATTAGCTTATGAGCAGCAGGGCCTCTGACCATACATCACCTCCCAGTGTTACTAGTTTAATGACCAGTGGGCAAATTCCTTTTCCTCCCCCGGGGAATCTACAGTGATACATATGGCCTGTTTCTTCCAAACATTCTTCAAGTAAACATCTTGATACACCCTAATAGTATCAGAGAGGGAAACGGTTATGTTTACTATAGGTAGCCCTATTTCAAGTAAGAATAAACCATTTTCACAGTAACATATTGCAGATGCCAAGGCTAAAAATGTTTCCATTATAGCATATCACTGAAATTCCAGATAGGATGGAGAAAGAAATGAAACATCATAAGTGAAATTTAGATACCTACTTTTGCAGTCATCTTGGCCAAAAGCTCTTGCAAATCCATTATTCCTTGCACCAGGCTTAAGAAATCACTGCAGGTTGGACAAGCTCAATAGAGAAAATATAAGAAATGTTGATACAGTGCTAATGCAATAAAGAAAATTTTTATAACAGTAGTTGCTTGGCTATGTCCTAGGCTTTTTGCTTTTCTGGTTAAGTATGACATTGCAAGTGGAATGAAATTACCCAGGATTTCAGGTCTATGTCTTTTCCTTTTATTACCAAGAGTAAAGAAAGGAATAGGAAAAAAAAATGTTAGCTGAAAAGGTAATGGGACATTCTTAAATTAAAATTAAGCCCTAGTTTTTATTGAGACATGACTGAAAAAAATGTGAATTGTTATAAAAGTGGAGAAAGTAAACTCACATCTGAGGCAAGCTATTTAAATCACTGTTACATACAATCATATTAAGCCCATCTCCCTTTATCAATCTACAGAACCCAAACTGCTAATGTAGTCTTTTTCTTACCTTCAAATGGTTAACTGTATCAATACATATGCTTTATTTTTTTATTTTTTAATATTTTATTGTCAAATTGATTTCCATACAACACCCAGTGCTCTTCCCCACAAGTGCCCTCCTCCATCACCACCACCTCTTTCCCCCTCCCCCTTTCCCTCCAACCTTCAGTTCATTTTCAGCATTCAATAGTGTCTCAAGTTTTGCATCCCTCTCTCTCCCCAACTCTCTTTCCCTCTTCCCCTCCCCCTGGTCCTTCATTAGGTTTCTCCTGTTTTCCTGTTAGACCTATGAGTGCAAACATATGGTATCTGTCCTTCTCCGCCTGACTTATTTCGCTTAGCATGACATCCTCGAGGTCCAACCACTTTCCTACAAATGGCCATGTCATTCTTTCTCATTGCCATGTAGTACTCCATACATATGCTTTTTTAAAACTTCAAAGACACAGAAGTATATCATATAGATAATAACTTACCTCCCTATTCCCACTACCTCAGAAGTCAACATTTTTTATACTTTGTGTGACTTGTTTATTATCAGTAAGTTATATAATATTAAAAATTCATAAATGCTTCAAGTTGCTACTTACTGCGATTCAGGTTCGGACATTGAGTTATGTATCCATTTGGCATAAAGATGATTTTCCCATCTTGGATGATTCCCTTGATAACAGAAGAGAGAGGTGGTGATCAAGATTATAGTTACCAGTTGGAAGGGCCACTGTGCCGTCACATTCTCTCTGCAGGGCACATGATTTCTTTTTACAACACTGGTATCCTTATTCAAAAGGTAAGTCTGTGCAAGTCCACAATGAACTACTAATCCAAACCATCCTCTTCCAGACATCTTGAAAAGTATATTCATCTTGAGAATGCGGTCATTAGTTGCCATGGGTTATTGCTAATGACATTGCAACACTAAGGATCTAGCGGTGAATGTTCTTAAACTACCGGACCAGGGCACCTGGGTGGCCCAGTCAGTTAAGCATCCATCTCTTGATTTTGGTTCAAGTCATGATCTCATGGTTCATGGGATCCAGCCTCAGGGTGGGCTCTGCACTGACAACACCGGGCCTGTTTGGGATTCTCTCTCTGCGCCTTCCCCACTTACTCTATCAAAATAAATAAAACATTAAAAAAAAAAAAAAACCTAGTGAACCAAAATGGCACTGATGCAATAAAAAGTCCTCCAACACCTTAGTCATTCTGGAACATAAAATTTTGCTGATGTGGAGGATTTTTTAAGCAGCAATGAAGAAACCATAGAAATATACCAGACTAAAATTTTTTTATTGATTTACCTAATCAAGGAAAGAAAATTAGACCTGGAGAGAATTGCTTAACAATATTTGTTCTCTGCTAATTAAATACTATGATTTTTTTTCTTGGTGAGTCTTAAAACTTACTCAACATCTCACTGTGAGTAAAAGGTGGCCTTTTACTGTGTAACTTAGAGGAACAGCCCTGATTTAAGAACGTCATTGGGGTTGCCATCTTACAATGTAAATATTGATTTGGCCTTTGGATATTTTAAGCTGAACATCAAGATTCTGGTTTTAGGTATTTTTTTTCCTGATTTGTTGGAAGAGATATTACAGAACAGATGGAAGATGTGGAACCCAGTTCAGAATGCCGAGATTAATCTGTAAATAAAATAAAGGCCAAAGATCATGGTGTAAGTCTTTCAGACAGGGGTTAACATTTATCTGTTAATCTTCTAAACAGAAAGTAATTAGCAAATGTGGTTTTCTGCATACTATTTCAAGGTAAAATATGAATTGGAAATATTAACAAAAATAACAGGATCATAGGACCTCTTCCTCTGAATTGGATGCATTTATTAACCTCTTCCTCTTCGAGGATAATGGAGTATTTGTGATTATAAGAGGAGACAACCACCTGGTGGTTAGTGCCGGGTCCTCAATATGAATTCATAGTCCCTGGCAAAGGGATTCCAGACAGCAATTGATGGAGTACCATGGAAGTCAATAAGCTTCTTCCTGGCACAAAGCTGCTCAGTTTCTCAAAGCGAGCTAATGACTCTGAGTACCCAGGACACCTTTCAAGCACATTTGAAAAATAGGAGAAAAGCATGGGATTGGAAGTCAGGAGACCTGGACTCAAATTCTGGATACATCTCGAGCTGAGTAAACTTGAAACAATAAGTCAACACCTTCTCTGAGTTTCAGTTGCTTCATCTGGAGGGAGTTCAGGGGGAAGCCTGGACACAAAAACTAAAGATCCTTCCAACATTCAAGTTCTCAGTCAGTGAAATAGGCATCCAAACTGTAACTGTTACAATTTAGGTTTCTATTCTTTCACTACCTTTCAAGTTAAACAGAAAAAGAAGAAAAGCTATAAATTCCCATCAAAGACCATTATAGAGAGTGTAGTGACACATTAGACATCTGTTTGATTTGAATAGGTTGAATATCAATGAATTCAGAATAGCGAACTATCCAGGTATGCTCAGAATTTAGGGTCTCCCAGGACACAAGACTTCCAGTGCTAAAATAGACTCCCAGGCACAAGGGGACAGTTGACCACCCTCAGAGATATAGAAGTGAAGAAAACACAAGTACCGGGAAGGATCAGGTCCATCTATTACCTATTCATCAGAAAAGGCTTATCACTCATAAAAGTGACACAGAGACACCTGGAGCACGGTTGTCACAGTATTAATCACCTTTCTAAAAATTAACGGGAAATCCATTTGAAAAGGATATCCCTCTACCCACTCTGTAGCAACGTAACTTAGAACACACATCAGTTTTCCTTTTCCTATTGTTTTAAAGTGACTACTGACTTTAGTTACATTGTAAATTACAAATTGTCTCTCCGACACCTCCTTCCACCTGCCTCCATCATCACTTCTGCCTTTCTACTTTTAACCTGAACCGCACAGGGGTGTTACACAGATCATTAGGTCAAGGTCAGTGGTGTTGACTTGAACACAAACAAAAATAAGAGCTGACAACTTCTCAATGGCTATTAAAACCAAGACTCAAAGCACTTGGTATTTTTTTTCTAAGGAAAGGTCATGAGGGTCAGCCCACATACTGGCATGAATATTTGTTCTTGCCAAATAAATAAAGATGGAAATGTAATTTTCTTGAATGGATGTAATTCCATGCTAGACTAACATAAGGATGACAATACACTATAGAAATCCCAACTGTAACCCAAAGAAGTGCGTGTGCGTGTGTGTGTGTGTGTGTGTGTGTGTGTGTGTGTGTGTGTACACTCTAGCACCTTCCCCAGAACAAGAACCAGAGCTCTTGGGCATTGAGTTGCCATATGAACTCTTCTGCACTTGGACATTTGTCAATAAAAGCAGCATTTGCTAAGCATGGAGTTTTCTGTAGAGGTTGAGAGGAGTTTCATAAAGTATAAGCCTATAGAGAACTTCAGTTTTATCTCTTACAGAAAAGTCCTCTGTGAGGATTTCTATAGATGATGATGTGCCTTTAAGTGCTGCAACTTCTTCCAAAGATGAAAAAAGAATAAGCAGATATTCTATTCGTTCTTATTTAATTTTAAATGTATCTACACTTTATTGGAAAAAAATGCAACTCTAGTAGGGCATATATTAGCTGACCTCACTTGATCTCATTTTTTCAGACCAATGTTGTTTCACATCTGTCATGGCAATGTTTCTCAAACTTTGAGTTTCTTAATAATCACCTTGAGTAAACACCTTGAATTTGAGTAATAACCTTGAGTTTAACATTCCAACTCCTGGGGTAGCCCGGAAATTCTGTCTCAGTAGAGTTGGAGTGAGCCTAGGAATCTTCGTTGTTAAAAGCTATCCAAGATGATTCTGATGAAAAGTCAAAAGGCCCCACTGAAAAACCCTGCTCTTTTATCAATCATTTGTAGGTTTTCTTTTGGGGGGGAGGGTAACAGCAAGAGGGTTTACTCATTAAAAGATTACAGGGTGAAAATAGCATCCAAATCCTAATATATGAATAATACCTCAGTGATTTGGAATTAAATAGCAACCAACAGAGTTATTAGATTACAGACACTATGAAAGCAAAATCCTATTTTCATCTCCATGACCCTTGTACTCCCTGTTACAGTATATTTCATATAGCAGGCACAATAAATACTTTTAAAGCATCAAATTCCTAAAAACTGTTAATTATATGATATTGAGCAATATTTTCAGAGCTGGTACAGCTGTAAGACCTTGTAGGATATCAGTTTTTAAATGAAGGGTACAAGGGTGCCTAGGTGGTTCAGTTAAGCATCTGACTTCAGCTCAGGTCATGATCTCACAGTTTGGGAGTTCGAGCCCCACATATGGCTCTCTGCTGTCAGCAAAGATCCTGCCAGATCCTCTGTCTGTGTCTCTCTCTCTCTCTCTCTCGGCCCCTTCCCTATTTATTATTTATTTTTGAGAGAGAGAACATAAACAATTGGGGATGCATATTAGAGTTTTAGAAATTGGGGAGAACATCACATAAATTTTGAAAAAGCTTCTGAGGTGACTTTGATACACCCAATGAGGACTCCTGATCCCGGGCCTGATACCTGGTCATTTGACCTATGAAAAACCTAAGGCTTTGACACGAAATAGCCTTTCTGAAGGACACCTTAATCCTTGGCCATTAACTACAGGTCTACTAACTCCAAAAGCAGTGCTAAACCACTCCAACATGGTTTAAAGAGAAAACAGATCATCTGAGAAAGCCTCGTAGTTACATGAGCTAACAATATGTTGCTGCAACAAGGTCTTGTTATCAAAACGAGGTTCTATCTTAATTGCTTTAATGGATACTTAATCAACCGCACATAAATTATTTACATTAGATATAACAGTTTGCTGAAATAATTTTTCAGTGCTGGCAAACAAAGATCCTTTTAGGTAGCCTAATATCCTCCCCTGCAATCTTATTCACACTATTAATTTGCTCAACAATCCACTTTTTCATCGTTCGTGCAATGCTACACTTCAGCCAAGCTGAGATTCTAAATAAATCCCTAAGGTGCATAGCTCAAATTAATAAACGTTCACTATTAGTACTGACGGAAGGAGGAAAAATGGGTAATCTTTTTTCCTTTGTTGAATCCACCTGTTGCCACCCTCTACCTCCTGCACTCAGCTCACCAAGCACTGAAAAATAAATTTGCACCAGGTAGGATGTACATTATGAGTTTTTGTTTCAGAAACTGATGCCCATTACTTTCATTGTTCCAAGAAAATTTCTCATTTCACAGTATGAAATCTAAGAAGATGCAATAAAGATTAGAAAAAATTATACCATTAGAACCCTCTTAGGTATGGAATAACTAAGATTAGGCAAGCCCTTCTAACATTCAGAGCTTTCTGATACAAATATAAGCAGCTTTGCCACCAAACAAATGCTAATTCTTTTTTAAAGCTCTTATTTCCCTGCAGATCTCTGTTTACATTGAAGAAAATGGTTCTCTTTTTGTATGCTAAAACACTGAAACAAATTGCTTTGAAAGGGAAAAGGGGTGGGGAGAGTTCCTGCTGGGCATGTAAATATATGGATGAAGATGTGTTCTGTTTATAAACTGGCAAGGACCCAAGCTTTGGCAACAGGCTGACAAAAAGTAAGACTTGAGAAACTCACAAGGAGGATTGTCAAAATGCAACCAATTATGTATTTCTGCCCTGAAGACAGTTAATAAAATATTCCAGCTTGCATAAGAGCCAAGAAAGACACTTGTCGACTTTCATTATGATCAATAAAAACTGTCAGCTCATTAGCATATCATTAGCTGTCCTGCTGTTTCCAAAGTCTTAATGCTCAGAAATATTAATCTACAAATATATAAGATTCCCCAGCTCTGTGACTTTGACTTTCTGCATGAAAGGAAAAATATGAATTAAAGAGGGAGGAATCCAATATAGTTCCTTTTCCTATGTGCCTATAAACATATGTTTACCATCTGTGGAATTATGGGAGCCAGCTGAGATAAAAAACAACAGCTGTGGCATTAAAAAAATTGTAATCAATTTCACTTCCCACTGACAGCTCAGCTGTTAAGGAGACAGTGATGTCCAGGTAAGGGAAAGGTCTGAGACCCAAATTCAATGGACAGAGCGAGACAGACACAGAGAGCACATCTTATCCTCAGTGAATGGCTTTGGGATGGAAATTATGTGAGAACTCCCAAACCACTCAAGCATCCTGTAGCCCACTGTGAGTCACCTAAACTTGTTCTTTCTTTACCCTCTGAAAAATAACAGCATAATCAGCTTAGAATTTATCAAAAGGAAATTGAGTGGTGGTCAACCATCTTTATAATAAAAATTTTTGACCATTCAAAGACTCAGAGAAGCCTGGCACTACTGATCAGCTATTTTCTCAGATGAATGCTATTTTGAAAGAAAGAAATCCCCATCCTGTGTTCTGGATCCCTGATGGAAATCACCTAATGCTAAAGGCTCATGTGCCGTGTACCAAGTGTGATTTCCTCCCCTACTCTTTCCGCAGGAGCACTTTTATTGCCCTATCCATAAGGATCCACCAGTACCCAGAAATTAGGTTTGACAAGGGAGGAGATTTTGCTTTTACTTTACCAATGAAGCAACACATTAATATTTAAAACAGAATGATGCTATTTTAACCTAAAAATATATCATAAGCATATTTAGTTCTGAAGCAATAAAGCAGGCGTGGTTCTTGGATCCACGAGGCAACTTCTACAAGATTAAAAGCCTGAAAATACCCCAACTTTTCACTTAAGAAGTACCTGCCTCTTTTACATAAAGGGAGATTTCTGCAGCACTGGATGTTCGAGATAATTTCTATAAAAAGACCCTGACATATTTCCCTTACCCGTGCCGTCTCACAAAATGATGGCCAGAAGCACTGGCTGACAGATAAAATTCTAACGGGGAGAGGAGTTTTGAAAGGTTCCTTCGAAAAAGCCATTTGATGAGGCTACCTTATTGGGCAACAAGGATAATCACACTGCGCCCTAGAAAGAGGAGCAGGTGGAACTGACAAACCCTTTCTGGTGCTTCTCACTGGTACCTTTGGGCTGAAGCTCCAGAAAAAGAAAACAAGGTATGTCTCTTCCATGGGATGCTGTGAAGTGAAATGTGTCCACCATCTAATAGTTACTAGTATGAGGTAAGCAAGGCCCTAAAATATAGATAGTGAATGAATGTTTGAGTGAATGAGTATAAACTCTGAAAGGAAAAAAAAAAAGCCTAAGTTTAAATCCCATTTCTCACTTACAAACTATGTACGGCTGACAAGTTGCTCAACCCCCAAGTCCCATTATCTCATCTATATAATTCGAATAATAACTACCTCATTAGGATGCTCTGCAGGTAAAATGTAATTAACAGAGAGAATATATGTAGGGCTAGACAAGATCTAGAACACAGGAAGCATTCAATCATTGACAGTACTCTTCCACCACCTATAATCCACTTCTGCAGCAAAATGAGTCTGTGAACACTCATGTTTTCTCCCTATATCAGGTAGCTGGGCTCTTAAGTACAAGGTTCCTGACAGCCACAAAGAAGCACCCTCAGCAAGCTGACCACTCTCCCTCTCTAAATCACAAACTCCCAACTGAAGCAGAAATCTCTCAAAGGCAGGAAAAGTGCCAAGTGCTTCTACAATGTAGTGTTAATGTTAAGCACATGACGAGTATTAAATATGTAACCAAGAAAGGGACAGGATGTGTGTTGTAAACCACTAAATGTCAGGTGCTTTTAATACATATTCTTATATAATCTGCATTACCTTTATGAGAGAGAACTTGGCCACTCTGCCAGTCAGATGACAGACTTACAAACCTGTCACACTACTTCTGTTCGTACTTCAGAGTACGCTGTGTGCCAACCACATACCTTGCACTATTCTAAGCATTTGTTGAACACCATAGACCCAGTTCTAACTCTGGTAAAGCTTACAATCTAGAGTGTGCCATCAATAATAAACAACCATTTGAGTTATATTCAGGACCAACTACATAATTGGCAGAGCCCTTTGTTCAAAATTTATTGCAAAGTTCAAGACAGCAAGAGCAGAGAATGAAGCTGATCACAGGGTCTTCTAAGTTTTGCACCCCACGGGACTGGCACAGGTCAACCGCCCATAAGGTCAGCCCGGCCTGTACTTGAGACCACACTATGAGTGATGAAGGAAGTAGAGGCAGTGTAGTGGGCACATGTGTGGTAAATGATTTCCAACGGTTCATCTCCCTGCATCCACATTTTTCTTCCTGCAGTTCACAATGGTTAATTTCACTGGTCTTATCTTCAAATCCAGTGATTCTTTCTTCAGCCTGCTCAAATCTTTCTTCTAGTCAATTTCTCATTTCAGTCATACTTACCTGTAGACTATCTGTCTGGCTCCCTTTTCTAACTCCTGTCCCTTCATGGATATACTCATTTATACCCACCTAATTTTCCTCTTAGTTCTTCATATATGTTTTCCTTTGTCTCCTTAAGCCCATTTAGTACAGTGGTTTTAAAATCTTATCTCCTACGTCCAATGTCTAGGCTTGCACAGGGATGGTTTTCGTCTATTTTATTCCTGTGAATAGCAATACCTTGTTTATTTGCCTTTTGATTTTATTTAAACACTGGACATTGGAATCTGTAATGACTTGAGCTCTTGAGATAGAATTCCCTCCCCTCCCCAAGGTTTCTTGGGTTTTGCTTTATTGTTCAATGTTGCAGTAAGTGCATTTATTAAAGGACTTTACCAATTACTTTTAAAGAGTCTATATTCCTTATCTTGCCTGGTCAGTGAAATCTGTTCCTGAGCTTGTGTTTAGAGAGTTTTTAATGTTTTTATTTATTTTTTAGAGATAGACACAGACAGCACGATCAGGGGAGGGTCAGAGAGAGAGGGAGACACAGAATCTAAAACAGGCTCCAGGCTCTGAGCTAGCTGTCAGCACAGAGACTGATGTGGGGCTCGAACCCACGAACTGTGAGATCATGACCTGAGCTGAAGCCGGACACTTAACTGACTGAGCCACTCAGCTGCCCCATAGACAGTTTTTAGACTGGTTTCTTCGAATGCTGGTGGGGGACGTGGAGAGGAGTGAAGGTGGAGAGAGAGAGAAAGATGGAGAAAGGGTGGGGAAGATGGAGGAAGGGAGGGAAAGAGAAAGAGGGAGGGAAAGACAGAGGGAAAAACATACTGGAGAGCTCCTCTTTTAATACTTAGCCATGCTTGCACTGATCCTGGAGATCAGCCCAAAACTTAAAGTTTTTCTTGAGTCTTTCTGAACATATATTTTTTGCTTTGGACATGCATGTGCACTTTCTATGCACAGGTGCTGTTGAATATCATGATTTCCCAAAGACTTCTCTCTTTCTGTGGTCTATTTTGTGTCAACTGCACTCTTTTCCCCAGGCAGCTGCAAGTTATTTGTTACATTTGCAATACTTTCGGGCAACACCTGCTGTTTTCCTGACCCAGGAGAGTTCTGAGTTAGACAAGTGCCTTTTACCAGTCCTTCAGGTAGTCCCGGACAGAATGGATATACCAAATAATTTGTAAACAAGGTCTCCTCTGCTCCCTCCAGGACCAGGGATCACTGTCCCACACTGAGGATACAGACCAATACTGAGACTACCACTGAGCTACAGCCAGTATGAAGCAAGGGTAAAAAGAAATGCCACAAAGCTTTCCTACCACTCTAATGTTGCATCTTTTTCTTGATTGAGAATTCACTTAGTTTGCTTTAAACCTTTGATTATTTTCCAGAAGTTTAACAAAATTGGTTCTAACAATCCCTGCTTAGTTTTGGTGTTTCTGCAAAGAGAAAGAAGCTCAGAGCTAGCTGCCTAGGCACTATGCCATTTAGCTACCATCCAACTATCTATGTTGTAACAAGCCCTTCAGGAGACTCAAATGAACTCTATTCTAAGCCAGTAGAACAGAAGCTAATTGTTGAACATATATTACATTTTATGCTCATTCTAGAGACCAAGGTGAAACTCATCTAGACCATCATCAACATGTTACTATGTCTCTGCAATATTTGAGCCTTCAAACAGAATCAAAATCCATTAAGAAAATCCTTTAAAAATACTTAAATTACTAAACTCTACAGTTCACACTCAACAAGTGATGAATGGAGACAAAAAGAATTTGAATTTTAAAGTCTCCTGAAAAAGGAGACTTCGGAGGTGCTCCCCAAGTTGGGAATCAGTGCTGCCCTTCATTAGAGACCCAAGTCCCCAGGGAGAGTGTAGTTTCACCAAGAAGAAACTAACTAAAAAACAAGAAAGAGCACTAAATGTGTCAGTTTGGAACTAAGACATCTGGACAAATTTCTGTTGATTCTTAGAAATGGGGAAAATAAGGGAATGTGGAAAAATCATGCATGTATATATTTGGATATATGTGTGCACAGGTATATATACTTTGTATATGTATTTCATACATATATATGACATATACATGTAGGACACATGTATATGTCATATATATGTGCATCATATATAAAAATTAACACCCTGAAAATTTGACTTTAAAAACTTATTTTTGAGAAAGCATGCACATGTGCACACAAGTTGGGGCAGGAGGAGAGGGAGGGGGAGGGGGCGGGGGAGG
>NC_043710.1:37656000-37693200 GCF_006229205.1 Suricata suricatta
GCGGGGGAGGGAGCGGGGGAGGGGGAGAGAGAGAATCTAAAGGAGTTTCCACACTGTCAAAACAGGGCTCAATTTTAAGAACCATGAGATGAGGATCTTAGCTAAAATCAAGAGACGGATGTTTAACTGATGTGCCACTCAGGAACCCTGTGATGTGTTTGGGTTTGGGTTTTTTTCTTTTCTTAGTTTTTGTACCACGGACATAAAAAAACAGTTGAAAGCAAAGTAAAACAAATGCCTTCAAATGTAGCTCTCAGCTTAAGAAAAATAAAAGACCACTCAGTTGAAGCCTGAGTGTCTATCCTTAAATTTCCATTCCTTCCTCTCAGAAGGAAACTCATGAATTTAGCACTTAGTTCCATGCATTTATCTTTTTACATATGTGAATATATAAATAAGCAATAAACTGAAATGTCTTACATTTTTAAAATATTTAATACTATAGTTTTCTCCTGCGACTTTAATTTCAGTGATTTTAGCATTTTTATATGATTCTACATTTGTTTAAACCTTATTCTACTGATAAAAAAAAACTTGGGGGGAAAAGTTGTCTAACATTAAAAAAGCTCCTGTGAAGACAAATATATCGTATCTTCTTGGCTACATGACTAAAACTTTCTTCAGTGTATATAGAAATTGGGGTCCAGGAGAGAGGCAAGATGACAGAAGTAGGGAGCTCTGTAATCTTTGCTCATCTGCATCTATCAAATTGAAAAGGACTAAAGCGTCAAAAGTCTGATCTGCAAGAGTGGGAGGAGAACACACAGACTCCAGAAAGAAGACAACTTCAAAGATGCCTGAGTGAGTGAGTGAATGCAAACTGGGGAAATTGAAAAAAAAACAGCAAGGTCCTGAAGGTACAGAGAAGGTGGTAGCCCCAGCCCAACACAGGAAAAGAGCACAGAGCCCCGGAGAGACAAGGGGAAGAGAAAGAGACTGAAAATGCTTATACTACTGTCTCTAGAGAAGAGATAAAGAACTTAGCCTGGGAGGGAGAAAGATATTGTCATCCCATATATAACCACTGGGCTTGGGGAGAGAAACCCATCCCATAGAGCTGGCGAATTCTTCCTTGGGCTCAGCGGCATCTGCGCCGACCCCAAATGGCACCAGGAAAAAACAGCCCCCTCCCCTACACAATAACAGCTGGGTGGCGAACCACCCATGGGAGTGTACCTCTTCTCAGTGGCAGCAAGGCCATTCCTGGGCAATGCCAAAAGAAACAGCTCCCTTGCCCTACAAGATCCTAGCTAGGAGGCCGGCCGCCAGCACAAGTGTATCTCATCTCCAGTGGTAAGATTAAAATGCATGGACTATGATTCTGAAGTGAGGGGTGGGGAGGCTTGGAAAATACAGCTTGGCTCACCCGTGGCAAAAGGAGATTGGACTCAAGGGAGCGACTTGCAGCGCTTGGTTCGAGCAGAGCTTGGGGTGCCGCCATTCTACTCTCCATAACCATCAAGGCGGGGCCTCTGAGAACAGCCCCCGAGACCTACCTACACCAAATCATGGCCATCCATGCAAAAGAGCTGCTTTTTTAATTATCATTATTCGCTTCCTTTTTCTTTTCTTTCTTTTTCTCTTGACATCCAGATATATTCTCCCTTACTCATTCTTGTCTCTCCCCTTGGATGCTTATACATTTTTAGACTGTCCATTGTCTTTTGTTGTCTATGTCCTCTTTTTTTCTTTCTTCTCTTTACTTTCCTCTCCTTTCCTTTCCTTTTCTTCTTTTCCCCTTTTGGTTTGCTTGTTTGTCTGATTTGTCTGTGTGTTTGCATGCTTTTGTTCCCGTGTGCTTGTCTGTTTTCCTTCTCAGGACTATCCTCAAGAAACAAGCCAAAATACACATAGTGGAGAGTCCCAAATATCGCTAAGTAGGGGAAATGAAATAATCAAAGAAACAACAAGAGAAACCAAGAGACACCATTAAAAGAACACTTCCTGAAATGACAGGCCCTAGACAATCAATGAGCCTCCTTTAATATAGAAATACCAACAGGTGCACAGTGCATAATGAGCTTTTCAAACTGACAAGAGATAGAAAGCTAGCCCAAATGACAAAACGAAAGAACTCTCGTCTAAAGAAATTCCAGGAAGAAGTCGCAACCACAGAACAGCTCAAAACAGATTTAAGCAACATAAATGAATAAGAATGTAGGACAACTGTCATAAAAATTAGTCGCTAGACTTGAAAAAAGCATCAGAGAAGCTATTGTTACAAAGACTAGGGAACCTCAAATCAGATGCGATGAGTTAAAAAAAAAAAGGCTATTAATGAGGTGCATAATAAAATGGAGGTGGCCACTGCACAGATTGAAGAGGCAGAGAGGAGAATAGGTGAATTAGAAGACACAATTATAGAAAAAGAGGAAGCCAAGAAAAAGAGAAAAAATGATACAGGAGCATGAAAGGAGAATTCAGTAACTGAGTTATACAATCATATGGAACAATATCCATATCATAGGAATTCCTGAAGAAGAAAGAGAAAAAGGTCCTAAAGGGGTGTTTGATCAAATTATAGCTGAGAACTTCCCGAGCCTGGGGAAAGAGATAAACATTGAAATCCATGAGGCACAAAGAACCCCCTTAAAACATAACTTGAATCAAACTTTGGGACAACATATCATAGTGAAACTGGCAAATTTTAAAGACAATTCTGTCACGAACTATATGCCAACAAACTGGACAATCTAGAAGAAATGGACAAATTCCTATACATCCACTACCAAAATTCAAATGGGAAGAGATAGAAAATCTGAACAGACCCATAACCAGTGAAGAAATCAAAGGCGTTATCAAAAATCTCACAATGAATAAGAGCCCAGGGCCAGATGGCTTCCCAGGGGAATTATACCAGACATGTAAAGCAGAGTTAATACCCATTCTTCTGAAGCTATTCCAATAAATAGACATCAAAGGACAACTTCCAAACCCATTCTACGAAGCCAGCATCACTTGATTCCCAAACCAGACAGAGACCCAACAACAACAACAAAAAGAGACAGAACTTCAGGCCAATATCCTTTATGAATACAGATGCAATAATACTCAACAAGATGCTAGCAAATCGAATTCAACAGCATATAAAAAGAATTATCCATCATGATCAAGTGGGATTCATTCCTGGGTTACTGGGCTGGTTCAATATTTGCAAATCCATCAATGTGATACATCATGTTAACAAAAGAAAAGATAAAAACCATATGATACTGTCAGTAGATGCAGAAAAAGCATTTGACAAAATACAGCATCGTTTCTTCATAAAAACCCTTGAGAAAGTCAGGATTGAAGGAACTTAAACATTATAAAAGCAATTTATGAAAAGTCCACGCTAATATCATCCTCAGTGGGGAAAAACAGAGCTTTCCCCCTGAGATCCAGAACACGATAGGGGTGTCCACTCTCACCACTGTTGTTTAACATACTGCTGATGTCCTAGCATCAGCAATCAGACAACAAAAGGAAATTAAAGGCATCATAATTGGCAAAGATGATGACAAACTTTCACTTTTCACAGATGATATGATACTCTACATGGAAACCCTGACTGACTTCACCAGAAGCCTTCTAGAACTGATCCATGAATTCAGCAAAGTTGCAGGGTACAAAATCAACATACAGAAATCAGCTGCATTCTTATACAGCAATAATGAAGCAACAGAAAGAAAAATCAAGAAACTGATCCCATTCACAATTGCACGAAAAACCACAAAATACCGAGAAATAAACCTACCTAAGGATGTAAAAGACCTGGACGGTGAAAACTATAGAAAACTTATGAAAGAAATTGAAGAAGACACAAAGAAATGGAAAAACATCCCAGGCTCATGGATTGGAAGAATAAATATTGTTAAAATGTCATTATTACCCAAAACAATCTATACATTCAATGCAATCCCCATCAAAATTACACCAACATTCTCTTCAAAGTTAGAACGAACTATCCTCAAATTCGTATGGAACCACAAAGTCATATTGAAGAAGAAAACCAAAACAGGAGGCATCACAATCCCAGACTTTAGCCTCTACTACAAAGCTGTCATCATCAAGATAGTAAGGTATTGGCACAAAACAGACACATAGACCAATAGAATAGAATAGAGAACCCAGAATTGGACCCACAAATGTATGGCCAATTAACCTTTGACAAAGCAGAGAAGAGTATCCAATGGAAAAAAAATAGCCTTGTTAGTGGGTGGAGCTGGGAGAACTGGATAGCAACATGCAGAAGAATGAAACTAGATCACTTTCTTACACCATACACAAAAATATACTCAAAATGGATGAAGGACCTGAATGTGAGACTGGAAACCATAAAAACCCTTGAGGAAAAAGCTGGAAACAGACTCCTTAACCTCAACCACAGCAATTTCCTACTCAACACATTCCCAAAGGCAAGGAAACCAAAAACCAAAATAAACTATTGGGACCTCATCAAGATAAAAAGCTTCTGCACTACAAAGGAAACAATCAAGAAAACTAATAGGCAACCAACAGAATGGGAAAAGATAGTTGCAAATGACATATCAGATAAAGGGCTAGTATCCAAAATCTACAAGGAACTTACCAAACTCTACACCTAAAAATGAATAATCCAGTGAAGAAATGGGCAGAAGACATAAACAGACACTTCTCCAAAAAGGACATCCAGATGACCAACAGGCACATGAAACGATGCTCAGCGTCACTCATCATTAGAAAAATACAACTCAATTCCACACTGAGATACAACCTCACGCCAGTCAGAGTGGCTAAAATGAACAAATCAGGAGACTATAGATGCTGGAGAGGATGTGGAAAAATGGGCACCCTCCTACACTGTTGGTGGGAATGTAAACTGATACAGTGCTCAGGAAAACAGTGTGAAGGTTCCTCAAAAAATTATCCATAGAACTCCCCTATGACTCAGTAATAGTATTGCTGAGGATTTACCCAAGAAGTGCTGATGCATAGGGGCACATGTACCCCAATGTTCACAGTGGCACTTTCAACAACAGCCAAATCATGGAAAGAGCCTAAATGTCCACCAACTGATGAATGGATCAAGAAGATGGGTATATATACACAATGGAGTACTACATGGCCATGAGAAAGAATGAAATCTGGCCATTCGTAGCAAAGTAGATGGACCTCAAGGGGGTCATGCTAAGCAAAATAAGTCAGGTGGAGAAGGATAGATACCAAATCTTTGCACTCATAGGTCTAAAAGGAGAAACCTAACAGAGGACCATGGGGAGGGGAAGGGGGAATAAGAGTTAGGGAGAGGGAGGGAGGCAAACCATGAGAGAATCTTGAATACTGAAAACAAACTGAGGGCTAAAGGGGGAAGGGGAGGGGGGAAGGTGGGTGATGGTCATGGAGGAGGGCACTTGTGGGGAAGAGTACTAGGTGTTATAGGGAAACCAATATTGACAATAAACTATATACAAAGTTGGGAAAAAAAAGAAGGGCAGTATAAATTAAAAACAAAATTAAAAAAAAAAAGTTGGGGGTCCTGTGTTGTAAGATATGCATGTCTTTAATTTTATACAAAAACTCCCAAACTGCCCCACTTAGTGGCTCACCCAATTCAAGGTTCCACCACAGTGGCGCGATTAACCTCTCCCACACTTAGCATATTTTTGTCTTGATTTTTGCCAGGCTGAGGGGTAAGAAATGGTATTTCATGGTGGTTTTAGTTTGCATTTCCAATACAACTACTAAAATTGAATTTCTTTTAATTGGCTATGCACGTTTCCACTGTGGAAAACTGCTGTTTTATACCTTCTACCTGATTTCTTACTGATTTATGAGTATCTTACGGATTTTAGCACTGCTTTACTGGATATGCTTGCTTCACTAATTGATCTGGTTGCCAAGATCTTTGATAAACATATTAAACTTGTTTCGTTGATTAAATTTGCCAGTAGTATCCTCAATGGCTTCATACTTATTATTGCTTAAGTTCTTTCCTACCCTGAAATTTGAACATATGCTCCCATATTGTCTTCTAAAACTTGCAAAGTTCACACTTAAGTATTTCGTTTAATGCTTATTTATTTTCAGAGACAGAGAGCATGCAATCATTCTAGTGGAGGAGGAGGAGGCGGTGGCAGAGAAGGAGGGGAGAGGTGGGGAGAGGGAGAGGGACAGAGAAAGAGAGAGAGAGGGGGGGGGAGGGAGGGAGAGGGAAAGGGAGAGGGAGAAAGGAGAGACACAGAGAGAGAGAGAGAGAGAGAGAGGTGAGAAAGAATCCCAAGCAGGCTCTTAGCTATCAGTGCAGAGTCCAACCTGGGACTTGATCCCAAAAACCATGAGATCATGACCTAAATTCAAATCAAGAGCTGGATGGTCAACCAAGTCATCCAGTAACCCAACACATTTAGGTATTTAATTGTAATTGATTTTTGCATGAGGTTTCCAGATATATCAAAGCTTTTCCTGACAGTATACACCAACATCAATTACATCAATTAGTATATACGTGAAATGTTTAAAGTAATGATTTTTCTAACCATTTATTTATGATCACCTCCCTTCCTTATAGATCAGGAATGACCCTTAAGTTATGTATCAAGTTTCCAGAAACAAAAGATCTCTTTCTGGCCTCTCCATGCTATTCTCTTGGTTCATGCACCAATCCTTACATGGATATCCAGCTCTGTTGATTTCTATAAGCTTAAAATAAACCTTCATATCATTCCTTTTACTTCTTCAGAAATATCATTCATCTTTACTCTTCCATATGATTTTTAAAATCAGCTTGCAGATTTTATCAGAAAAAAAATCTTTTAGGGAATTTATTACAAGTTCATTCAATCGAGAAATCAATTTGGGTAGAATTGACATTATTAAGCCTCTCCAAGAACCTGTCCTCATTTAGGTCTTCTCTAATGATTTTTAATAAAATGTTATATTTTTCCATAACCATTATACATATATTTTTATTCTTAAGCACTTTATAAATGTTTTGGTCTTATAAGTGAAATATTCTATTTTACTGCATATTGTTACTACTTTTTTCAGCAAAGCAATTGATTTTCTCTCAGGCTTTTATATCCAGCACTCTTTCAGAAAAATCTTGGTGATGATAATAATTTGTGAATTCTATTTTCTATGTAAACCATCATATAATTTGTCACTATTTTTTAATAATCCTTATGTCTGGTGGGGGCATTTGGGGGGTTGGGAATTTGTTTTGGCCAGAAGGACCTACAGTATCATGTTGAAAATAAATTATGGTAATAGAGATTCTTGTAGGATTCCAGAATATAACAATAATTCTCCTAATATTTAAACCATAAGTATGATGGGTTTTGCATGTTTACTTTATGCACACTTTTAGTTTCCTTCAATTTCTTCTAAGAATTTATCAGGGGTCAGTACTCAATTTTATCTAGTGCTTTTTCTGGCTCTGGAGGTAATCATAGATTTTTCTGTTTAATGTGAATGGTATTAGTCAATGTATTGACAAAAATAGTTTGGCATCATTGAAATAATCAACGTGATCTCACACACATCCAGACATACAGCTGGATTTGGATTACTAATTTATTTATTTTTTTAATTTTTAATCTAATCTGTGTTCAAAAGTACATTGGCTTATAAAATTCCTTTCTTTTTTTTTTTTAATTTCAGAGAGAACTGTGGAAAGAGACAGAGGGAGATGGAAAATCTTAAGCAGGCTCCACACTCAATGTGAAGCCCAATGCAGGGTTTGATCCCATGATCCTGGGGTCACAACCTGAGCTGAAATCAAGAGTTGGACACTCAATTATCTTCATAAATGAGATGGGACAGTACTCTCATTTATTCTCTTCTCCATAAGAATTTATACAAGATTGGAATCATTTCCTTGGATGTGATTAAACTCCCCTGTGAAACTGTCTGAACCCAGTGGTTATTTGGTGGAGAGATGGTCCTTTGCTCCTTACCAGACTGCTACCCTGTGCAATGAGAATTTGTAGTATTTCCCATTAAAAGATGGAACCTACTTCCCATATCCTTGAGTCTGGCCCTGTAACTTGCTTTGGCCAATGTAACTCAGCAAAATAACAATGTGCAAGTTTCCAGCCTTGGCTTCAAAAGATTCTGCCTATTTCTACTCCAGCTCTGGAAAGCCTCACCAGCCCCCTTATAAACAAGCTCAGGCTAGACTGCTGAAAGTAAGAGATCACATGAAGCAGAGCTGAGCCATGCCATCTAAGTCCATTCCAGTATAGTGAGTCCCCAGAAAACCAGAAGCTGACCAGAACTGCATGAGTGAACCCCCTCAGAATACAAGAATCATTCAACTCAGCCCAACCCAAAGCACCAATGCATGAAATTGTGAGCTAAATACTTGCTGATTCAAGTCAGTAAGCTTTGACTTAATTTGCTATGCATTGAAAGTTGATACAGATTTTGTGTCATGAAATCTTTAGGATACTTTATTGATTCCAACACCATTTTTCATTTTTAAAGTCCATCCTTTTAATGTATAGTTTTAGGAAGTTTTTCTCTAATTTTCCATTTTATTATATAAAATCAGTGACTAATTACTGTGTTAGTATTTCCAGTATTTCTTTTAATGCTTCCTCTCATTTTTCTTGCTCAAACTTCCAGATTTGTCTTTTCAAATGACCAAACTGTGTTTTCCTTGATCTTGTCTACTGTATCCTCTTATTTTCATTTCTATTCTTATATGCTTATTTTTTCATGTCTTCTTTCTTATATTTATTGATTTCCATTTGCTAACATCTTAAGTTGGATACTTTACTCATTGATTTTCTGTCTTTTTGGCCTTTGTGGGATAGAACTATTTTGAATAGCTTCCATTCTAGGGCATGCCCTTTTACTCTCTTACATATTGGGAAGTGAGGGAGTGAGTTGCAAATTTTAACATTCCAGTATATCAAGCTTTCCCTTTGTAGTTCTTATATAACTTATTTAAGAAATATTTTTCCTGCATCAAGGCTGTAAAGGTATTTTCCTATCCTGTCTTTTTAAGCTTTACTGGTTTACCTTTCAGATTTAGATCTATAATCTCCTGGAATTGATTTTACATGGAGTGGGAAATAGAGAGTCCAGGATTAGTATTTCCCCAAAGGGATGTTCAGTTTATCTAGCACCCTGTAATGAGAAGACCATCCTTCCAGAGTATTCTGTAGTGGTGCAATGTATATTTAAGTTATATATTAGGTGTATACATCTTTAAAATTGTTTATTTTGCAATAAATTTAGGTGCCTTGAAGTTTGATAATGCCAGAGCATTCTACAGATTCTTTTTTTTTTTAATTTTAATGTTTATTTTTGAGAGACAGAAACAGAGAAGCAGCAGAGGAGGGGGGGGAGGGAGGGAGAGGGAGAGGGAGAGAATCAGAAGCAGGCTCCAGGCTCCGAGCTGTCACACCGAGTCCAATGCTGGGCTCTAACCAATGAGCTGTGATATCATGACCTGAGCTGAAGTTGGATGCTTAACAGACTGAGCCACCCAGGCTCCCCTACAGCTTCTTTTTTATTAGTTTGGCCTGTTTCTTTTCATCCTTTTCAGATGGGCATGGATCAAATGTTGTATTTCTGTCCCACCTCTTTGGAAGGTAAGGAAGACCTCTTCCTACGAATGTGAGAATGTGCATTGAAATGCCTTTTATGGTTCTTGCTCCAGTCAGAAGTCACAAAGGGACTGAACTTCCTTTTGGCCACTGGTGCTTCAGCAATGGCCACATAAGCAACAGAAGTCTTTATTTTTTATTGTTTCAATATAAACAACATACATCAGGATTGGAGTTTTATGAAGCCAATACAGTGCTCAGACGTTTAACCAGTAAATGTAAATCACTTAATATGTTAGTAAATATTATGAACTGGAATTATATCTAGTTTATATTAAAACTTTTTTCTCTTCTGCCTTATTCTGGGTTGACTGAACTTTTTCTGTTAAAACTTATTTATTTTGAGAGAGACAGAGAAAGCATGTGGAAAGGGCAGAGAGAGGAGAGAAAATCCCTAGCAGGCTCAGCCACTGTCTATGGGGGGTCGAATTCACAAACCATGACACCATGACCTCACCTGAAACAAAGCCAATGGTTGGATGCTTTACTGAGCCACCCTGGTGCCCCAAGGTTGACAGAATTTTATACGAATATCTCTTTTTCAAATACTTAAATTGGTGGGCACCTGGGTGGCTCAGTTGGTTAAGTGTCGGACTTCATCTGTGGTCATGATCACAGGGTCTGTGAGTTTGAACCTTCTGTCGGGCTCTGTGTGACAACTCAGAGGCTGAAGCCTGCTTCAGATTCTGTCTCCCCCTCTCTCTTCCTCTCCCCTCCTCACACTCTCTGTCTTTGAAAAAATGAATAAACCTTAAAAACATGTTTTAAATACTTAAGTCTCAAAGTAGTATTACTTTGGTGTTGGTTTAAATTTTTAACATATAAACTTAGTATAGTTAGCCAATCTCTCTATTTATTTTCTAAATACAAGGCCTTATGGTACCTTAACATCAGATAAACCCAGCATTTGTTTTCTAATATTTTTAAATTTATTTTTTCCAAAATTGCGCATTATTTTTCCCTTTATTTATATGAGCATTATTTAATCAAGTAATGAGTAACGTCTGCACATTCTATCCATTTGTTCACCCACTCCCCTTGTACCTTGTATGTCTTTTCCTTGCAAAGTTTCTTTAACGAGCATCTATTGGTCATTAAACAGTTTTATTTATCTATAAATTCTTATGCTCATTCTCAAATGATAATTAAATTGGATCTATGCTACTACATTTGGGAGTTATTTTCTCTGAAAACTTTGAAAACATTCCTTCTATTATCATTTGGCTTCTGCTTGTTACTGATTAAAAGTCAGCTGTTCAATTTATGTTATTCTTTTGTGGAAAATTTACCTTTTAGGGGCAACTGATAATATCTTCTCTGTGTCTTTGGGGTTCTACTATTCCAGTAATATGTCTAAGCGTGGCTTTCTATCTTGCTTAATAGATTAAAATGGTCCAAAATTCCTTCCTTCCATCCATATCCTTGCAATGTGATACAGAACAGTCATTCAATTCAGGATTAGAAAGATGAATCCAAAGCATTACAGGAGAATTTGGGGAGGTTATATAATTATCCTTTATCTTGACTAAGATGATGGGTATAAGACTCTCAACTTTCTGAAACACAAAACTGATTATTTGAAGGAATGAATTATGCTCTATATAATTTATATCTTCATTTTTAAAGGAAAAGAAAAGCCCAGGAACAAATGACTTCATCAGTAAATTCTACCAAACATTTAAGTATGATTTAACACCAATCCTTTTCAACTCTTCCCCAAAAAATTAGGAAGTATTCCCCAAATTCCCCAAATGATTTCAGACAACCAGCATTATCCTATACCAAAATCAGGTAAGAATACTACAATAAAACTGCAGGCCAATACATCTGAAAATTATAGATGTAAAAATATATTAACAAGCTGAATTCATGACACATTATAGGATCATAGATTATGGTCAAGATTTATCCGTAGAAGGCAAAAATAGTTCAACACATGCTATTTGATAAATGTGACACACCCTGACAGAATGAGATTTAAAATTTATATGATCTCAGAGATGCAGACAAAGAATTGATAAAACACAATTCCCTTTCATGATAAAAAAGACTCAAAAAATTGAGCATAGAAGGAACACACTTCAACATGACAAAAGCCATGTATAACAAGCCCACAGCTAACATCACACTTAACAGTGAAAAACTAAATGCTTTTCCTTTAAGATGAGAAACAAGACAAAGGTGCCCACTCTAACTACTCCTAGTCAACACAGTACCACAAGTCCTCATCCAAACACCCGGACAAGAAATAAAAGGCATCCAAATCAGAAAGGAGTAATTAAATGGTCTTTGTTTGCAGATGATACAACTTTACATAGAGTAAAGGGTAACTATTCCACCAAAAAACTTTTAGAACTAATCAATGAAGTCAGTAAAGCTGTAGGTTATTAAAAATCAACATACAAAAGTCAGTTGCATTTCCATATACTAACAATGAAATATCTGAAACATAAAAATCTTATTCACAACAGCATCAAAAACAGTGTAATACTTAGGAAATTAAGCAGGTGAAGATAATCTGTACACTGAAAACTATAAGACTTTGATTAAAAAATATTGAAGTAAACACAAATGTAAAGATACCTCATATTCATGAATTGGAAGAATATTGTTTAAATATCCACACTACTAAAAACCTTTTACAGACTCAGTGTAATCCCTATCAAAATCTAAATGGCACTTTCAAACAAAAAGAAAAAAAAATGGTTTCAAACTACAAAAGACCTAATAGCCAAAGCAATCAATCCTAGAAAAGAAGAAAAAGCTAGACACATTTCCTGAAATCAAACTACATTAGACCCTTTAACAATGCAGGGGTTAAAATGGGCAGAAGACCTGAATAGACACTTCTCCAAAGAGGACATCCAGATGGCCTACAGGCACATGAAACGATGCTCAACATCACTCATCATAAGGGAAATACAAATCAAAACCACACTGAGATACCACCTCGCACCAGTCAGAGTCACTAAAATGAACAAATCAAGAGACTATAGATGCTGGCGAGGGTGTGGAGAGACAGGAACCCTCCTACACTGTTGGTGGCAATGTGAACTGGTGTAGCCACTCTGGAAAACAGTATGGAGGTTCCTCAAAAAACTGTCGATAGAACTCCCCTGTGACCCAGCAACAGCACTGCTAGGGATTTCCTCAAGGGATACAGAAGTGCTAATGCATAGGGGTACATGCACCCCAATGTTCATAGTGACACTTTCTACAATAGCCAAATCATGGAAAGAGCCTAAATGTCCATCACCTGATGAGTGGATCAAGAAGATGTTGTATATATATACAATGGAGTATTACATGGCAATGAGAAAGAATGAAATATAGCCATTTGTAGGAAAGTGGATGGACCTCGAGGGTGTCATGCTAAGCGAAGTAAGTCAGGCAGAGAAGGATAGATACCATATGTTTGCACTCATAGGTCTAACAGGAGAAACCTAACAGAGGACCATAGGGAGAGGAAGGGGGAAAGACAGCTGGGGAGAGTGAGAGACACAAATCATTAGAGACTATTGAATACTGAAAAAGAACTATGGACTGAAGGGGGAGGGGGAGGGAGAAAAGGGGGTAATGGTCATGGTGGGGGGCACTTGTGGGGAAAAGCACTGGGTGTTATATGGAAACCAATTTGAAAATAAACTATTTAAAAAATTTAAAAAAAAAACAATGCAGGGGTTAATGACTTGTGACCCCTCCAATACTTAATTACTAATTACTGCTGACTATAATCCTACCAATAACAAACAACATATGTTTTGTAAGCTTTAAGTATTATATACTGCGTTCCTACAATAAGGCTTTAAAAAAAAGTTAAAATCCTAAGAAAAAATAGATTTACAGTACTGTACTATACTTATTGAAAAAAATCCAGGCTTAAGTAGACTCATGCATTTCAAACCCCTTCTGTTCAAGGGTCAAATGTTTACTACAAAGGTATTATAATCAAAGCATAGGATACTGGCAAAAAAAAAAAAAAAAGAAAGAAAGAAAGAAAAGAAAAAGAAAGAAAAAGAAAAAAGGAAAACAGACACACAGACCAATGGTACAGGATCGAGAGCTAAAAACTAAACCACTGCATGTATAATCAAATACTCCTTGACAAATAAGGGAAGAATGGTTTCTTCAACAAATAGTTTTGGGAAAACAAGATAACCCAAAACTAGGTAACATTAAGAAATTGGATTCCTGTATTACCATTCACAAAAATTTAGAATAAATACTGAAACACAAGATCTGAAACAATAAAACTCCAAAAGAAAACAGGGGGAAAGCCACTTGGCATTGTTCTTGGCAACTATTTTTTGGATAGGACACCAAAAGCATAAGCAAAAAAAAGAAAAATTAATAAGTGGATCTACAAACAAAAAGCTTCTACACAGTGAAAGAAACGATCAAAAATGAAAAGGCAGCCTATGGGATGAGAGAAAACATTTGCAAATCAGAAATCTGATAAGAAGTTAATAACCAAAATATACTTAAAAATTCATACAACATCATAGCAAAAAAAAAAGCTGATTATTAACTGGGCAGAGGTACTGAATGGTCGTTTTTCCAAAAACGTGCAAATAGCCAATAGGTATATGAGGTGCTCAAGTTCACTAATCATCAGGGAATGCTTATCAAAACCACAACGAAATATCACTTCACACATGTTAAAATGCCTATCATCAAAAAGACAAAAAATAACAAGTGTGGAGGGAAAGGAACCTTGTACACTGTTTGTGGAAGTGTAAATTGGTATAGCCACGGAAATTCTTCAAAAAATGAAAAATTAAATGGCCATACAGTCCAGCAATCCCCCATCTGGGTGGATTATGGAGTATACATCCAAAGGAAATTAAATCGCTTCCTCAAAGAGGTATTTTCACCCTCATATTCATTGCCACATTACTCATAACAGATAAGACATAAAAAATGTTAAGTATATGTCAACAGATGAATGGCTAAAAAAATGATGTGGTATGTATACAACTGTATATTATTCAACCATGAGGGGGAAAAAATCCTGCCACTTCCAACAACAGAATTGACTTGGAGGGCATTATGCAAAGTGAAATAAGACAGAAAAACAAATACAACATGATACCACTTATATGTACAATCTAAAAAACCTAAACTCATAGAGACAGCGGAAAGCTGGTTGCCAGGGGTTCGGGGAAATGGGGAGATGCTAGTCTAAGTATAAAAACTTCCAGTTATAACTCAAGTAAGTTCTGGGGATCTAACGTACAGCATGGCGATTACAGTGCGTAATCCTGTATTACGTACTTGAATTTTGCCACGAGAGTGCGTTGTAAATGTTTTCATGACAAAAAAGAAATGATAATTATGTCAGATGAAGGAGGTATTGGTTAATACTGCTGATAATTATTTTGCAATATACAAATATATCAAATCAAAAAGTTAAACATCTTAAAGTTACATAGTGTTGTATGTCAATTATATCTCAGTCAGACTGGAATAACAGAAAAGAAGTTTTCAAATTCTTGGTACTGGTACCCTCTGTTTTTCACTTTTCTCCATATATTTGGCTTCTAAGAATTTCCTTTCTTGTAAGTGCAATGATGTGTCTTCAAAGATTGTTGTTCTATTTTATCCAGCATCATTGCCAGAAGCAACTCTACCATTCTATTGAAGAACAAGACTTTCTTAAAACTTCATGTTTTTAACTTCATTTTATCAATGTACCCTGTTTCTATAAAGTATAATACAGTTATTGTATTACTCTCTTTATAGATCAGAAAAGCAAAGCTCATAGGAGTTGAGACCCATTGTCTATCCACCACAAGATTCTGAGAATGGAAACCAATCCTGTCTCCCAGAATTAGGTCAGTAAGAAACATTTAGAGTATGATTTACATTATGCATCATCCTATGTGACCTTGAACAAGTCACTTAACTCTGCCTAGTTTTCAAAGCACTTACTTCACAGAATTGTTCTGACAATTATTCATATCAAGCACATAGAAAAGTACATGGCAGAAGTATAAAAGTAGTGCTTACTTTGAATAAGCCATGCTTTTGGTTGCGTTGACCAAGCCATACATTGCTTCCTGGGGGAAGGTTGGTTTCAGGAGGGTCTATCACACGTTCATAAATCCTGTAGGGGCAAAGAACACAGTTACTAATAAAGAAGCTCAAAGCAGAACCAAAGGGCGCGCATGTTGTTTGAAGTACACACGGCTTTAGCTGCTGGTATGTGGAGAGACGGAGGCAGAACGTGGCACATTTCAGGTTATGGGTAACGTGAATGTAGAGACCTACTTCTTAACAACACTTGGACATGTTAACCAGACCTCTTTCTATCTGCACTCTTTGGGCAGGGAAAAGAGGAAGAAAACATTTTTAACTGTCTACTTTGAGCAACAAATCTTACACACACTCTGTGAGTAAAGTGGTTTGATCCACATTTGCAGGCGAGAAAGCTGAGGTTCAGAGAACATAAGTGGGTCAACCATGGTAAGACAGGGAGTAGTTCAGTTGGGATGAGGATCTCCCTCTGCCCGGCTACAAAGCCCAGGCACTCGCTTTTGCACTCTACTCCTCCCTGGCTGCGGTTTATCTAGCTGCTCCTCACTTCTACATTCCTCTCAATAAGAGAGTAGCAGTTGCCCACATGATAATATTTTTAGTGCACAAAATCATACAACCAATAAATATTTATTGAGCACTTTTTTTTTTAATGTTTATTTTTGAGAGACAGAGTGCACGCTTGGAGGAGGGGCAGGAGGTGGGGGAGAGTCAGAGGATCTAAAGCTGGCTCCACGCTGACAGCAGTGAGCCTGATGCAGGGCTGAAACTTAAGAACCACAAGATCATGACCTGAGCCAAAGTCAGACGCTGTATGACTGAGCCACCGAGGCACCCCTAGGGAGCACTTTTTTTGCTCCAAGCTCCACACAGGGCAACAAGAGATAGAACAACAAGTCAGGCATACAAAATCCTGCCCTCAAGGAGCAAGAAAACAAAGTTCTTCTTCCTAAGATATATAAAGACATAAGTAACTCAGAGGCGACAACAGCCCCACGACCTTTGAAGGTACCTAACAGAACCCAGTGAACAACTGGATGGTCTCAATTGTTCTGCCCTGACAAGACCTACTCAAAAATCCTAAGATTTGTGCTCTCTTTAGAAATAGTCCCTGCATACGCCAGCTGATCATAGGACTCCACCTCACCCCTCGCAAGTGCCTCTTAATACCTTCTCTCCTGAGAAAGGGAAGGAAGAGCCTGCCTGAGAATTTAACATATCCTCAGATGCTCAGAAGATTCTAGGTGGGGTGCCATAGAGACCTAGGTGAAATTCAGTTCCTCCTGATGGCCTATCTACCTGTTGCCCTCTCCCATATATGCTCAGAGCAGCTGCGGGAGGAGTCGGCTCCAGGTACTTCCAGAGTAAGGAAGCTCTGACAACTAATCAGGCCTCCAGGCTGGAAGGGAGCGGACCGCCCTCTGCCAAAGACTGACATATTCCTCCACTGGTCCTCAAAAGGCAAGGACCTAGGGACCATCCAGTTGAATCAAGGCCAATGAAGGAGCATGACAGTTGGGAGTCGGGAGCAGTCACACTGCATCCTTGTAACTTTGCTGTACCATCCATCACTCTCTTATTCTCCACTGGAAATGTGCTCTTACCTAACAATACATGGAAGGTATTCAATGGAGAAAGCTCTCTGTATCAGCCCCATCTCTACTTTCGATCTCTTTCCATTATAAATGGATGCTCAAAGATGTGCAAGGAAAAATTCTCCCCTAAAAAGGCAGGCTGCGTTTTCGCCACAGGGATGCAACCTTTTTCATATGTTAGAATGAACAATTTTAGATGAAACAACCTGTCAAAACTGCTTTCACCCAAAAAGCTGTTATATATGCATCCTTTTAAAAAAGGTTTTTTTCTAATATTCACAAAAAAGTAGGAGCAAGCCAAATTTACAACAAAAGAAAAATGCATAAATTACAGTAGATCAGCTTGGTGTAATTTACTACGGTCATTAAGAGTGATAAATATGCAGGTTGTGAAGTATGGTAAACTATATACAAAATAATTTCCACTGGAGGAAAGTGAAATGCAAAATTAATTATGAACTATGGAGAGAACCATGCAAAAATCATGCTCCCTGTTGGTGAATTTCAGAGGAACTCAGAAAGAAGTGGAAATCGCTGTATTTAGGTAGTCAGAAGCATAATTTTCTGTAAGGGTGCTTTCCTAATACAATGAAAAACACTGTCAAGCTATTTATCTGAACCTTTCATTGTAAAACATTTGCATCTGTCAGAGGAAGAGCTTTCAATTTACTGCTTTCTTTTTTGGTTTTCAATATGCCAGAAGGTGAGCTCCAATGAGCAGAGTAGGCCCATAATCACTGTTTATTAAGTGCATGAAGGAAGGAAGGATCAAAAAATCAACTTCCATCATGCCTTATCTTCACAAGCATAATCGCTCCTTCTGCCTCAGAAATACTGGGCCTCATCTGCTTGCTTTCTCAACCATCAGCACAAAGCAAGACAGCGACCCTGGTGCCTGCATCAAAGGTGTCCGCTGACTTCCAGGGTCACACAGCCCCCATCAGGATCCCCTCCTGATGCCAACCAAGTAAAGTCTGCTGGATACTCTCCCCTCCAGCCTGGCCAATTCACTACAAATGGCAGACCTCGCTGGAGAATTCTGGGCAGGAGGCGCAATCAATGAACTGGATTCAGAATAGCAAAATGAAGAGAGTTTACTAACAGTGTTAAAAAATAAAACACAATAAAAATACATACCCACACAGAGGACCCTTATGTAGAAAAGCAGACAAACCCAATTTGATGAACATTCTATAAAATAACTGCCCGTGCTCTCTCAAATGCCCATGTCATGAGAAGGAAAAACTGAGGAACAGGAACATTTGTTGATTAAAAGAGATCAAAGGGACATAAAAAATAAATAGGAGACAGAACCCTGGTTTGGAGCTGGGAGTAGAAAAAAAATCCTATGCAGTAGATTAGTAGGAAATTGGTGACACTGAAACTGTAGATTATATAACAGTACTGTACTGAGGTTCAATTTCCTGATTTTGAGACTTGGTCACGTACATTTAAGTGTCTTGTTCTTCACTAATATCCACTTCAGTATTTAAGGATTGAGTCACGATCGTTGAAACTTCCTCTCAAAGGATTCAAAACAATGATGTGTTTAAGTACAGATATATATATATAAACACATTACGGAGAGAGAGACCAAACAGAACCTGGGCAAAGAGTGTACGAATTTTTTGTGCCATTCTTAAAACTTTCCTGTAAGATTAAAATAGTTTTAAAATAGTCTTTGAGACTACAGTAAAAAAGGCAAAGGGTCTGTAATGTATGTAAACTAAAAATACACACATTTAAAACAATTTTATATCTATTGGCGAAGGACACATACAAATTTAAAGCCTCAAATAAGGTATATGGTAGTGTTTTCCTAAAGGAGAGGCAAAGGAAAGAAAATGTGAATGAATGAACTAAACAAAAGTATTGTGATAACTACTGCTTTGATAACACATCATAAACAAAGAAATAAAATGATCACATCCCTATCTATACCTCTTTGACAAAGGGAATTATGCCACCAACATGCCAAATATAATCAGAATCTTCACAGAAGGGCTGACCCCAGGAGTATGGTTTAGGTGGACTGGCTCATGCAGGTAGGGCACAGTCATCTGTGATCTGTCACTTAAATCTAATGTCACCCAACTCAAATGAAAAGTCAAAGCTAACACAGTGAACTCCTTGGTTTCCAGTGTTGTCAGGAAATGGAAACTTGATATTCCAGTATTTTGTTTAATGAGGTTTCCTTCACATCAATATTGGATTGTCTGTAATCTGTGTGACACTGTGTTGGCTACCACAACACACACAACAAAATTAATATGGCCGAGTCTCATCCTCAGGTCAAATGCCTGAGCCAGAGAGACAGCCTGCATGCATGCTCCTTATTCAGCGAAGTGCAATGATCTATGAAAGCAGGGGGGAAAAACAGATTGCCATCTGCCAGAGTCAGAAAAAGACTTTCTGAAAGGAGAACACTGGAGCTCAGGTTTGAATGAAAATCCAAGTGAAGCTGACACACAGATCTAACAGCCAGCACTTACAGGCACTTAGTGTGTGCCAAACTTCTTTTCACCGACAAATTCATTCAAAGACCATTCATTTCTGTTTAACCTTTTTTAAAGTTGTATGGCAACTTTTAAAAAGTTGCACAGTTTAGATACTAAAATGTAGATTAAAAACAATTTTTGGACAAAGTATACCTTCTAGGCCATCCTAAAATTTCAGTATTTTCATTTAATGTTAAAATATTCATTAGCTTCTTTTAATGTTTTCAAGCCATAAATCGAACTTTTCTATTACTCTAAATTCTAAGCAAATATTCTAAGATCTTTTACATTCTTCCAAAAATATGTAATTCTTTGACATTTATACAAGTCTGTCTTTTGTTGAAAGTTCATCATAAATTCACATAGAACAAGAGAAATACTCAGGAAAAAGAGGTAAGTGATTTACTAACTTATTACAATGTGTTTGGATACACAATCACCAAACCAATGAACAACTAAAAATATACTGCTTCTTTTAGGAGTAAAATATGACCAACAACTATTCCTACCACTTCTGCGTAGTCCAGGACTAGGCACCTTCCTAGACCATTTGGTACTGAACTGGTTTTAGCTAATCCATAGGAAAGGTTTCTGGGAAAATAAAGACAGCAGCAGTTAGCAGAGGTCTGCACTTTAAATTCTTATTTCAGACTGTTTTCATGCATCCTTATCAAAATATATATTCTGGAATATTACTCAGCCCTCAAAAAGAATGAAATCTTGCCATTTTCAATGACATGGACGAAGCTATAATGTATTCTGCTAAGTGAATTAAATAAGAGAAAGACAAATACCATATGATTTGACTCATATGGGCAATTTAAGAATTAAAACAGATGAACATATGGAAGAGAGGTGAACAAACTACAAGAGACTCTTAACTACAGAGAACAAACTGAGAATTGATGGAGGGAGGAAGGTAAGAGATGGGCTAGACTGGAGATGGGTATTAAGAAGGACACTTGTTGTGATGAGCAATGGGTACTGCACTTAAGTGATAAATCACTAAATTCCACTCTTGAAACTATTATTTCACTCTATGTTGACTAAAATTTAAAATAGAGAGAGAGATATAAATCTATATCCTGGATGCCCTATATGTTAGTTCTTTACCAATCTCTGAGACTCTCCCCGCTGGATGACCCATGTGGACCTACTCTCCAGCACTTCAACATAGGACCATGTACCTCACACTACCCACTAGAGTCTCTAGGATTCTGGTCTTGTCTGAGCTTGCTTTCTCAGACCTCCCTGCTGAAGAAGAAGGAATTGGTCTTTCCTGGCACCCCTAGGCCCAGCACTTTTACCCTCAAGTGGAGCCTGCACTTCCTAACTGATACAACCACCACACATCTGCTGCATGTGCAGGAAATAAAACACCCAACACAACATCTTTGCACCTGCTCACTCATCTCCTTCCCCTGGACCTTCCCTGACCATCCTTTATGAAGTAGCTACTAACTGCTATTCACTCAGCTTATCCTCTTAACAAAGCAAGTAAGTGTCCAAAATTGTCTTAAGTCTTTGCCGAATGACTGTCTCCTCCTACCACAAGCCAGAAAATCTTGAAATTAGGGACCTTATTGGTCTTATTTAGGTCAGTAGACCAGAATCTGGAAGAGCGATGGTCAAAGTAAGTGCTTACTCCATCTATTTACTGAATAAATGAATGAATGCTCCCTGATACTATCGTCAGAATAGGAGGGCTACAATTATACAAGTCCGAAAGTAATACAGCCAAATTTCATAATGAGCAATGCCCAAAATTGAGTAATACAGACTGAAAAATCAGGTGGTCAAATGACATCTTTCTGCAGATAATCCAGTTAATTAAAACAAGAGAAACATGATGACCTTTTTCAAGGGCTTTTCCTCCACCATCCCCAGTTCATGAGATCTATGCAAGGAAGCCAAAAGAGAAAGATGAACCCCTTCCAGCTTTTCATCCACAAAGATGATCCAGATACCAAGTTTGAGCCCATAGGGCAGACAACTAACAGGAAAGTCAGACAGACGAACAGGAAAAATAGTAACATGAAAATTAATTAGATCAAGCACAGTCCTTTAAATAAGCACACAATTTATTGCTTAAATTGATTGCATTATAATCAGTTCACATTCCCATAGGCGATCCAACACAAATAATGTATTTACTCTACAGTCATCTAAAACATACCCTTCTTTATGGCTAAAGAAAATCCAATTCCCATTTAGTCACATTTCTAAGCCCTGCACTCAAACGAGGTCCTACCTATTAAGCTGTATGGGGAGAATTACGGGAATTTCGCATGCCATTAGTACATATTCGTAATTTAACATGTAGCTCATTTCTAATACAATACCATGCAAAATTAAACATCTAGTCAAACATAAATACTGCTTGAGAGGAATGAACAATGCAAAGAGTAACTGACAATCCTTGTGAAAGTCACTCACTGAGTCAAGGGCTCACATCAGGAATTTTCTTCATAAGGTACCATCTCTCTTTATTCATGACTTTGGTTAAGAATGCCCTTCCTCCCCTAGAAAGTGTCCCATCTGCCTAAAAGACCAGTCAATATTCTATGAAGAACTTGATTTTCTGTTAACAGATAAAGCTCTCAGAGCTCTATACAAAGCAATGCAGTGATTCAACAACACTACTTATGAAGGAATATTGGATTTCTATTTACCTGAATGAAGAAAGACCTCTGAAGGGACACCATGGTACCTTTCCCAATTATATACAAGAATGAATTTCCAATGTAAACCATGTGAATCGACATGTATTATGCCGCTGTTCAATAAGACAACACGAAGCCCAAATAGCATGCTAAATGAAGTGATTTATCTTGCTCGGGCTTTGCCTAGAACTGAAGAAAAATGTTCACTCTCTCCCTCAAGAGGGAAGCTGCAATGACCTTCCCTTGCTAGACAGAGCCTCATCCTCCGCTGCCCTTTAGCTGGCACTAGTGAATACCAAGGTGCTTTTTGGAGAAAGTTTCCTATACAGAACACAAGGCAATTCCCATACTGTTCTCTCACTATAAGGTGGTGAATGACCTTGCGCAGAAGGCTAAGTCCCTCTTTGGTCTTATGCTAAGAGAGGCATAACACAATCTTTCTAGTCTTGACATCATAGGACAAATGTGAGAACAAATTTCTTCATCTATACTGGTAGAAAAGGGGAAAAAGGCATCTATAGTATCATTAACAGTATTCTTGGCCCTGACAATTGCTAAACATTCATGGAAATCTACAAAATACTTCCTCAAAGCTTACCTTAACGAGTGTTTGCCAACACTGATTGAGCTACTTGTTGAATTTCCATGTCAGGTTGCCTGGCTGTTAATTATTTGCCAACATGGAATACATATACATATCACACAGGGCTTTGTACAAAAAAAAAAAAATCCCAGAACAAAATCAAAAGAAACCCCATGAAATGAAAGGAATGCACCAAAGAGGAGATCTGCAGTCTCCTCCTACCCATCTGTTTAGCAAAACAAGCTGACAACAAATGACTAGATTAAAAAATACACCTCTGGCATTATACAGAAGAAAACAGAGAGATGGATAATAGAAATGAATAGAATATGCCCCAATATGTAAGAATTGAGTTCCCAGCTAAATCTATGGAGAGCTCAGGAGGGAGGTCAGTAGCAGGGCTCAGGAGGTTTCCAAACTGTTCCTTGCCAGCTGACCACAGAGTAAATACAAATGCAAACAAAAAAGAGGCAGCAAAGTTGAAATCTGGAAGAAGATACCTATTTGTGGTAAATAAGAAAGGCAGTGGCATTCAAGTTAAATTAACAAATACTTCTGGGAGACTTTGCCAGAAAAGAATGTCTCTCCAGAGACAGAGGAGAGGTCTTCCCGGAGGCAACCAAGTCCTCAGGTGACCTGCTTCATCCATGTGGAAAACATTTATCAAGTCTATCCCTTTTCTGGTTTCATATCCAAAATATATGAAGAATGTCTACACCTCAAAACCAAAAAAACAAATAGAAAATGGGCAGAAGACATGAAAAGACATTTTTTCAAAGAAAACAGAGATGGAAAACAGATACATGAAAAGATGCTCAACATCACTCATCACGAAATGCAAATCAAAACCACAGTGAAATCATCTCGCACCTGTTAGAATGGCTCAAGTCAAAGGGAAATAACAAATGTTGGCAAAGATTTGGAGGGAAAAAAAACCCTCATACACTATTGGTGGGAATGTAAAGTGGTTCTGGCACTGAGAAACACAGTATGGAGAGTCCTCAAAAAATTAAAAATAGAATTTCCATGTGATTTAATAATTCTACTATTAACCCCCCCAAAAATTAAAGCACTAATTCAAAAAGATATATGCGCCCCTGTGTTTACTCTGCCATTATTAACAATAGTCAGAATATGGAAGCCACCAAAGTGTCTAACCATACATGCATAAGGAATATGTGGTATAGAGTTCAGATGTAGAAGTACAATTGGGGTGCTTGGGTGGCTCAGTTGGTGAAGCAGCCAACTTCTGCTCAGGTCATGATCTCATGGTTCATGGGTTCGAGCCCCATATTGGGCTCTGTGCTGAGTGCCCAGCACAGCCTGCTTCAGATTCTGTGTCTCTCTCTCTCTGCTCCTCCCCAACTCGTGCTCTCTGTCATTCTCTCAAAATTAAACAAACATTTACAAAATTTCATTTTAAAAAAATGTAGAAGTACAAGACCTGGACTTTCCTCATTCCTCAAACACAACTGTATTGAGGTCAGATCACTTGGACTGCCAGGGAAATAGATCTGTGGTGTGGCAGCAGTATCTCCAGTTAGAGGGATACAGAGTGGTAGGTGCATGGAAGTGAAGGAAGGGGGGGAATGGCAGTACCATAAAGGGGAGGGAACCCTTTCTGTGGGGAGACAAAAGCGAGAGAAAGAGAGGGGTTGAGAAAGAGCAGCACTAAGTTCACCCATGAGGAGAACACCTCTAGACCACAGACTGGGGAATGAGAAGTACTGAACATCACAGAGTTTTGGTTTTTTCTTTTGTTGTCCCCCCCCCAAACAATTTTTAGGTATTGGAAGTGCAAGAGTTTCTCTGGAGCAGAGCTATGGCGCACACTCATGGGGAGGAGGGGGCTGTTTCTGGAGCACATAATGTGGTGTAGGGATCTCCAGGACACACAGAACATTTCCCTGCTTCCTGTAGTAATTTTTGAAGAGGGTTATAGAGCCTCCCCAAGGACAAAAGACTCTGCAGGCAGCAGCAAAAGGCCTTTCATTGGCAGGGGATAGGGGTGCATCAAGAGGGAATAGAACCTTCCCTGCTTTTAGTGGTGCTTCACATAGATTCCGCACACTGTGCAGGTGTAAGACTGTTTTTCGGGAGCAATGGATATTAAACACAGTGCAAAAAGGTTCATTCCAAAAGAGTGCCTGATCCCTTAAGACGTGGGGTTTTTAAATTCCAGCCTCACACCAAAGGAAGCGGGGGGGGGGGGGGACGCAAGAGGGGCACCTGGGTGACTTGGTCTGTTAAACATCTGACTTTGCCTAAGGTCACAATCTCATGATTTTTTAGTTCAAGCCTCACGTTGGGCTCTGCACTGACAGCTCAGAGCCTGAAGTCTGCTTTGGATTCTATGTCTCCCTCTCTCTACCCCTCCCCTGCTCATTTTCTCACTCTCGCTCTCTCTCAATAGTAAATATTCTTTTCAAAGGATAAGAAAAGGAAAAAAAACGCAGTAGAGTTATCCCACAAAAGAAGCTGGCTGCCCTTGCTATTCCGTGAGGGCTGCCTGAATACTGAGGGATTGAGATCTCTAGTCCGGGGACCAAAGATTGGGGTGGTGTCATTTTCACCCCAACACCTACACAGTGGAAGTTCAGAAAGCAGCACAGCAGCCCTCAGTGAAAGTGGGATCTGCTTACACCAAAACCCTGGCCCACACCACCCCTCCCACTCCATGTCAGGTAACTGCTAATTTACTGGAGCAAGACTGATTGAGCCGACACAGTGAGCCTCTCCTTTCCAAACAGGTATAACATATCTGAACAAGAATTTTGAGTAACACTCATAATACTACTAGCTGGGCTTGAAAAAAAAGCATAGAAGATGCCAGAGAAACCCTTGATGCAGAGATCGAAGACCTAAAAACTAGTCTGGCTGAATTTTAAGATGTTATAACTAGAGGCAAAAACCACCTGGATATGTCACAACAAGGATTGAAGAAGCAGAGGAGAGAATAGGTGATATAGAAGATAAAAAAACTCCGTGAAATCAAATGATACAGTGAAGAAATGGGCAGAAGACATCGATAAAACACTTCTCCAAAGACGACATCCAGATGGCCAACAGGCACATGAAATGACCCTCAGCGTCACTCATCATCAGGGAAATACAGATCAAAACCACACTGATATACCACCTCATGCCAGTCAGAGTGGATAAAATGAACAAATCAAGAGACTATAGATGCTGGCGAGGATGTGGATAAATGGGCACCCTTCTACACTGTTGGTGGGAATGTAAACTGGTGCAGATGCTCTGGAAAACAGTGTGGAGGTTCCTCAAAAAACTATCAATAGAACTCCTCTATGACCCAGCCATAGCACTGCTAGGGATTTACCCAAGGAATACAGTGCTGATGCATAGGAGCAAATGTACTCCAATGTTCATAGCGGCACTGTCAACAATAGCCAAATCATGGAAAGAGCCTAAATGTCCATCAACTGATGAATGGATCAAGAAGATGTGGTTTATATATACAATGGAATACTCATGGAAATGAGGAAGAATGAAATCTGGTCATTAGTAGCAAAGTGAAAGGACCTCGAGGGTGTCATGCTAAGTGAAATAATTCAGGCAGAAAAGGACAGATACCATATGTTTTCACTCATAAGCAGAACAGGAGAAACTTAACAGAGGACCATGGAAGAAGGGAGAAGGGAAAAATAGTTGGGGAGAAAAAGGGAGGCAAACCATGAGACTCTTGAATACTAGATCAAACTGAGGGCTGGGGGTGGAAGAAAGGGGAAGGGGGTTGATGGCCATGGAGGAGGGCACTTCTTGGGATGAGCACTGGGATTATATGGAAACCAAGTCAACAAAAAAACCTCTAATAATAGTTTAAAAAACAAAACAAAATGGTCTCTCCAGCAAATGTGCTGGGAAAACTGGATAGCAATGTGCAGATGCATGAACCTGGACCACTTTCTTACACCATACCAAAAATAAGTTCAAAATGGGGGAATGATCTACATGTGTGACAGGAAACCATCAAAATCCTAGAGGAGAACATAGGCAGCAACCTCTTGGGCCTCTACCACAGTGACTTCTTACTAGACATGTCTCCTGAGGCAAGGTAAACAAAAGCAAAAAATGAACCATTGAAACCTCAAGATAAAAAGCTTCTACACAGCAAAAGAAACAATCAACAAAACTAAAAGGCAACCAATGCAATGGGAGAAGACATTTGCAAATGATATGTAAGATAAAGGGATAGTATCCAAAATGTATAAAGAACTTATTAAACTCAACACCCAAAAAACAAACAATCCAGTGAAAAAATGGGCAAAAGACATGAATTAATGCTTTTCAAAAGAAGGTATCCGGATGGCTAACAGATACATGAAAAGATGCTCAACATCACTCAGCATCAGGGAAATACAAATCTAAGCCACAATGAAATACTACACACCCATCAGAATGGCTAAAATGAACAATTCAGGAAACAACCAAGATTGATGAGGATGTGGAGAAAGGACAATACTTTAGCACTCCTGGTGGGAATGCAAACTGGTGCAGCTACTCTGGAAAACAGTATGGAGGTTCCTCAAAATATTAAAAACAGAACTACCCTACAACCCAGTAATTGCCCTACTAGGTATTTATTCAAAGGATACAAAATGCTGATTCAAAGGGTCAGTGTGCACCCCAATGCTTATAGCAGTGCTTTCAACAATAGTCAAATTATGGAACGAGTCCATTCATTGACTAATGAATGGATAAATAAGATGTGGTATATGTATACAATAGAATTTAACAAAGCCATCAAAAAGAATGAAATCTTGCCATTTGAACATGGGTGGAACTAGAGTATATTATGCTAAGTGAAACAGAAATATATCATTTCAGAGAAAGATGAATATCAGAGAATAACAAATATCATATGCTTTCCTGTTATGTGGAGTTTAAGAACTAAGATAGATCAACATAAGGAAAGGAAGGAAAAATAAGATAAAAACCAAGAGGTATCAAACACAGAGAACAAACTGAGGGTTTCTGGAAGGGAGGTGGGGGGGAGGGGAGTAAAATGGGTGCCAGGCATTAAGGAGGCCACTTTTCAGGATGAGCACTGGGTGTCATACATAAGAGACGAATCACTGGGTTCTACTCCCGAAGCCAAGACTACACTGTATGTTAACTAACTTGAAAATAAATTTTAAAAATTTAGAAGAGATTTTAAAAATATTTAGAGTAAAAAAAAAAAGAATATCTCTCTCACACACACACACACACACACACACACACACACACACACACACTGGAATACTACTCAGCCATAAAAAAAGAGAATGAAATCTTGTCATTTGTAACATGAATGGATCTAGATATAATGTTAAGCAAAGTAAGTCAGGGGAAAACAAATATCATATGATATCACTCATGTTTAGAAGAAATAGATAAAGACAGAAAAACAAAGAAACAAATTCCTAAATACAGAGAAATGGTGGTAGCCTAGAGAAGTTAGGAGGAGAGAATGGAGGAAATTGGTGAAGATTAGGAATATAGTTATGATGAGCACTGAGTAATGTACAGAACTCTTTAACCATTGCACTGTACACCTAAAACTAATAAAATACTGTATGTTAATTACTTCAATTCTTAAACAATTCATACCTTTATTACCTACCAACTAAATTTTACTATCTCCATTTTCTTTCCTCACCTGGGTCTGTATACCAAGGGTATTTTTCCTTCTTGACCATATTTTATGCCCCTAATCTCTCTCTCCCACTACTTCTTACCAACCTTTTGTTAGTATCTGCCTAATGTTCATGATTCATGGGTCACCCCAAAATGATACTGATTGTGGATCTGGGTTAGAAAACCAGCTCCAGTAAGTCTGTCCTATTTGACATTTTTAAAAGTTTATTTATTTCAGAGAAAGAGAAAGTGAACATGAGTGGGGGAGGAGCAGAGGGAGAGAGAGAAAATCCCAAGCAGTCTTCACACTGTCAGCACAGAGCCCAATGTTTGGCTTCAACTCACCAACTGTGAGCTCATGACCTGAACTGAAGGACACTTAACTGACTGAGCCACCTAGGCACACCCTATTTTGCATTTTTACCTACGTTTTGGCAGAGTAATACCAAATGTGCTCGAGTTTCTGGGAAAATAGGAGTTGGTGTGATTGTTTCAATCATACCAGATTTAGAATACCATCAGGACTAAAAGAGGCATTAACAGGCAGGAACTAAGGCCAATAGGATGAAATTAAGCACAATAAAATGAAAGGTCCCATGCTTAGGGACTGTGTTCGTCAAAGACAGAATCTGAGATCTAAGACTTAACAGAAATACATACTGAAAACTATTTAGCCATTTTGGCCAAAAAGGATGCTGCAATCCTCGACGGTATAAGATAATAATCTCATTCTTATCTGAACCAATCTGTCCAGAAACAATCCCATTTAGGTGTAGAAACTTTTCTGATGCTGAACAGGCAGGCTTCACTAAAAACCAAGTAAGACTGTGAATGCCTTGTGAACTAAATCAAATGATGAATGGTTGAAGGCACAAAGGATATTCAGTCTGAAGAAGTAAAGGTTAAGAAATAGCTTGATAAAGTCTTCAATTCTTTGGAGGATGGTCATGTGAAAGAGGAATTAGCTAGAAGAGGTAAAACACATACCAACAAGTGTAAGCTACAAAGAGGCATTTTTGACTCAAGATAGGAAATAAAAGTTTTAACACAAAACACAGAGGGACATAAGCCTTGGGCAGCAGTGAACTGCCAGGCTCCAGAGGGTGTCCCAGCAGTGCTGCAGGACTACTTACCCAGCAAGCATAGTAAGGCTCAAACTCAGACACTGCCTGAAAAGTCAGAAGAGCAGCCTATGAATATCTACTAAATTCTAGAACTTTACATACTTTATAATCCCTGAAATAACCCTTGAAGTCAGGCATTGGTATACTATACTCAATTGACAGAAGTTCAGAGGTTAAATGATCTGCCTAGTAAGATTCAATAAATGGTGAAATCTAAGTTCAAATCCAGATATACATTTCTACCATGACATATTGCCTTATAATTCTCTATGGATTCTGCTCTTGTAAAGTCAAATACTCAACAAGAAATTAAACAGTAGAAGATACAAAAAGATCATTGGGCTATAATTAGAAAACCTTGTTTGTGGCTTACCTAAGCTATTTATGCTTTGTCACCTGGGGCAAGTTAGTGAACTTTTCGGGATCCTCATTTCTTCAAACTTTTAATAAATAAAACCCATTGCACAGGTTTTCAGTGAACATAAAACAGATATTCTAAGTAAAACTATGTTGTAAATTATAAGCACTTTATTAAAGTGGATTATTAATGTTATTAGGTAAGATCAATGCCCTTACCTTCACAGAGCAATCTAAAAGATATTTTAATTTGAAACATTTTCAGGGGAAAAAAATACCAAAAACTTCACTGAAGCCACTTGGCTCAACTACTTAGAAAAAGAGGACCCGATGTCAGCGTTACCAATTCAATAAGAGCATCGGGCAACAACTTGAAAAAGGAGAGCTTCCTAAATCACTCCCTACTGTTGCCAATGATAGCACTCTGAAGACATCCTCATTGGCCCCATGCTTTCCACGAGTAAAGACGAAAGGCACTACTTATAGCATTCAATTATACCCTAGGCTAAGTGCCTCCAAAATATTTGCTAATACTCATGAGTGGGTGTCAATTTACTCTAACTGCATTTTATTATTCATCTGGATGAAAATTTAAATGTTATGTTGAATCAAATGCCTGCTGCTCACATAAAGCACACCTTGGTAACCAGGACTCTCAGGGTCGGAAAAAGGACATTGAAGGTCTTCTGATCCAACGTCCATCTGCTACTTGTTATGTTAATATATAAATACCCAAAAGCCATCTGTCATGCATAGAGTGTTTGTGACATCCTTATGTAACATTTTAAAGCTTCACAGAGCAAATGGATGTCTCCCCAAAGGCTTCATGATTGACCATTTCCAAATAATCCATGTGAAATGTATCAGGGTCTAGCAGCTATAGTAAGGGACCAGGGGAATCTTTGTCTCTCTCCATATAGTCTGATGCAATCACAGACCACTTCTGACCCATAACATTAGCATTCCCAAGATTCAAGCAAACAGGGATGTGTATTCTTTGACCTTTTTACTTTTTCAGGACCTTGGAAAACACCAGTAAATCCACTGGCAGGTCCCAAATATGAGGAGACATGACAGCCTAGTAAGCTTTTCAAAGATACAGATTCCTAGACTCCTCATAAAAGCACACTCGTAGATACCAGCCTGGCCTCACTGTAGAAAAGAATCTCTGATAGAATCCGTATTTGATACTGTGTCCCCTCATGGGTCTTTCTAGAGATTTTTCTAGTTAATTAAAAACATCAACAAGAAAGCAGTATAAAGAAAACTCCTTCAACGTCCCATCTTTTTGGAGTACATATAAATAAATAAAAACTTCCCTGATCATACTCCATTAATAGCTGTGTAGATGATGGATGGATGGATAACATACAAGCAAGTGCTTACATTTTGACAAGATGTTATCCCTGGCTTCCTGGAGCCTGCATTATAGTGTGTATAAACAATAAACAACATTATAATTTCAAATAGTGACAAAGGATAGGAATAAGTTTAGCTGGATATCCCTATTTACCTCCTCCAGATACACTCTTTGCCCTTCTTTGTGCCAAACTAGACTGACAGGCTTCCCCCCTCTCCTTTTTGATTCCAGTTGGCTTCAGCCAAGGGAACATGCTAGCAGGTGGGCAGGAAGGACTGCCGTTGGGGTATTAACATGTAGAGCACTTAGTGCTACGCACCACAGTGCTAACTGAATAATGGTAGCTACTCCATTAAAATCAAAACTAGTGAAGAAAGTCCTTGAATAAGTGGTACTTTCATGTTGTTTTTTCTCAGTCGCTATCTATAGTTTTCCCAATATAAATGTGTCAATACAAACTTGATTGTTTTTTTAATAATGTTTACAGAGAGGACAACTTCTGGGTCTTGACTTCTGCTTTGCAGCAAGTACACTGAATTATTCATTGAATTTGGGCCCCTTTCTTTTAAAAAGTAATCATCACCTTCTTGAGAGAAATTTTTATTTTTTCATGCTATCAGTTCTGTCAGACTTTAGAAGTTCACAATCACCGAAGAAGAGCAAAGCAATTTAGATAAAATTTCCTGTTCTGAAGGAAGACTTTTGTTATTAAATGTGAGGCATTCAATAATAACTGCCAGCTGTTTAATCAAAAAGTTATTGTTCATAGTAGAGGAAAAAATTGGAGTTTGGAAAACAATGAGGCTACAGCTCCAAGCTCAGAAAGTGTCTGATGAAGTTTCAAATCCCTTTCAAACTCTGTCTCATCATTTAAACTGTAATACCCTATTTCTGATAAGGCATTCATGGGAGACACTGACAGAATCACTCAAACAACTGACCTCTCCCACACATCTCCTTAATTATCCCCTTTCCTGGTGGTCCCTTATGTCCACACTACATGGGAGAAATTCAAGCCAGTTTTCAGAGAGGTCTCAAATAAGGCTATTAGGACATGCAGGCAACTTCTTTAATTCCAAAATCAAAATGCATGATAAAATGTTGAGGGGAAAATTTGGCATACTAATAAGAAAAGAATGTTTTGAATAAGACTAATGGGAAAAGAATAGGTCCAAGAACCAGAAGGCCTGTATTCTAAGTTTACTCCATACACTTGGGATGTGGCCTTGGAAGGGGCAGAGGTGGGAATCACTTCATCTTCCCGAGATGATTTCCTCACCTTTTACAGAAAGAAGATGCTACCTGCTCTACTTACTTCTTTTCGGCTCAATGAGATACTATACAGTAATTGCTTTGAAACCTGTTGCCCACTACCGATATGAAATGATTCAAGTAAGAAGGTGATGAACTGCCTTGAGGTTGGATTTCCAGATCCTCCCAGTAATCCAGTTACCTCCCTTGCCTTATGTTCAGCCCATGAGATAATCTGGTAGTCTTTTCATAATCTTGCCTCTAATTATTCAAGTTGATTTCTGTTACTTACAACCTAAGTATTTTAACTAACATGAACATGTACAGGAAGAAATACTGAAAGTCAAAATCCTACACTTAAATGAAGAATGGCAACAAGTCGTTGGATGCCCACTCATCAGTATATATTAAGATAAAACTTGTGACCTTCTTACCGCATCTTGGTGCCTAGTCTTGCCTGTATCCTATGATATAACCTGCCATTTATCGATACATTGAGTGTGGGCAATTTGGAAGCCAAAACCAGCTCTTATTTGCCATGGTTATTTTCCCCAGTATCCAGACCAGTGCCAGGCACAGAATGTACATGCAAGAAAAGTGATTCGCTTTTATTTTTGCACTTGTGTCCATCTGATCAGTTACTGGATGCAGCCATCTCTCCATGATTGTGTGGTGACTCAATAGATAAACTGGCTTGGCTCTCTCTGCCTTTTAAGTGCAATAACTGTTCACGTGTACCTCTAATACTGGGTCGACAGAAAGGCTGAAATGCAAATTTTCAATTCAAAAGAGGTGTTTAGAGTAACTGAAACATTATTCAGGTGACTGCCATGCTGCATTTCCATGCATAAATGAAAATCTGTATTTACATTCCTAGTCTCCTTAACCCCCTCCTCATCTTCTCATATAGATCTTACACACAACTCTCTCCTTAATACCTAAGTGCCTGGGCATTGTTCGGCACTTAATACTAATAAGAAATATCAATTAAGTGAAAGAATAATTATTTAAGTAAATGCAGGAGACTCTGCTTCACTTTACAGAGACTACAGCCATAGTGACCTGTTTGCATGTCCTGGAAGTTCAGGCATTCTCTTGTTTCCAACCTTGTGGTCACTTGACTTAAAACATCTTCCTAGCACTTATCTGGCCATACAAGACAACAAGACTGAACTCAGCTGTCAAACTGGGAAGCTTTTCTCATACCATCTTTTGAGTTTAATTGAAAATGCAATGTTTATCTTGCCTTGTATATTTCTGTCAAGAAGTCTGACGCCAACCAGAATTTCTTTCCTTTGTAAGTGATATGGTCTTTTTGCCTTAAAGTCATGAGAATAGCTGTATTTAAAATTTAATGGGTTTTTTTTCCTTTGCAGTGCAGATGGAATGGGCAAAGATAGTTGCAAATAACATATCAGATAAAGGGTTAGTATCCAAAATCTACAAGGAACTCACCACACTCCACACCTGAAAAACAAATAATACAGTGAAGAAATGGGCAGAAGACATTAATGACACTTCTCCAAAGAGGACAACCAGATGGCCAACAGGCACATGAAACGATGCTCCGTGTCACTCATCATCAGGGAAATACAAATCAAAACCACACTGAGATACCACCTCATGCCAGCCAGAGTGGCTAAAATGAACAAGAGATTATAGATGCTGGCCAGGATATGGAGAAATGGGCACCTTCCTACACTGTTGATGGGAATGTAAACTGGTACAGCACTCTGGAAAACAGGGTGGAGGTTCCTCAAATAACTATCAACAGAACTCCCCTATGACCCAGCAATAGCACTGCTGGACAGATACCGTATGTTTTCACTCATAGGTCTAACAGGAGAAACCTAACAGGACCATGGGGAGGGGAAGAGGGAGAAGAGTTAGGGAGAGGGAGGGAGGCAAACCATGAGAGAGACTCTTGAACACTGAAAACAAACTGAGGGCTGAAGTGGGGGGAGGGGAAGGGGGATGATGGGCATGGAGGAGAGCACTTGTGGGGAAGAGCACTGGGTGTTATATGGAAACCAACTTGACAATAAGCTATAAATAAGAAAATAAATAAAATAAAATTTAATGGTCTTGCTAGGATATAGGTCAGTATTGACTTTTTCCAGATTCATGATTAGTCTATTCAATAGGCAGATTTGGATTTTTATGTCCTTTTTTTAAGTTTTGAGATATAATTCATATATAATTTATACATTTGAAGTATAAGTCAATGTGTTGGGGGGATATTATATTATCAACCTTAAGTTTTAATAAGATGGTTAACATTAATTTGCCATTTTAACCATTTAAGTTTGTAATGCAGTGGCATTAATTAGAGTCACATTGCTGTACATCCACCATTTCCAAAACTTTTCCATTATACCAAACTAAAACCCTGTAACCATGAAACAATAATTCCTCATTCTCCCACCCTTCAGCCCATTAACCCCTAATCAACTTTGTCTTTATGAATTCAATCATGATAGACATTTCATGCAAATAGAATCACAGACTATCTATACATTTGTGTCTGGCTTATTTTACTGAGCATAATGTTTTCAAGGCTTATTTTACTGAGCATACTGCATGGACCAGCACTGCATTCCTTTTGATAAAAAGCTGAATGATATTCCATTGCATGCATATTCCACACTGTTCATCTGTTCATGTGTTAACAGACATTAGCGTTGTTTCTGCCTTTTCACTATTGTAAAAAATGTCACAATGAACATTGGCATGCTAGTATCTGCCCAAGTCTCTGCTTTCAAGTCCTTCCATATATATCTATGAATGAAATTGTTGGGTCACTTCAATTTTTTGAGGAAAGACTAAATTTTTTCCACAGCAGCTGCATCATTTTATATACCCACCAGCAATGCATAAGGGTTCTAACTTCTTCACATTCTCACTAAAAGTTACTGTCCTTTTAAATTATAGCCACCCTAAGGGTCTGAAGTGGTATCTTATGATTCTGATTTACTTTTTTTTTTTTTTAAGAATACTGAGCATCTTTGCATGTTCTAATTAACCATTTGTTTATCTGCTTTGCAGAAATTTCTACTCAAATCCTTTGCCCAACTCTGAACTGGGTTGTGTGTTGAAGAGCTATAGGAGTTCTTTATTATGGATATTTAACTCTTATTATAGTATTTATAAATATTTTCTCCCTTTCTGTCTTTGTGCACACAGTTTTTAATCTTAAATCCAACTGACTTTTTTTAATTTCCTGGATTTGGGGGTGTCCTAGACAAGAAATCACTGTGAAATTCAACATCATGAATGTTTTCCCTACTTTTTCTTCTGGGAGTTTTATCAATTTCAGCTCTTAACCTTTAGATCTTTGATCCATTTTGATATCAGTTTTTTAGGTTTGTTTGTTTAGAGAGGGAGATGGATTGGAGGAGCAGGGAGAAAGAGCACAAGAAAGAACCCCAAGCAGGCTCCACATTATCAGTGCAGAGCTCAATACAGGGCTCAAGTCCACAAACCATGCACTCATGACCTGAGCCAAAGTCAAGAGTCAGACGCTGAGCCACCCAGGCACCTCTGAGTTAATTTTTAGATGTGGTGAAAGGTATGCGCCCCAATGCATTCTTTTGCAAATGGATTTCCTGCTTTTATAGCACCATTTGTTGAAAAACTGCCCTTTCCTCTTGAATGGTATAGGCACCCTTTTTGAAAATCAATTGATCAGATAGGAGAGGGTCTGTCTGAGTTCTCTGTTTCCATTAGTCTATAGGTCTATCTTATGTGACTACCACACTCTTTTGATCACAGTTTTGTAGAAAGTTTTGCAGTTGAGAACTGTGAGCTCTCCAAATCAGGTTTTTTCATGATCCTTTGCCTTTCTTGTTTTATAGTTTTAAATACTAGTTCTATTATTTCATTTTTTCTTCAGTAACTTCAATTCTATGTATGTTAGATCATCTTTACCTAACTTTATTGGCCATTTCCTTTTGGGTCATTTTTATTTTTATTCATTTTGTTATTTTAACATATTTCCTTAATATATCCCTTATAATTTTTCAGTTGAACTTATTCTCCTTTGGGCTTTTTTAAAAATTATGTTTTCATTTTTAGGGGCACCTGGGTGGCTCAGTTAAGCATCCTACTATTTTTTTAAGCTGATTTATTTGAGGTATGGGCAAGTTAGGGAGGGCCAGAGAGAAAAAGGGAGAGAGAGAATCCCAAACAGGCTCCAAACTATCTGTGCAGAGCCCAGTGTAGGGCTTGAACTCATTAACTGTGAGATCATGACCTGAGATGAAATTAAGAGCTGGACACTTACCCAACAAAGTCACTCAGGTGTCCCTAGTGTCCTACTCTTGATTTTGGCACAGGTCATGATCTCACAGTTTGGGAGTTTGAGCCCCACATTGGGCACTGTGCTGACAACACAGAGCCTGCTTAGGATTCTGTCTCCCTCCCTCCCTCCTTCTCTCCACCTCCCCCTCTCCCCCACCCTGTCTGACTCCCCATCTCTCTCTCTCGCGCGCGCTCTCTCGCGCGCGCTCTCTCGCGCGC
>NC_043710.1:37693300-37725662 GCF_006229205.1 Suricata suricatta
CAGGTTAGGAATATTCTATTACAATTTTTTCTACTTTGGTTTTTCTTTTTCTTTTTTAAAGAATTTTCATCAGCTGAAATATTTTGTCTTTTTTGGTAGTTTTACATACATGTTTCTGCTGTTTTGTGTCCATTTTATAAAATTATTTTCAGACACATTAAAGTTTATGTTATTCTCTGTCTCCAGTTATTCTGATAATGTATGTATACTTTTATTTGTTCTCCTTAACCTGTTAGGGTTTTACGGAAAGAAGGTGGAGAAATTCAAAGGCAAGCAATCATTTTCCTGTATCAAGAATCTTTTCTTTATCCTTCCTCTTAGGCCCTTCCCTATGCAAAATAGCACCACCTCTATTCTCATGATATCCTTTACCACACAATAGTAACATCTACCACCCTGGTACCACAGACCTGCCGGTCTCCCAACTATGCCCTGGCATCCCTCAGAACTTGGACCTTCTCTTCAGCATAGGTGATTCAAACTTAACTCTTAAGTAACTAGATTTAGAACATGACTAGTAATAGAAACTTCAGCATGTAGGTTACTTCACCACTGTTTTCCATTTCTCATATGAAAACTGTGGATACTAACAGTACCTACTTGATATAGTTCGTGTGAGAATTAAGCAAATACATGTAAAGCACTTAGTGCTCAGCATATAGCAAGAATTTATTGTTATAATCATTATCACCATCGCCATTTCTTTATCTCCAGAAAGTAGGATGGGACCTAACACAACAGACAAATGCACTAGTGAATACCACAGATTTCTGTCTTCTGAACTGTAGTAGCAGCTAAAATAGAGTTGATCTGTAGTTCAGCATTGCATCAGATACTATTGTGTATTACAATCTAGGGGTCCATGTGTTGTTTTATATTCCAAATAAAACAAATATATATTTTATCCTCTAAGAGGTGTATTATATTTAATCCTATATCTTTCATAGTATCAGACAGGCTCAAAGGGCAGGGGAGAGTTTGACAAATACATTTTGAAAAACTTAATACTTGATTCTAAATATTCTGAACAGATAGCTTTATATTAGAACATAAGATCTGAAGAGAACCCTGGAGCTACCTTCTTATGATTCACCTTTCCCTCCTCACCAATGAGCTTTTAGTGCCATATTGTCCTGTTCTAACTCTTCTAACAGCTTGACATAATCGTTTAATCTCTTGTAAAATTAAGAGGTGATAGATGTCTCCTAGGTTTTACATAATGCTGAAATAAAATATTTGTATATCACGGGCCTGGCTGTTTCAAAAGATGGTAGCTCTTGGTACTTTTTCTCAACTCTGCCCTCTCCTCCACCCCATCTCTTCACCTGACTCCACATCATGGTCAGTTCCCAAATAAGGAGGAGACCAAGCAGTACTTCTGACCAGGCCAGCAGTTATATGTTAGGCACCTATTGCAAAACATCCTCACACCTACCTTTTGGCCCTGAAGACCTCTCAGCCCAAGCAACTCCACTGCTTAGTCACTTGGTGGTTCAGAAACTCAAACTCTTGCTTTAATTTTGTTGTCGTTGTTACCAAATGTGCATTTCATTCCAAGGGCTCAACAGTGAGTGACATTATAAGAAAGCAGCAATATATTGTAGTCATTCATTCTCGCCTTCAACAGGTAGTTACTAATATGGGCTAGGCACTGTGCTAAGTACTAAAGATACAGGTATGGGGGGAAACCCTGCCATCTGGAAGAAGTTACAATTAACTGAATTACACTTCAGCTAATAAATACATGAAGTGGTACATGTGAAGAAAATAAGACAAAGGGAATAGTGAACAATGTAGTAGGAGTTTCTACTTGAGACAGTTTCATTGATGAGGCAGCATTTGGACAAGTAAGTGAGGAAGCAAATTAAAAGAATATACAAACACAAAGTGTGCTGGGAGGCACAACAAATACAAAGGCATGTTAAAGCAACATCAAGGATGCAGCTGTGACTGGAGCACAGAAAGCTGGGAAGAGCTGTAAGGGATGTGAATGGAGAAGCAGCAAGAAAGGAGCTAGAGCACCTTGGACTTGTAGGGCCATGCTATGGACTCCATCTTTCATTGTAAGTGACATGGTGAGAGCTTCGCAGAGTTCTGAGTAAAGGATTTCATGATCTAATTTAAATGATTACTTGGGCTGAGGAGTTGAGAAAAGACACAAATCAGGACATAGTAAAAATAGCATCAGGGACACCTGTTGCAGACTATTTTAATGATACAGATGAGAAAGGACAGTGGCTCGGAGCAGGCTGGTGATTGTGTAAGTGGTCAGGTCTAGATGTACTGTGAAGATTAACAGAATTTGCTAATAGATTATGAATAAAGTGTGACACAAAGTAAGCAAAAATTATTCTGTCTATGCCCAATAAGCCAGTGAAGAATTTTCAAGGAGAGGGTAACAAATTATGTCAAAGGCAGCTGACAGGCCAAATAAGATGAAGACAAAGAACCCTTGGAATTGGCAACATGCAAATTTGTTCACCTTAATGAAAATGGGAGAGGAGGAAGTGAAGACTGAGCATGTACAAGTTTTTTTGGAGACTTTACTGTCAAGATAAGTAGAGAATTGGGGGCATCAGCTGGAAAGGGGTATAGGATTGAGGAAAGGTTTTTATTCATGTAGGATGGTCTTATAGAATGTATTTATGCTGCTTGGGAGTCATATTAAGGGGAAAAACTGGCACTGTAGGAGAAAATAGTTCAAGTGACATCCTGAACAAGGGATTCTCTACAAAGCAGGGGTGGGGAATGGCCCTAAATAGGAGCATGAAGAGCATGCACAGTAATAGGGAATGCAGAGTCCACTGGTACAGAAGCAGGTAGACTAGTAGAGGTGGTGAGGGAGGCCAGTAAGGTTCTCTTTTGTTTCTATTTTTGGGTCAGACAGCAAGGTCACCAGGATCGTGTGAAGGACAGGATTCAGTGTCGTGGGTATGAGGAGAGAGGATGAAACGTGAAGTAATCACCTCACAAAGGAGGAGCACATGATGACTTTGGAGCCTTAGAAGTCTGGATTTCAACTTTACCTTGAACATGCTTCCTACTTCTCAGACCTAGAAGTCAGCTGTTCCTGAGCCTACCTCTTCATCATGGTCAAAACGGAAAGAAAGAGTCCTTAAAAACATCCAGGGCGCATCTCAAAGGGCTGTTCTTATCATTCGATGAGATGCTATATGTAAGCTCCCAATACATAGTAAACTTCTGATAAGTATTTGTTCCTTTTTGTAGTTTTTCTTTCTTACTTTCCACCCACCATTTCCCTTTTTTTTACCTAAAGTATGCACGGAAGAGGATGACCTAGATGTATATGGACAACCTAAACATTAAGGGATGAAATTCTCCTTCACCTTTTTTATTTCTCTTCTGGATTCCTTGGGACTCGTTCTAACCCCTAATACCCAACCTGATCAGTCAGCCAAGCGAACAATGACTATTTGAGAACCTGCCCTATACACCAAAAGCAGTGTGTGTGCTGAGGCAAAATGGGGCACAAGAGGCATGAGTCTATTTCCTATTAAATAACCTTATGGTATTAGAAAAAAACATAACAATACCCCCCCCACACACACACACATACTGTGACAACACACAAATACTGCCTATCCTTCTAGCTGCATATTCATAGTGTGAAGCACACAAAGACCATCAATTGAAAGGCTTCATTTTCTATGATGCCAAGAGAAGGGAAGTGTTTGAAAGTTACCAAGTTGAGTCATGGAGCAAGAGCTGGGACCCAAGTGTTCTCATCTACTGATGAGGATTCAATGTATTTTCCTTTGTAACATTCTCTACTCCTTTTACTACGAATACTGTTACTACTGTTAATAAAAATTAACATTGACTAAGTGCTTACTATGTGCCAAACACAGATCTATACACTTACCACGTATTACTTCAATTAAACCCACGATGTGGGATTTGTTTTTAATAATAAAACTGTGGCCCAATTAAAATAGGCAAAGGGGGAAAACTAGAAACAGAGGCTCTAGATATGAACACAGCAGTGAGGCTCTAAATCTGAAGCCTCAAACCACTATTCATTCTACCTTCCTCATTTCCCTATAAGTCAATTTTGCCATATTCAGATCATCTAACAGTTGACCTGTGTCTTTGCTTCTGTTAGGGCTCTGAGCATGTGAGGTCTTTGAACTGTAGGTTCATGCCAATCTCTTCAGTGCTATCAAAATAATACTAGTCATTAGCTCCTTGAAGGCTTGGAATTCTCCCGCCTGTCCAACACAGCCGTCTATGCAAAGGATTCCTTCCCACATTTGTTCACTCACTTGTTAATTCCACAAATGCACAAATAAGCATCTGGCCAGGTGTTGGGGACACAGTATGATAAGAAGACAAGTGGAAGTTGTGAATACTATTCACTGGAGAGGAGAGGTATGAGTCAAGAAGAATGAGACATCATAAAACTGTAAATAGGTAAATGATGGTGATTTCACACAGTGGCAGTCATTCAGAGACAATAAAAGGAGAAGAAGATTGTCCTGGTAAAGACTGATTGTGATCAGCTAGAGTCAGAGCTACATCCCTCTCCAAGTTCAGGCACAAGACTTTCCAAAGCAATTTCCAATATAAATGCCCCTGCCATTTCTTTTTAACAACTAGTGTCAGATTATCACAGACACAGTAGCAGGATTTACTCTTGCCAATGCTGCACTCTGAATAGCAAAAAACAAAAAAAGCCAAAGGATCGGCTTTTTCATCTATGTCTCTTAGCACCATTTTGACAATTTTCTCTTTTCTGACCACATAATTATATTTACCAAAGGACTTACCCGAAAGTGCATCTTACAGAGACTAATGTCATCACAAAATAATTTGTGATTGGAAGGGATCTCATCTGTATTCTGGAAGAGTTGGACCTGCAGGCTGAGATGAATGGAAGAGGAGGTCCTACAGGCTGGGCTTTGTAGGATAATCTGTCGGGTCCAGTCCCTCTGTCAAATATGCCTCTCACTAACTGGGCTGGAGAATCACGTAAGAATGCAGAGCCCTCTTTGGAGACCTATGTGCTCCATCCTCAAAGCTTTCTGCTTTTCCCAAGCTCCTGGCCAATCACAGTGAAAACACCTCACTGTGCATGGTTTACACTGTTTCTTCCTGATAGGTTAGAAGACTAATTGCCACCTCACTTTGACTGATGAGCAACCCGGGACTCAAAGAGGTTAAGAAACTTTTCCAAGAACACAAAGCTACGAAATGGTAAAGCCAGATAGTGATCTGGGGTCTCTAATCTTGAACCTGTAACCATCAGGGTCTTGGTGGAAAATATAGATGTAATTTGAAGTATAATAAATTGACTACTTACATAACTACTTATAGAAATACAAGGGATGGCATACAACCACAGAATTTACAAAAGGGGCCTAGGGAATCTCTCTCCTGTGCATAAAAAGGCAGGGATCCCACAAGGGCCATCTGATACGGCCTATGGCTTTCAGTCAAGAGTCTCAGTCAGCCTAAGGTCACCCCACAGAGAAAGAGGTAGGGAAACTGGTGTCTTATCCTCCTTTCACTCTCTCTCTCTCTCTCTCACCTCCTTCCTGTTTTTTCCTGCTGATGAAACTCAAAGAATCTAAATGAAGAAGAAACCTGCTGATGTAGCCACAGGTCAGCCTGCCAGGATATAAAAGAGTGGAAAAGAGAGGGGATACAAAGTTTCTGGAGAAGCAGACTATACTCAGCCCAGACTCCAAGGCTTTTCCACCACCCCACGGTCTCCCTCTTGAGGAAAGACTGGAGCCAATACCTAAACACACTCCCTTCTCTCTAAAGGTGACATTTTAGTTAATCCTCATGACTTCTCACCTTCCAAATATCACATCACCTTTTTCATGTGCCACTTAGCAAAAAGGAGCTTTAGGGCAAAGCTCAGTCACATAATTTCTATGTTGAACAGCTTCACGATTTCTATAAAGGTTGTATTTTATTCTCCACTGAAATTCGGACTCCAGATTGCAGAGTTACTCAAAGTGAAGCCCTAGACCCATCTGCAAATGTCGATTCCGTTGCAGCCTGGCTCAAATTCCAGCATGGTAAGCAGAACCCCCACCAAGCTGGGGATCCCATCTACAGCTTAAGTATAGTAAGGAAACAAGATCCAAGTACAGCAAGGAGTCAGCACCAGGGAATCTGTGAAAACCAAGGTCTGGATCTTCCCTGAGGACAGCTGTCCTTCCAGGGGGGATGCCAGGGGTTGTGGCTGGCAGGGGTGTCCTGAAGCTCTGAGGTCAGTAAACAGAAGGAAACCCTACTATTTGCAAAACTGATTGTATAAAGTGGCAGGCATCAAAAGCCAGAGATCAGTGGGCTAAGAAGGCAAGAGCTAGGAGCATGAGCCAGTGAGGAAGGGAAGGCAGGCCTGGGGAGAACCTGCAACCGGGCACTGGCTGCCATGGGTCTGCCATGGCACCTCATGAGGGAAGGGCAGCAGACATAGGCAGAAACCACGTTTCCCAGAGCAAAAGCCTAACAGGAGTTTCTCTGGCCACCAGCGTTGATGGACTCAAGCAGGAGCCACGCTAGCCACTCAGACCCACTCATATTCTTTCCTCTGTTTGATCACAACCTAAAGATGTCCTGATGGAAGGAACAGCCATGTACAGAAATGACTCCTGATTCACCAGATACCGGTACCACCTCCTTGGATTTGTCCTCCTCTTCACTTTCCCTCAGATGTGTAAAAACCACCATTATCAAAATCAGCATCAGCAAGTATCATGGAGGTGTGTATCTAACTCTTACCAGAAATAGCACTAAACCATTAATATGCTCTGGCCACACTGTGGACAGCCAACCCAAGCGCCATTTCACCCTTTTGCTCACAGTACCTCAGTTTTGTTGGAGCAATGTGCCAGCACCATGGAAAAATGGTTAGTCTAGGACCATCATAGAGACCCTTTTCCCCTTTGCCAGTGGAAAGCATCCAGAGATAATGTGGAGGATGACACAGTAGAAGGATATAAAGGATCTGTCAGTCCAAGACAACCTCTCAAACTCGTCTCAGGCACTGCCTCATCTCAAATTCAAGTGATCATTATCCTTACAGTTTAAGCCACAGTTACTGGCAGCTTACAGTGTCCTACTCCATGCACATGGTCGTATTTAATTCTAGCTATCCAGTAAGGAAGGCGTCATCTTTATCTAAGGATTGAGGTTTAGGAAACTTAAGTAAGTTTGCCAAGAATCCCAGAGCTAGTATCAGAGCCAAGGTTGAAATCCGAGGTTGTCTAACTCCAAAAGCTTGTGCTCTTAACCACTAAACTGTACTTTCTCTCATTGGGTTCCCCCAATGCCTGACCCAGGACAGCACCAGTTCTGCATCAGCCACTCAAGATTTAGTACTCTGCCCATGCTCAGGACATCTGACCCTCATTACACACCCATCGCAACCTTGCGATCCCCATCTCAGCATAAGCTAATTGCCAATGTCTCCCGTACCTGCACAGCTGAGACAGGACATGCTGATCAAGGTCAAGGGCTCTTGGCTCCCTGTCCTGTTTCTACAGTCACTGCGGGTAGAGCCCAAAGCAGGAGGCTATAGTCCCACAGGTGAATACTGCTATATACGCTGCCAGGGCACAAGAAACAAAGCAGCCGTAATTCCTCCTGAATACGTTCCTTCCACGCACCCATGACGTGACAAGGCTTTACTCTATTAAATGATAATGCAACAGAAAGAACGATACGTATCGTGTTATCTCATGGAGGAAAAAAACTGCTTGTATATGCAAAGAAAAAAATCTAGAGAAGGCAAATAAAACCGTTAATGATCACCTCTGTGCAAGAGAATTAAGGGCAGGGTAGGGTGATAAGTATTGTACAGTTTTAAATAGCTTGCACCTTTCTGTTTTTATTATTTAGTACTATAACAGATCATGTACTTTACTTAGGAAATGCATTGACTAATTTATTAGATATTCCATCGTAATAAAGCTAAAAATGCCTATGTTGTAGGCACTCCCAACCTTCACATGGTTCCTGAGAATTTGTCCTCATAGCTTCTTGTACCTGTTTTATTTTTTTGAATCTGGCAAGAACCTTTTATAATTTAAAAAAATTGAAGGAAAAAAAATCCACTGAGCTTCACAATAGGGCTGCACCAAAATACTCATTAAAAAGAAAAAGAGAAATACTCATGAAACCCTGCCAAAGGGCTTAATTTAATGGGCTTCATGGGAAGCCCTTATTGGAAGCTTCAAACGCAGTTTCAAGGAGACCCACAGAATTTCATTATGGTGGTACAGCCACCTTACAGGACAAACACATGTACTTGCTTGCTCTCCAGCAGAGGGGACACATCGGCCCTTAATCCTACCTGTGATGGGTTTAGGTTCATACCCTATCTGTAAATCACTCACACTCATTCGTGTCTGCCAGAGCTCCCGCAGACACAGGACACATGTAAATTCAACCTGAGAGTGAGGCATGGTTCAACCTTGTGCTGGGAATCAGACCAGGAAATCACCAAAAGCCTTTTATAAATTAACTGCCTTCCTCCAGAAAAGAGTAATCCTCCAAAGTTCAAAGCAGAAATGCTAGGATTACTTCATCTTCACCATTCCCTGTACCAAATATTTACAAAGCACATTAAAATTTACAACGCACATTCCCATGAAGGTTCTCATTGGGACCCTCCCTATAACCCTGTACACGTAGACTAGGTAGAAACGATGCCCATTTTGCACAGAGATTGAGGCAAAGAACAAAGAGACCTAACTAATAGAACCACTTAGAAGGCTAAGATCACAGGTCAGAAGCCACAAATACAGACCCCTAAACCAGAACTCGTCCATTTGTTCATTTCTCAGGTATTCACAAGTATTTGCTGACTACTTATTACATGACAGCTGTATAATACATACTGGAGATACAGTGGAGAGTTCTCAGGGTTCTTACAGCCTATGGGAAAAGCAGACATCAAATGATCAAGAACTACTCTGCAGGAAAATGAGTACTATTCTATGGCCCAAGTATAAAACACAGGAGACTAGTTTTGTCCTTAAGATTAAGTAAGGGTAAGTAGAATTTTGCTTCATATTCTAGAATTGCCATGTACAGAGATCCTGTGGCATAAATGAATATGGTTCCCTTGAGGAACTGAAAGAAATTGAGGTCTCAGAAATGGGAAAAGCAGTGCAAGAGGAAACCGAGGAGGGCAACATGGGCCAAACTAAGCAAAATTTCTGAAAGTTATGTTAAGGATTGTGACCTTTATCCTAAAACTTACAGGAGGTCATTAAATGCACTTACCCACATGTTGGGGACTATGGTAATCAGGTTTGCAAAGTGAAGTCCTTACATATCACCCTCATGTCCGGAAAAAATTGCTACCCATTAAAATTACTCTGAATTCAACGTGCTTACTACTTCCTGTGCCTTATCTTATTAGCTCCTGCAGGCTCTAGTATGTATCTAATTTGATACTAAGAGTAGCAATAATGACATAAGTCCTCTTAAATGGGGGTCCCCACCCACCTCTCTACTTCATTTTCAGTGGTTTTTAATGAGACCTTGTGATTGCAAAGTCACCTTAAAGAACACAGAGTTTATTACTTTGAAATCGTGAATTTCGGAATTTATACTGCTACAGTATAAAACCACCCATGTAACACTGGAAACCACTATAATTCATCTCTCACACATTTGAAGAAATGGCCAAATGGCTCATTTGCAATCAGTCATGATTTAAGATTAGGTCCTTGGCCATTACACATCAGCACAGAGGTCCATGCAAGTCATACAAAGCATAAGACGATGACGGGCCATTTGAAGGCCTGACCCGATATGCTCTCTGTGGACTGAAACCACAAACCTGTCTATCAACATTCAGATTCCAGGAAGGAAGGGAGTCTTTAAATCTAAAAACAATACCACAGAAGCCTTGAAGAATCTAGAGACCAAGAGTGGTTGAAAGGTACAACCAGACAGATTTTGGTCCAAGAGAGAAGTGGCCCTGGGAGGGGACTAGTGCCCCAGTCTTAGAAAGTGGCACCGAAAACTTGGCCTTTGTTTTCTTCAGTTTATAAGTGGGATACATTGTACTTTTTCTGTGAGAAGTGAAAAGTTTTCTCTTCTCACATGTAGGTGTTTAAAAAAAAAAAAGGAGGGGGGAAAATGGAATGATTTGGTTTGGAATAAGCTCCCTGAAGAAGAAAGAAAGGACCTCTTCACCCTGGCTCCAGTCTGCACAGGCTTCCTGTATACTCCTGGATGAGTCACTTATATTCTCAGCACCTCAAAAGTCCCCATCTATAAGACATAATAATGTCTACTTCAGAGAGTTAACAGTGAAGAACGAGTGAATACAGGAATCAGCTCTAAAGAAATATGAAACACTAACCTCAACTCGCTAATGATGAAGAAGTCTGAGCTTCCCCCAGCATGGCGCTGAGCCTCTGAGGCTAAAATGTCAAAGAATTCAGGCAACATGAATTGTACATTGCCCACCTCCTTCCTTTGCCTGTCCCTCAAAGATGGCATCAGACCTGGAGAGCAGGTAATAGCAAAAGTGCACTGAGTGAATGAGTGAGTCAGGGGTTATGCTGAGAATGTACCAAGATGTCACAGCCTGGAGCTATTTACCTCTGGTGGAAATAAAATTCCATTCTGGCTAATATGGGCATTCTGAGTGTCCCAACGAAGCCAGTAAGCCTGTAAGTTTGGGTGTGTAAAGTTTTCTGTCAGGAAAGTTATACCCTCAGACTAATAGACTCTAATGAGTAGGGATGCAGCATGACATTCCTGAGGAAGAGTTACAGGAAGCATCACAGGCTCTCTAAAGAGAAAGGAATTATTCCCACTCTAATTGCCCAGCAAAACCTTCAGGTGAGGGCCCAGGCACATTAAGCAGCTGGCTTAGTGGCTCTAAACTCCTACTGGTGAAAACAAGAAATTAAGAAGGATGAGCTGAGGGACAAGAGTCAACTTAATTTGGGGGTAGAACAGGAAAACAATGTGTAGAAACATTTTCCTTGCAAGCCTCTTCATCCTCATACCACACTCCCATCCCTGCCATACTCCCTATAAAAAAGCAACCAAAGACACCTGGATAGCTCAGTGGGTTAAGCATCTGATTTCGGCTCAGGTCATGATCTCACAGTTTGTGAGTTCAAGCTCCATATCAGGCTCTGTTTTGACAGTGCAGAGCCTGGAGCCCACTTCAAGTTCTGTGTCTCCCCCTCTCTCTGCCCTCTTCTGCTCATGCTCTGTCTCTCTCTTCCTGCCTTTCTCTCTCTCTCTGACAAAAACAAACATTAAAAATGTTTTTAAAGCAACCAAACACGTACAACTATACATCTGTTTACATGTATCCAACCCCTCTGGCTGCTGTTTAGCATTGACTTTCCCAAAAGATAAAAGACTTTCTTTACAGCAGTGCAAAAAAGCCATTATTCTCAATGGCCACATTAGTACCCCTGGTCTAACTGAAAAACTAAGGCAGTATTTGGATTTTTTTTCAAATTAAAAAGTCTTCATGGCTCATGCATTTTTTATTCCCTAATGCTCTATTCCAGTGAGTGAATAATAAAAGGAACAGAGACAATATGTAAAGGTATTCTTTAAAGAAGACAAGGTTCCTTCCATTCCTTCCATCACATGTAGTGTTCTAGCTTGACTTTTCTCTCCTTGCTTTCCTTTTTAAAACATAACTATGCATGGCCATCAAAAAGACAATAAAATTGTAACAAAGATGCAAGCATCAAAATTTTTCCTACAAAACAACATGTTTTTCTCTTGCAGCCCATTTCCCCTTCCATTGACCTGGTGTAGACCCCTGTCCATGTAATACAATGACAATTCAGGATATGTCTGAGGGCATGTAGATGAAATCGCTGAAGTTGGAAAATAAGTCCTATTTTCCTATTCTAATACATCTTGGGTCCCATATATACAATAAAGTACCTTCTTGTCAATCTACTTTTGGCCTCAGGTAACCAACAAACCACCCAATAAAGGATAGGTTCTACTGTATTTCTTTTCAGTCTTTATATTTACAAATCTAAAAACACCAGAGCACAAGTTCATTAGGCCCACCAGGGAATGAGAGCATAAGATGAAGATGCTTGAGAAGACAAAATTAGAAATAGGTCTGCTACTGATGTCATTAGAAGACAAGGCAAAATTAAACTTGGAACCTACATAACTAGGTTGGAATGAGTAGGCCACAGGGTAACCAGCATGGGTAGAAGTGTGAGGGGCTCAGTCAGAATGAATCAGAATGAGGCATCAATACTCTAATGTCTCAGCTGCCTAACAATTAGGCAGCTATTCTCCCCTTTGCCAAAAAATCTACAACATTGCTCACCTGGATCATTAGATCTAGCTTCCTCCATTATTTCTATACAACTTAGCAGTAAAGACTTATTTTCCCCTTCAGTGTTCAGAAAACTGTTTTTCAACAGCACAACTGTATATCATCCGCTGGATACAATGCACTGCTCTATCTTGTAGATCATTGATCTACAGCGTCTTCACTGCCAGGTCACCCAGCAACCTCCCGCCCCCCAAAGGCTGTTGACTGTCACATGTCTGAGGTAGAACACTCAGAAAAATGAACACAAGATGGAGAGAACAAGACAGCAACATCCCTAGCATCCAAAAATGCATATGCAGCATCTACTCCAGCAAGAAGAGAGACAAATGAGAAAAAAAGACTGGGCACCTAGGGTAAGTAGTCTTTGTTTACCAGCTGCATGCTGCAACGTCAACCCACTTACCAATCCAGATCATTGCAAACCCCTGTTTATACTACAGCAAGGGCCTCTGAAGATGGAAATGCTAGGTTGCTCTCCAGGGTCCTGAAGATTGAAAAAAAGAAACACATGACCTCAATACTGTGATGAGGTAAGATCAGAGAGATACCAGGAAGGTCAGAGTTAGAAGGAAACCTAAAATCCATCTGTTCCTAAGCCCCTCACTGTACACCTAAAAGGATAAGGTCCAGAGACTCTATATTAGTTTCCCAAGGTCATACCAATTTAACAATCTCTTTCAGCTCAGGCTGGCAGTCCAGACACTTTTGTACTTAAAAAGGCAGATTTTCCAAGTAGAAAAACTAATACTATTTATTTTATTTAGGAAATTATAACAAGTGAGTTTCCTCAGAAAGACTTCACCTTGCCTTTACATCCCCTCATTAAAGCCATGATAATTCTGGCTCCTGAGATGGGGAGAAAGAAGTAAGTTTCTGTACTTCCTCTTTCTCACAAATAAAAATGTCATGCCACATTCTCAAGGATCAACATAAGACTTTATCACAATGAAATGTTTTCTTTCCTCTTCACCATAGTTATCTTTTTAATATTTGATTTTGAGGGTTAGAGTGGAAAGTGGGGAGGGGCAGATAGAGAGGGGGACAGAGAATCCAAAGCAGGCTCTGCACTGACAGCAGAGAGCCTGATGTGGGATTCAAACTCATGAACCATGACATCACGACCTGAGCCAAAATCAAATGTTTAACCAACTGAGCCATCCAGTTGCCCCATAGTTATCTATTTTTAAAGAGATTCTGCAATTACATACTTGTTGAAGGGACTCTGTTGGCATAAAAACCATTTTTGTGTTCACTGGCAACCATGAAACGAAACTGTTGGAGAATGTTGCCTAAGATTTGGCCATCTGATAACTTCAAGGACTTAATTGACCTCAAATCCTACATTGCACCCCAGATCCACATTACACACTAGGTCCTAGCTCATGCAACATGAGCTACTACTGTTTTTATACAGGTAAAAATCTGACTTTATTGAACTCTTTTCCAATATATTTTAACATCTTTTCTATATGATGGCATACATTCATAGTGCTTCATGATGCTGTATGTTCAAAGTAGGTTGAAATTATCAAGCTTTGCATATACTCTCTTGCTACATTCCTACAACAATCTTATGTTAGAAGAGACACTATTTCCATTTTACAGATGCAAGTGTGCAATTCCTGGCAAATGAGTGAATGAACAAACTCAGAGTCTTCAAGGAATGTAAAGCACACATGGCCTGATTTCACACTCCTGCATGATGCATGAAAATCCTATTTTATAAATGGCAAAACCAAGACAAAGATTCAGCATTCCTTTTCGTCCAGATTAAGCCACAGATCTCATATGCCTCATCACACAGAGAGGAGCTCTCCCTTTCCTTTCTTTCCCTCCCCTCTCCTATTTCCCTCTCTGGCCCTCTCTGCAAGCTTTCCCTCAACTTGTCACACTCAGGCATATACACTCCTCTCTCACCAGCACTATGACTAGCTTTGTAATGCTTACAAGATGAGCCTCATTCCAAGCCAAATTCTTATGTGACTAATAGAGAATCGGATCACACAGTGGCAAAACTGTAAAGCTGCAGAAAGTGTAATTCGTTTTCACCTAGGATGGTAAGAGACAGAGAGGCTAGTCCACATCCCCAGCTCTCCCTCCTGTGATCTACCAGACCTGAGTGTCTGCACCAGGAATCCAGCAATCTATCACACCCTGCCTTACAACATCTCTTGTACTGGTGCCTGATACTGTTAAAATCAATACACAGGAATATCCTCTCTCTCTAGCTCATTTGCCAACTCTTCCTGGACACAAGGTCTGGAGCTGCTGAGTTAACTTTACTTGAGGCATATGCTGGTTTCTCAATTTTATTTTCATTTTGGTAAATTGTGAGCATGTGTTCCAGTTTGTGAAGTGAATAATATATTGGCTGAGATGCCAGGAGATTGAGTCTTGGCCAGGATCTCTTGGAAGCAATAGCCTTTGATGGTCATCTCTTAATTTCCCCCTCCTTACTATAGTGAAAATGTTTGTAAAATCAATGTAGTACATTATACACGTGGCTTAACTACCTTAAGGAATTTAGGTTTAATAAGATGTTTGTAAATTCTTTGGGAGTTCCCTGAAAAAACGATGCCATATAAACATACTTCATTATGAAAAACCCAGAGAAACAGATGGTCATATCCTGAAGTTATTCTGAAATATTAGACACAAATGTTGAATTACTGGCTTCTTCTGTGATTTATAGTAAGTTTTCAAATTCTGCAAATTCAAGATCAGTTGCATGCAAAACTTCAGTGTGATCTGCAATAAATAGCAGGTGTTAAAAAATTTAAGTGTGTTTGTTGTCTAGATTGTAACCATGATATTAACTGTCAGAGTGACAACTCTGCTGCACATGTGTGTGCATACTTGTACATGTCTGAACCAATGAGGGGAGCTTTCAGAGCTCTGTTGCAATGCATTTGTGTAAGAGAAATTTTTCCAGCAGTGAGGCAACAGGAGATTGGCTTAGAGTAGGGACACCTGCATATTGCACAAAGTGTTGGCCAAAGGCTGGATAAATATACCATTGGAATAATAAACACATTTGAGTCTATCCCTTAGCTGTTGAGAAGCTCAGTTCCAGTCACTTCATGACCAAGATGCTGGGACTGACTATTTTCAGTTCTCTCCACTGCTCAGCTGCTATTAGGAGTTGTCAAATCAGCCTGCTAATAAGGCTTCAGTCCAAGTCTATACTTTCTCTGATATTTGGGGCCCAGGCCCAATCACTGTGGGGGCCCTTGGTTGTTTCAGAATTAAAGGTAAGTGAATAAGCCTTGAACTTTCAATGGCAAGGACTCTTATTTCTTAGTATCCTCCACAGCCTGGCAGAGAGAGTGTCCAGTACATTAATTTGCTAGGTTGATTGAAAGTTAAAAGTTACCAAACAAAGGGGAGTAAAGTCTTTTGTGGTGAACAGAATGCTTATGCACTGAATCCCAGATGTCAGTGAATTCGGGGCTCTGAGTAATGGGAACAGGCCACAGGGGGAATGGAGAACAGAATAAGAGAATCTGAGGAAGGTTAGCACAGGTCTCATTCTTGTCTCTGTTGGCAGCTATTAATATAAAGGCAGCTGGAGAAAAACCCAAGGCAATGGAGATAATCAGGCTAGCCGCCCAACTGAATGGTTCCTTTTCTGTTTCTAGCTCGAGGTAACCTGCTACCATACTTTGGGAGTTTCTAAAAGTAGGCCCAGCTAAGCAGCTAAAGCAGGAAGAAAACTGTAACTCCCCATAGCAAGCAGGAAGTGTTAAACCACCAACTAAAATAGCAGTCACTTCTCTTGTGACTATTAGTGTAATTAGGTCTGAAAAGGCTGTTTCTCAATTCTAATCTAAAAAGGGTGGAAAATCTCACCACATACCAGTTCCTCAGAGCAATGAAAGTGCCAGAAATCGTCCTATTTCAAATCTCTTTATGGTTCCAGAAAATCCTGGAGGATTTCTCCCCCTTAGAAGACTTCCTAATGTGATTGTGACTCTGTCCTGGGAAGTATGGGTCATTAACACTTTACAGAAGTGGCATGGAGGGATAGAAAGACTAAGGCTTGGGAGTTAGATCTTGGTTCAAAGTTTTAAGTTATTTATCTAGGAGCCTTTCTAATTACAAATCTGTGAAACAGATCTAATAAATTGTCCCCATGTTACTATCCTAAGAAATATTATGCCCAGCATGTTACCTAGTCTGTAGTAGATACTCAATAAACTTATGTCCCCTCACCCATGCCAACGCAATAGGTTCCATTAGTAAGATTCTACATCTTACCAAACAACTCCAAAATCAATGATGTAAGAAATGTGGGAGGAAAATACCAGAAAAGAGCAAATGTTCACACTGAATCAGGCTCTGGACTTCCCTCAGCTTCCAAGGTCATTCATGTTGGGCTGAATGACCTAACATTTAGAACACTCATGAATCAAACTTGGGTCTAAATCCCATTACAACCACTTATTAGAAGCAGAACTGCAGACGTACACTGTCATCTCTGGTCTATCATTTTAAAATGAGAAACAGTAGGAGTATGGGATGAATTAATCTACATAAAAGCTTAGCATTGTGCCTGGCACAAGTCAACACTCAATAAATGTTACCACATCACTGTTTGTCACTTAAACCAACTGAACTCTACTGGGTGACAGATTGAGAAAGAAGTGTAATTCAAAGAGGGAGAACAACCCAAAAGAATCTCCATAGTATGAAATGCATAGTTTAAGGAGTAAAAATCAGCATTTGTGACCTTTACTCTCTGTGAGAGTGGCCTATAGCAGTAGTAGACCAGTATCATGGTAAATGGACCAGAGCTTTTGCCACCCTTAGAATCAGCTAGTGCTGGCTAGGAAGAATCTTGTGAAGAAGGTAAGACGTGTTATTCACTAGATGGTACCCTCTTTCCTTAATCTTTTCTTCTTCTTTCCTGAGGACTCTGCTGCAGGTACTTGGTTTTCCAGGTCTCTCATGTCTTCAATGCAGCCTAGTCTCTTCTCCAGCTTTCTCCCCTTCTACCTAAACCAGTGGTTTTGAAATAGCACTCCCCGCACCAAAGCTAGACCACCTGCATAAGAACTACATGGAAAGCTTGTTAAAAATGTAGCTGTTTAGAAATTTCCACCCTCAGGGAATCTGATCCAGCAAATCAAAGATGGGACCTAGTAACTTCCATCTTTTTTTTTTTTTTTTTTTAAGAAGTTCTCCAGTAATTCTTAGATGCCATCAGATTTGGGAACTACACCAAAATTCAATTCTTACCTCTCCTATGGCCTGATGTATCTAAAAACTTCATTTGTGCTTGGGTCCATGAATCATTAACAGGCAACAACTTTACATTCTCCTTCCAAGATCTTACATAAAGGACATGTTAGGTCATGAATCAAAGTGGGAAATTTTCAAGAGAAGTAAAGGAGTATTCAGATTCCCCCTCAATCCATTCTTTATAAATGAGACTGACCCTTTAGAGCACTGTGGGCACCAGCTCTCCCATCCCCTATCTGCTTTCCTATTAAAATGGACAAGGTAACCAAGGACATACAATGGCCAAAGGTTTGGAGACAAAAGATACCATTAACATGCAGAATCCACAACAAACATCACACTGAGCATCAAAGACAAAGCACGACTCAGAATACGTTATATGGATTATCTCATTTAGCACTCCCAACTCTGAATAGGTACTATCCTACTTTACAAATTTAAAAATGAAGAGGCAAAAAATTAACTTCCCCCAAATCAGATCAGGCAAGTGGCTAAGGATGTCAGAAAATAGTATTTCATAGGAATCAGAGTGTCTGTCAAAGTGTGAAATCTTAACTAGCAAAGACCTATCATTTCCTCTTTTCCCTTTTCCAGACAGAATACTAGAAAAAGAGATAGAACTTTTGCAAGGAAGAAGCAAAAAATTTCATAGCAAGAGACAAGCAATGTCTCCCAGCCTTCTAAACTAGAATTACTAAACTAGAGCTTTATGGCCTCTTTCTAATCTGTGGCAGATGACATGCAGAGCCCCTCTGCTCACCCATTTGGGGAGCAATACAGGTGGGGGGGGGGGACAGGGAAGGGGGAGACAACAACAAGAATGCTACCTAACTGGAGTTCTAGAAAACTGAAGTAGCCAATGAGCTCTTTTTTTTTTTTTTTAACATTTATTCATTATTGATGGACTGAGACAGGGCATGAACAGGAGAAGGAGACACAGAATCTGAAGCAGGTCCAGGCTCTGAGTTGTCAGCACAGAACCCAATGCAGGGCTTGAAGCCACAAACCAAACTGTGAGATCATGACCTGAGCTGAAGTCAGATGCTGAACACTGAATGAGCCACCCAAGCATCCCGCCAATGAGCTCTTGAAGGTAGAAATGGACATGATGATGGCTGCTTTATCCAGGCTATTCAAGTTAGGACAATAGAGTCAAAAGGAACATGTGGTTTCTATGAAAAATTTATCCAGTCACACTTATCTGGTTGAAGCCACAATTCTTCTCAAGTCCCCAAACATGTTAAATAAATCAAAATAGACCAAGGCTAATTCAAGATGGCAGAACTTCCCATAAGCCTGACATTAATTTGTTCTCTGCCCTTCCAGGTCCTCTTCCAAAACAGACTGCAGAGCTCTAATTACAAGCACATTCAAATACCTCTTCATTAGAACTGTAGTCCAGAGCTGATTAACCTTGGATTATTCTTTCTCCTATTTGGTCCCAGAGGTAGGTTGTTCCCAGCATGCCTGTTCCTTATCCTGGGCCTAATGGAACAAGCCCTGTGGCTGAGGAGTCATTTTAACTGTTTGTATCACTAACAAGGAACAACAATTCATGGGCATTGCTCACAATGCAAATGTAGTCTCTGTAAGATCACTATCCACAGGATTTTCAGTGAATTCTAGAGAGAGATCAAAACATTCCCCTTGGCCACCATTTGCCAATTGTCCAGCCACAAACGATCGGGCAGGGACCAGCAGTCTTTCTTCAGCTGGAAGTAAACCTGACTTCAGTGACATAGAGGGAAGACAAGACCTCCTTCCCACCCTGGTGTACAATGCCCATTGAAATCCCCCAAATCTCACAAAGTCTTGCCATCCTCTGGCAAACTGAAAGGCTCATTCCTCTGCAGAGGATGAATGGCATTAATTCCAAAAGATTCAAAGCACAGCCTCTTTAAGAGGCCTCCATTTGGAAAAAGATATTTAAGCAAAGCTGTGCTTGATGAAGTGAAATAGAATTAGCTGCTTCAGTGGCACAGGCTTCTCAGATTCATTCGAAGGTAGAATGGCTTATTCGCCTCCAAGTGGAACGAACTCAACAACAATATATCACAGTTAACTGTGATCACAGCTCCATGGAATTTCAGCTGGTGCCTGGAGTACACGGAGGTGCACTTAATATTCCCCAATCTGTAATCAACCTTTTGTACATTTGTTCCTAATCACAGGATACTGTTTCATCTTAATGAACTGTTTTCTTAGCATATTACAGTTGGCCATTTCAGCACATCTAATGGCCCATTTGGTAGGTTAAATTACAATTAGGGTCCCTCAGTTTTTATTTCCCAGCAAGGCCTGGAGGGAGTTGATCTTTTTTCCCCTTCCCACTGCTCCATATCAAGGACAGAATCACAAAAGAACAAAAGCACAGACATACCTGTTGCAGTCGACATGGAGCAGGAGATGAGAGGCACTAACTGACAGAGCGACCTTGTGCCACTGTCCATCTGCCATCCGGTAGGGAAGTGCCTCGCTCCTAGGCTTCCCGTTATGTATATAGTGATATCGGATCTCATCCCTCAGACCACTGCTCTCCAGTTCAAAATAGCTGTATGGAAAGTAACAAAAATGTGTTTGATTTTACTTCTCAATCCCACAGTCATCAATCTTCACTACTCACAAATTTACTACACAGTTTCTCAAAATTTAAAATAACTAAACAGGACGCAAAGATCTACTAACCAAAAATCACTTGTACTGCATGGAACCAAATTCACCCGTCATTGGAGAACCTCGCGGTGACACCCTGAGCCTCTCAGAGACTGACCCACTCTGAGCTGACAGACGAAAAGCTAATCAGCAAACTTGGTGCGAGGTCTCTCCAACACTTGTCTAAGAACAGACAATAGAATCCCATTCACGTAAAATGGGTTTAATGATGCTGCTTTTTATTCCTGGTTCTTATACTTTTTCAGGAATTAAAGAAAAATAGAGTCATGTTGGATATCAGGAACTGAAATTGAGATAAGGAAACTTTACTAAACACATTGCCCCCTGGACAAATAGCTTTAAGTGGATGATAGTTCCTATATAATGAGGAGGGGAGGGATAGTTGAAGCTACTCACATATGGACCAGTATTTCAAATTATCATGTCATGAAACACGCAATTCAGTCTTTTCTCTCCCTAGATTGTTGTCACATTTTCCAGATCCATGAAAAACACAGCATCACCACTGCAATCTGCACTTTTGTCATAAAATGCAGCAGTCAAGTTTGGGATACTCCTTCCAGACATGCTCCAGGACTGATACTGAGTCCAAACCTCTTTCTGAAATGGGTTGTCATTAAATCAAGCCTAACCTCACTGCTAGGCATTGCACTAGGCATTTACATAAACTATCTAACTCATCACCCTGACAAACCTAAAAGGCCGATGTTATCCCTAAGCAACTGAGATTCTGGAATATACCCAAGCCATGATTTAAACTCAGGTCTAAATCTGACAGCCCATGCATTTTCTACCAGCTCGCTTTCCATCTCAGAGGCACAATGACAGTTGTAAAGATGGCCTTAACTGGCGCTGTCTTTCAGCAACTCATTTAGAGACAACTCAAGAAATACTTGCCTATTTAGGTAGCCAAGTACCATCCCTATATTCAAAAGGACCTACTATTTCTCCTCTAATTAGCTGAGCTGGTCGACCCCACTAGCCAGATCATAATAATCTAAAACACAAAAAACATCTTCTATGAGCACTGAAATGAATAGAACACAAAACTCAGCCTCTAGCACGAGAAATTCCCAAATCATGTGACAATAACATATGTGTATTTCTTGCTCATCTTTCACAGGGATCCTCCCAAGAGAGCACTGCTAGGGAAGACTAGACTCTGACCTACCTAATTCACACTAGACAAAGAATCAGGTACGAGGTCATAAACTCAAGAGGTTACTTTTACTATTGCAGCCAGCTCCTGGGCCCACATATGTACTTATTAGTAATAATGTAATACATATTTTATAGGACTGCAAAAAGAGAAAATCATTAACATGGAAGACATCCATTTTAAGGGAATTCTCCAAATTGCTTCTAAGCAGCTAGAACATTGAAAGAATCAGAATCAGAGAATTTAGAAGGTCAGGAAGACCTTAAAGATCATCTGGTCATTCATTCATTTATTCAACATTTTTTAATATAGTTTATTTATTTTTGAGACAGAAAGAGACAGAGCACAAGTGAGGGAGGGGCAGAGAGAGAGGGAGACACAGAATCTGAAACAGGCTCCAGGCTCTGAGCTAGCTGTCAGCACAGAGCCTGATGTGGGGCTTGAACCCATGAACCATGAGATCATGACCTGAGTGGAAGCCAGATGCTTAACCGACTGAGCCACCCAGGCGCCCCATATTCAATATTTTCTTACTGAACACATAGTAAAGGGCTAATAAAGGATTTAAAATATAGATCCTATTCTGAAAATGCTTTCAGACTAACAAAAAAAGGAAATAAAATGTGTCCCTCATACAAAAAAGTTAACAAATGGAAGATAAAGGAAGCTGTCATATCATATACCAAGAATGGACCAACTGCTTTCATAAACATCATCTCATTTAATTTCTTCAAGGTTGGTATTTTTATCTGTTTTGCAGAGGAGTTCACATGTGCTGAGAGATACTAAGTACCTTACCCAAGATCAGTTTCTAAATAGAAAAGCAGCATGATTCTGTTTAAGAGATCTCACCAAGATCATCATGAGAAATTTCTCAATTGCTTCATTTTGACCAATAAGCTACTGCTGCAGAAAGGGACAGGACCTTAAAAAGATGTCAAAGACAATTAGAAATGCTTCTATAGATCATCTGATAGAATCAAAGAAAGACAAAGGGAGGCATATATTTGACTAGATTCGGTCATTATTCCTGGGGTTATGGCTTCATTGAGCAAGGGCTAATTATAAACCTACTTTTTAAGGATTACAAAGTACTAGAGCAAGCTGTTACCTCAGGGTAATCTCCACGTATAGATAAAAGAAGAAATCTGCCTGACTGCTAGGCAAATGGTCACATAGATCTTAGGGTAAACTTTCTGACAGCATAATGCACACATTCAGGAAGTGCTAGATTTCCAAGAACATAGATGAAGTCAAGACCATGTTTTTGGTTTTATTTTCTTTTTGTTTTTATACATCAGATAACTGCTAAAGTGGTCCTAGACATGACAAGGAGACTGGACGGCTAAGCTTTATCTGGGTAAGATGGTTTCATGGGTGCTGGGAAGGGAACAAGGCAATATTTCCAGACAGTAACCCTCTGCTAGCAGGTGTGGGACTTAGTCCTCAGAGTATGTAGGAAGTGGTCATTTGGCCTGATGACACCTGGAGGTAGCCTGAAGAAAGAGTCATGATTTGCAGTAGAGCCTTATTATTCAAAGTATGAACCATAGACCAGCATCACCACCTGTGGAAATTCAGATTGGGTGGCCCCAACCAAGACCTGTGTGAATCAATCTCCATTTTAATAATGTGATTCATGCACATTTTAAAGCTTAAGCAGCACTGCAGTCAAGTATACCAGCTGTTGCTTTACTTCCTGGCCAGCTGGTTATGGTGACGGGAGCAGCAGTTTGAGGCTATGAGCAAGTAAGAGCCCTGCTGTGCTGGCAGGGAGAAGAAGGGCACTGGAGGTGATCATATAAACAAGAGTGGGGTCAGCTCACTGCCCCCTGACTCATCCTCTTTCTTCAGGCCTCAAGTGCTTGAAGGTTTTCTGTGGATTTAGGGGAGGGGACAACTATATAACTGAAAATCATGAGCCAAACTTATAAGCAGCAGATCTCCCCTTAGCCTTGGACCTCAGCCAAGTACTCAGCCAATGCACTCTCTTGGCTCCCAGAAAAGTCTGTTCATCATCCTGCAAATAGTTGAAAACAGCAAGGACATTCACTACTGAGTATATTGTAGACCGAACATCCCTAACAGCTTCCTTAGACTCCAGAACCCCACCAGGCCCTCCTGCACATAAATTCTCTGTCTTACTCCTCTTCCCAGATCCTTCCCCACATTGGTCATCAGGCCCTAGCTATAGTAAAATGAATCGGTTTCCCTCTTCAATATAGCATCCAGCAATACAGACACGCTCTGGGCCATGCACATCTCTGGGCGTGCTAATGTTTACATCTAACACTGCAAACCATGTCACACAAAAGGTTATGAAGCTGATGTTATAAGGTGAGTGTTCCCACGCTGTATTTACACAGCTAATTTTTTTTTTAACTTAAGCCCTTGCTCTAGTTAGGCAGACCCTATCCACCAAAATACGAATAACTCCCTAAAAGCCACAAGTATTATGAACTGAAGTTTTATAAGACTACCTGAATTTCATGCTATATTGAGGAAAATAGCCAGGAATGATTCCAATTAACATTGACCAAGATCAGCCAAGTTATTTGTATTAAACTTTGTGTCCTTTTCCCGAAAACTTGTACTAAGGGATCTGTTTTTATTAAACAAAAGAAACTGAAGATTTGAAATTCATACAGCTCTAATGGCAGAACTAAGATGTGGCCCTCCGGTCTGGGAGACACGAACATGGATGCTCTCAAAGGCAACACCCCATTACTTCCTACTATCTAAGAAGTTTTAAATATATTACCACCTCTCATTTTGCCAACAACCTTAAATGGTAGTCATTAAATTCACATTTTAAGGTAAAAACAGAGGTCTAAATTGACAAAGTGCCTTCCCCAAAGTCATGTAACTCCTAAGATTCAAATCCAGGTCTATTTAGTTCCAAGATTCATGTTCTTCTCACCACCCTGTGTTCCTCTCCAGGTATAACTGTATGATCCTGCCAAAGCCAAAGGGCAAGAGAATTCAGGAAGACTCATCTCCTCCATCCCTGATCCCAGAACACCCCATCCAGCTACAGAATCCCCCTCCAGACTCAAGTACAAGACCCCATTTCCTCAGGCCATGAGAAATTTATCACAATAGTTTATTGTCAAATTAGTTTCCATATAACACCCAGTGCTCTTCCCCATAAGTGCCCTCTTCCATGATCACCACCCCCCTTCCCCTTTCCCCCTCCCCCTTCAGCCCTCAGTTTGTTTTCCGTGTTCAAGAGTCTCTCATGATTTGCCTCCCTCCCCCTCTCCCTTTTTCCCCCTTCCCTTCCCCATGGTCCTCTGTTAAGTTTCTCCTGTTAGACTTATGAGTATCACAAATTTCTTTTTTTAATTCCATAGGTGTTCATATAGAAGGTGACTTCCCTCTTCTGGCCCTTTGCCTACTGCCATGATAATGAAGAGAAGCTGCCAAAAATACCAGGAAGGTATATGGTGTCCTACCTCAGGCCAGGACTCTCAAGGACTCTGTGTACTTCGAGGGAGGGGGGCGGGGGTAGGGAGAAGAAGCAATAGCATAAATATGATTGCAAAGAACACTGGTCCAAGGGTACCAAGACCTGATTTCAACCTTACACCTACTTCAAACCATGAAATCTTTGGCAAGTGTGTCCCTGCCCCTTTGTGCCCTCAGTTTCTCCTTCCTGTCAAATGAAGTGATCAGATCTGATCTACAACATCCCAGGATTTCTAGGGAAAAGCTTTAGGGTGTGTAAGGCACAGAGAATGGATCAGGCATCAGAGAAGCTTCACTCTCTGTTGTATAATTTGAAATTTCCCCATAAGATTTCATTTAGATAAAAGAAATCCACTTCCAAAAATAGTCTGAAACCACTGAACTAAGTAATCTTTAGGATTCAGCTTATGTCTAGAGTTCTGTAATTCATCACTACTCTACAAACTGATCAACTTTAAAAGAAAATGAATAATTCGTTGGTCAGCTAGTTTCATTCTCCCCTTGGTTTTTCTGGTAATACTTAGGCCCCAGGCTTTTTAGCAGCTTGAGGGGGAAAGAGGAGGGGGCAGATGCAGCAGACATAACTAAGATTTACACACATACCTTCTCCCTGGCACACACCAGGCTATTCCCCTGAATATGGTCCCCCTGAATCTATGGGAGCCATATGACTAGTTATCATCAATAAAACATGAGCAGAGGTAATTTGTGGGACAAAGACTAGACAGTTGAGAGGGTGTGCCTTATCCATGTAAGTTGTACGTGATCCAGGAAAGAATTCTGAGATCTTAGTGGGTAGTAAGGTCATTAGATGTAATAAACCTGGGTCCTTCAGAAACTGCATGGAGCAGAGACTCCCTTCCTCACATAAACTAATGCTGAATAGAGACTAATCAACAATAAATTTTTACTAATAATCCCCAGAGATTTAGAGGTTATTAGACAACCTTGACTCATTAAAAACAGATACCAGAACACAAAACTAAGGAAAGACAAAAAAGCTGACAAGTATGCATGGTGATGAAGCTATTGCTAAGCTAAAAATAAAAATTGCAGGAAACATGAGGACAGTCATCCCCTGTCTTGTGTAGGACATATAACCAAATTACATGGTTCAGTGTTTTGCAAATGGTATTTTCCAAAAACACTAATATTATCTCCCATCTCACATGCTTTTCAATGGAATCCTGTATATCCAATTGAACAGCTTGGATATATGTACCCTCCCCTTGATCTGGGTGGGTTTTTAAGCACTTTAAGAGCAGAAGTAATGCTTAGTAACTTCCAAGGCTGTGTCATAAAACCTCAAGCAGTTCCTACTTTGTCAGAATACTTGAGCTTGAAGTCATGACCCACTATGGAAGAGGTCTAACTACCATGAGGCGGCCATGCTATAAGGAAGCCCAGACCACACTGGGAAGACTGTGGGCAAATGCTCTGGTTGGAAAGCCCCAACTGGGATCCCAGCCAACACCAGTATAAACACCACAGATAAACGGAAACACCTCCAGATGGTTTCCCCAGCTGTCCACTCTCCCCAGCTGATGCTGCTAACATTATGGCATAGAGACAAACCCTCCCTCTGGACTCTGTCCAAATTCCTGACCCATAGAATCTGGAAGCATATAAGTTTGGGATGGTTTGTTACACATCAATAGGCTTTGGAACACTAACTTCATGCATGCTGGTTTATATCTTTAAACTCTGAAACTATAATTTAGGTATGTCCCTACCTAAATGCCTAGGGTCATTGGCCAGATGATCAAATCTCATTCTGCCAATTTTCTGCTTATAGGGCCACAAACTTAAACCTATGCATTTTCTTCTATCAAAAGTGGAATTCTGCTCAAAAAATGCAACCTAAGATCAATAAATCACCTCTTAAAATGCATGTTTCTCAGAACCTATTTAAAAAGATAAATGCCAAAGGAATATGCTATTGTCTTTCTCAGTAATCCATTATTTCTCTCATTTCAAGTCCCAATATGCTGGCCTCAAACTTCATGCTTACTGAACTGGAAGTGGTCACCTCAGTGGTCCCTTTATAAATCAGTTACCTTCTATGGGTTCCAGCCCAAGTGCTCTTCCAGAGCTATTTGACAAAGTTAAAAGAAAAGTCCGAATTTACCTGGACAAACTTCCATTACTCCCAAATTTTATTTCCTTTACTCAGAGCAATATGGAATGGTAGAAATAGCAGAAAATACATGCCTAATATACAAGAAGCTTCAGAGTCCGGCCAACATGTGTTCAATCCCTGCCTCAGGCATTAAATCTACATGTAAACACAGACAAGATACAACATTGCCCTAAACCTCACTTTCTTAGTCTATTAGAAAATAAGATCTCCTTCACAAATTTCTTTGGAATACAATGTTTGTTATTTCCCTACAAAGTGCCCAGTGTCCACTAGGGACTATGATTTCCCTTCATTCTTTCTGCATGCATGGAAACAGCCTCAGGTGTATGAAGCTGCTGAAAGGGTACACACACCCTGCCTTTTCTCAGAAAATGTTTCTCTGCCTTCCCCTTTCCCTTGTTTAGACTTTACCCAGTGATCTTACCTGCAGTTGTAAACTTACCTATTAATTCTATACTCAACCCTCTTGGCAAACATCTAGCAAGAGATTAAAGGTGACCATACTTACAAACTGCTTGTTATTGAAAAGAGAACATTCACTGTTAAATGAAATGTAAAAATAGGTTCTTTACATCTACTCAAAACCATTCCATTACAATCTTTAACATTTATTTGAGAGAGCAAAGGCGGGAGGGGCAAAGACAGAAGGAGAGAGAGAATCCCAAACAGGCTCCGCATGGTCACTGCAAGGAGCCCAAAGCAGGGCTTGAACTCACATCCTCATGATTTCATGTCCTGAGCTAAAAATCAAAAGATGGATGTTTTAACCAAATGAGCCACTCAGACACCCCAGCCCCCAATTACATTCTTTAAAGCATGGTAGGAGCCACTGTGTACTTACTAACATAAGCACATGGCTTCTAACTATCTGACATACTGATAGAAGACATGAAAGCTTGGAAAGTTAGGAAATTTCTTTTCTCCAATTAAAATACAAATCTAAGATAAAAGCAACCAATGAACTAGATTACAACAGGGAAAAATGCAGTGTTAGTTTCTAAGATGCCTTCAAATATAGTCAAAGTATTAAATAAACAAGCCCAAGGCAAGGTTCCTAGAATCACACAATTGCATCTTATCTGAAGCCTAAGGTATAGCTCCTTATTCCCAGGAACTCAAAATGAAGATGTTTCTAAATATTAAGATCAAAAAAAATAATAATAAATAAACCAATAGTCATAGTTATGGCAAAGGATATATAGCACTTTTTATACTTTTAAGTTTTCTTAAGGATTTAAAGGAACATTGTTCCCCAAAATAGAAGTCTTCACTTCTCTTAACTATAAAATTTTAAGTTTAAATTTTTAACTTGAATTTTTTAATTCCATGTTCAAAATGAATTTTTTCTTTGTGGTACTTAGTGAAAAGCATCAATGTCTCTCAAAGACAACCATTGTTATCAGTTTCCTGTGTATCTTTCCAAATTATTTTTTTAGAGAATAGTTGAGACTTCCAAAATGCAAATAAAGAACAGAGAGTTCTCATATACCCCATATCTGGTCTCCTATTAACATCTGACATCCATATGGTACATTTATCACAACTAATGAACCAACATGGCTACAATATTATCCAAAATCAACACTTGAGTCAGATAACTTTAGTTTTCATCAAATAGCCATTTTCTGCTCCACAATCCCATCTAGGAGACAGTAGATTTAATTGACAGATCTCATTACATACTTTTTAGTGGGGATAGTTTAGACTTTTTTTTTTATGACCTTGGAAACTGAGAATTACTGACCAGGAATTTTATAGAATGTCCCCCAATGGTGACTTGTCTGGTGTGGCCTCATGTTTAGATCTGGGTTGTAGGTTTGGGGAAGGAAGTGTAATTGTCATGATAACGTATCAAACATACATACTACCAACATGTCTTACTAGTTTTGATTATTAATCTTGGTGTTAACCTACCTGCTGAGGTAGGATCGGTCAGGTTTCTTTACTGTGAAGAATTTTCCTTTCCATATTTTCCTCTTTGGGATGAAGTCTAAGGACAGTCCACACTAACCTAGCTGGGAGTTAAGCTCCACCTCCTTGGAGTATCTAAATTATTTAGAATTCTACTACATGGAAGATTTGTCCATTCTCTCATTTCTTTATTCAGTCATTTATTTAAAATTGTTTACTCATGTGTTGTTTTATACTTTGGCTTACCATCCCATAATAGTTTATTTGGTCACCCAAATTGTTCTAGCATGTTCTAGCCACCAGAAGTTTTTTCAGCCGGCTCCTATGTTCCTTCGACATCCTTCATTTATCATATAAGATGCTAAAGGCTGGTCTTAAAGACTTACTGACTCAGTCCTAAAATGAGCCATTTCTCCAAGGAAACCTTTGGAGAAATTTCTCATTGGAAAAATGGTAGTAAAAACCAAGATCTGGCCACTTGGTGTGCTCATTGCTACTGGGTTATCATTGCTTCTAGGCCATCTTAGCTGATAAAGCAAAAGAAATATATGTGGTATAATAACTAGTGTATATATGTATAGAGAGAGAGAAAGATATATACCCATATAGAAAAAAAAATATCTATCTGAATTAAGTTTATACTGATGTGGTATAATAACTAGTGTGTATATATATATTTCTATATGGATATAATCTGAATTATGTTTATACTGATGCCTTAATCTCTAAGCTGTTACCATATGGATTACATTAGCCTTTTCCCCATATTTATCAATAACTTCCCACAATCTACCCTTTAACTCACTTCCAGCATACACATACAGTGATTTTACAACTGTTAAGCTATACTTTCATGTAAACAACTATTTATTAGAATGAACAATCAATGTGCCTTTCCTTTTGCCTTTAGTCTTACTACTGCAATGATTTCTGAAGTTACTCAGGTCAGCAATTTCTCTAACCCCCTTTTCATTAAAGTTGTTGGACCTATTTGTGATAGATTAGGACTGTTTCATCACTTTCCACATTCATCCCACAATCCCCCAATCTTCCTTTTTTTTACAATATGCATACATTAAAGTTTACTCTTTGTGCCATAAATTCCTATGGGTTTTAACAGACATACAGTGTTGCCTGTCCACCATTAAAGTGTCATACACCACAGTTCCACTGCTTGAAAAACTCCTGTTTTTCACCTATTTAACCTCAAACCCCTGGAAATCACTCATCTGTTTAACCCTTCTATTTTTGTCTCTTCTAGAGTTTTACATAAATGGAATCCTACACTATACAGCCTTATCAGACTACATTCTTTTATTCAGTAATATGAATATAAGATTCATTCAAGTCTTTGTAAAGTTTAATAGGCTTTTCCTTGTTTTGATCACTGAATGGTATCCCATTGTATAGATATACCAAAATTCATACATTCACCTCCTGAAAGATATTTTGATTTCCTCTTGTTTTGTGTGATTATAAATAAAGCAGGTTAGGTAAATTTTGTATTCAAGTTTTTGAGTGAAAATAAGTTTTACAAACAGTTAAATAAATACCTAAGAGTGTGATTGCTGGATGATGTAATAAGACCACATTGAGCTTTATACGACATTACCAAAGCATCTTCCAACGTGGCTGTGCTGGGTTACATTCCCACCAGAAATGACTGAGTTCCTGTTGCTATACATTCTCCCCAGTAATTGGTTTTGTCAGTTTTTTCTTCTTGACCTTGGATCTTTTAAATCAGTGTGTAATCGTATCTCATTTGCATTTTTCTAAGGAAGAAAAAAAGAGGCTTTCTCACTGTTGAATTTTAAAAGTTCTTCATACACTTTGGGCACAAAACTTTTCAACAGATCTATTTTGCAAATATTTCTCTGAGTCTATGACTCATGTTTTCACAGTCTTAGTGTCTCTTGCAGAGCACAGGGCTTTGTTTTAGTAAAATCCAACTTACCAACTTTTTTTCATAGATCATACAATTGATATTATAAAAGAACTCATCACCGAACCCAAGGTCATGTAGATTTTCCCAATCTGTTCTTCTAGAAGTTTTAAAGTTTTGCATTTTAAGGTTTGTGATCCATTTCAAGTTAATTTTTGTGAAAGGTAGAAGGTCTTTGTCAAAATTCATTTTGCATAAGGACATCCAAGCGTTTCAGGATCTTTTAATAAAACTATAGCTTCTCACACAGGTTAATGCTATCAAAGTGAATATTAATCTATTCTTTTGTCCCCATCCTTCTAACATAAATGATAGTATACTATCTTCACTGTTCTACACTTTTACTGTTACAACTTTTTTTCATACACAAACTTCCTCTTTATCCTTAGTTGGATAAAATATTCAAAATAGCAAGAAAATAAATAATAAGTTATCTCCTTATAGCACAAATCTAAACTGCAACTAGTCAAAGGCCCATTTTCTTAAGGGTAAGCCAGGCTTCCATTCTGTGGAAGCAAGATTGAAAATCATTTGGAAGACATGGCGCTAAGAGTTACCTAGGAAGCACCAAGCAGTAAAAGGCCTTTGATTTACATGCGTCCCTTCAAAGAATTTCCATGCCATTTGATAAGGTAAAATTAAAAACCTAGAGAAAAACAAACAATAAAGCCTCACCTTTAAAGAAAGAGGGGCGGTGGGGGGGGGGGAATTCAATGATTGACCTGTGATCCAGGAATGTTTCAAAAAGGAAATAGATACAGAAGTTTTTAACTTGAAGGGAGAAAAAACTATTTGCCCATTGTAGATTCTTGCCACCTCTGTCATACGTTAATTGACTAAGTGTGAATTCATTTCTGGACTCTATTCTGTTCCATTGATGAGTCTCCATGTTTGTGCCAGTACCACACTATTTTGATAACTACACCTTTGTACTCCAACTTCAAATCTGGGACTGTAATATCTCCAGCTTTGTTGTTCTTTTCCAAGATTGCTTTGGCTATTTGTGGTCTTTTATGATTCCATACGAATTGTAAGATTATGTTTTCTAGTTCTCTGAAAAACGTTGTTGGTATTTTGGGTGATTGCATTAAATCTGTAGATTATCTATGCCATATAAACATCTTAACAATATAATTTCTACGAATCCTGGAGCATGGAATATCTTTCCATTTGTTTCTATCACCTTCAATGTCTTTCATCAATGTTTTACAGTTGTCAGAGCACAGGTCTTTTACCTCCTTAAGTTTGTTCCTATGTATTTTACTCTCTGGTACAACTGTAAATGGTGTGTTTCAACATTTCTCTTTCTGCTCCTTCATTAAAAATGTATAGAAACATTTCTGTACGTTGATTTTGTATCCTGCCACCCTCATGAATTCATCTATCGGTTCTAGCAGTATTTGGTCTTTAGAATGTTCTATACGGAATATCATGTCTTCTGCAAATAGTCAAAGTTTTACTTCCTTACCAATTTAGAGGTCTTTTTTTTTTCACCTTGTC
>NC_043710.1:37725762-37754135 GCF_006229205.1 Suricata suricatta
TTGAATACTGAGAGCTGGATTGCGGGTGGGGAATAGTTGAAGTCAAAGAATTAAGAGCGCCTTTATCTTGATGAACACTGAGAAATGGACAGGATTGTGAAATTGTACTGTACACCTGAAACAAGTAACTGTGTTAATTATACCTGAATTAAAAAACTGGAGGTACAGGGTGAGAAAGGTGCTTCGGGAAGGAGAAACACAAAGGACAGGAGGAGGAAGTGTCTGGCACTCAGGCAACAGAGAAAGAATAAGCAAGGATATCAATGAGTGTGTGCAAGTGGAGTGCGGAGGAGCTGGGAAACAGCCAATGGGCCAACTGGTGCTGGGCTCATAGAACCCATCTCTGACATTTGGCCTTTACCCCATACCCGAGCAGTTCTCAAGCCATTTTCTGCCAGGACAAATAGGTTATTCACAGGCATGAAACATTCCAAAAGATGTCAATTTCTGGCACATTACCCCTAACTTCAGTCTTTTCTCCTTCCTCTCAGAAAGCACTTCATATCAGTGGCTCCAATTTCCCTGAATCCATTAAAATACATTAGGGAATTTTAAAAAATAAATTAATCACAATCTCCAGTTTAGGCCTGTCTTCTGAGCTACATACTTGAATAGCTGACTGTCCACTCAACTTCACTTTGATCTTTCAAATTCAGTAAACTCAAGATACAACTATCTTTGTCTCTAAACCCCGTCCTCACCCACTATAGTCTACATCAAAATGAGAGCTAGAAACCTAAGCATGGTCTTTGATACTTCTCTCCCCTGTGCCTGATGTACAACCCATTGCCAAGTCCTATGGCTTCTACTCTGGGTATTCTATTCCTCACCAACTCTGCTGCTACCATCCTTTTCCAAGCCACCATGACCTCTTACCGACAACTGCATGGCCCCACAACTAGTCTCCTTGAATCCACTCTGGTCCCTTCCAATCCATTCTACTGCCTAGTCATCTTTCTAAAACAAAAATCCCATCAGCTCACTAATCTCTTCCAATCACCCCCACCCTAAACTTACAAATCAATGACTTATGGCTGCTGAGCTTAGGACTGGAACTCTTAAGCATGGCCACCAAGAACCCACATGCTCTGGCTCCTGCCCACCTGTCCAGCTTCAGCTTATATACTCTCCATGTTTTTCTATGCACACCAACCTTCTTTCAAGTCTCTGAACATACCCCGGTGCCTCCCACCAAAACGCAGCACTTACACATTCCACCCTGCAATCCAAAACACTCTCACTCCCATTCTTTACAAAATTAACATCTACTCATCCTTTACTAATGACCTTGTGGGTCACATGCCCAGGAAGACTTCACTAATAAGCACTTCTCACCACTGCCCAGGATTTTTCATAAGACCATGTTCCTTTCCTCCATAGTACTTATTTCTAAATATGCATTTTTGTTATTGTTTAATATCTGTCCTTCCACTGGCTTGAAAGCTCTATGGACATGCTGACCGACCACATTTGTTTTTCCTCATCACTGCATCTTCAGAGTCTACCATAGGCCCTAGTATAGTAAAGACAATAGTTTTGGAATACATTCGTATCTGGTTTTTATTAATAGTAATAAATCTTATATGGCACATCTCACAGCTGATTGTGATAGGTTAAACTGCCTTAACATTGATTTGAGAATCACTATAGTGGAAAACAAAAGTTCCCCAAAGCCATTTGATAAAACCACCATTCAATTAATGGCTTTATAATAATAGCTAACATTTATCAAGTTTTTACCACATACCAGCTTCATACTTTATAGTATTTTAAAAAATTAATCCAATTAATGGGAAACTTTATCTTCATTTGACAAATGAAGAAACCAAGTCAAAGTAACATGATCAAAGACAAAGCTAGGATGAGGATACCTATGCCAGACTCCTAACAAAACAAGAGAATCAAAACAGACTTGCCTGACCTGTTCCACAACTAAAACCATCACAGGAATCACTGGGAAAGCTGGAAAATGGGAGAACTGCACTGCCCAAGGCCAGCCATACTGGGTTAGAAACAGACACTTTGAACTGGCACAAGATAGGACCCTCTTTAGTCCACTGATGCTGTACTGTACTCCAAGTACTGAAGACTGAAAGTGACTGATACAGAAAACAAGGTCTCGTGATCTGACTGCTTCTGGAAGCCAAGACTTGAGCTCTCAATATAGTGAGGTATGTTGTAGGCAACATACTTACAATGGGATTTATTTAAGCATTCAACAAAACCAATGGTCAACAAAGCAATCAAAGATTAAAAAAGAAATACATGGAGAAAAATGAAAATGAAAACAAAATGTTCCAAAATCTTTGGGTTACAATGAAAGCAGTTCCAAGAAAGAGAAATATACAGCAATACAGGCCTACTTTGAGAAACAAGGACAAGCTCAAATAATCTAAACTATACCTAAAGGAACTAGAAAAAGAATAAAGCCCAATATGAGTAGAAGGTGTAAAAAATAAAGCAGAAAAATGACTTAAAAAATGAAACCAAGAGCTGATTCTTTGAAAAGATGATGTGGATAAACCCTTAACCAGACTCAAAAAGAGAAATAACCCCAATAATATCAGAAACAATAGAGCACAACAGACACCAGAGAAATACACGCAATTTTAAGAGAAAAATTAAAAAAAAAAAAATACACACACACAAAACCTTCCAAAACTGCACTGGGAATAGAAAATCTGAACAGAATACAACAAAGTGAATGGATACTCAAAAAAGCTCCCAAAAAATAAAAATCTAAGACCAGATGTGGGTACCAGTGAATTTTACAAAACCTTTAAAGAAGAGTTAACACTATTCTCCTCAAAGTGTTCCAAAAAAATAAAATAAAATAAAAAAACAGAAGAAGGAAAGCTTCTAAATACATTCTTCAAGGCCAGCATTGCCCCAATCCTAAAACCAGACATATACAGCACAAATAAAGAGCATTATAGAACAATTCCACTTGCCATTGCATCAAAAGTAAAATACCTAGAAATAAACCTACCTGAGGTGGTAAAAGGAAAAAAAAAACACTGCTTTCTTAAAATAATCAAACACCAGTGAAAGAAATTGAAGGTGACAAAAACAAATGAAAAGATATCCCATGCTCATCGGTTGAAAGAATACTATTAAAATGTCCAGACTACCCAAAGTAGTCTACAGATTTTTAATGCAATCCCTATCAAAATACCAAAAGCATTTTTCACAAAACTAGAATAAGTAATCCTAAAATTTTTATGAAACCACAAAAGACTACTTTCAACACCATATACAAAAATACACTCAAAATGGATTAAAGATCTAAATGTGTGACAGAACCCATGAGTCTCCTAGGAGAAAACACTGGCAGCAAACTCTTGGTCACTGGCCTTTGCAGCATATTTATGGATAGATCTCCTCCAGCAAGGGAAACTAAAGCAAATATGCTACTGGGACTACACCAAATAAAGGAATTTTATACAACAAAAGAAACAGAAAACAAAAAGGCAACCTAGAGAATCATAATGTAATTATTTTGTTGATGATTTTCTAACCACTGGGTTGTAAGCTCCCATGAACACATGGACCATGTCTGTTTTTGCTCATCATTGTAACTCCAGAGCTTAGCATAGAGTTTGGCATATAGTAGAAACTTAATAGTTTTGGAATTAATGACCTTCACCAATCTCTGGTTTTTATTAATAGTAATGTACTGCATATGACACACCTCACAAATTATAATACATCAAACTGCTTTGACATTGTAGTTGAGAATCACTAATGCAGGAAATAAGTTTCTTGTGAAGGTGATTCAGTAAAAGCAATACTGAAATAAATGTTGACATTTATAGAATTTTTTCAATCAGGGGTTTATTGACTCATAGGATAGAAAATACAAAGGTAATCAAGTTTCTGGGTTTATCACAGATCTAGTGTGCTTTCGGCCGGCCTTTCTGCTCTGCCATCCAATGCATTGTCTCCAACCCAAAACTGGCTTTCTTTGCAGTCCTAGCGAGGCTGCACAAAGTAGTTGGGCTATTTGCATTCTTCAAATGCCAAGGATAAGGAATGTTCCTTCATTCATCAGGAAAGTGATCTCAGCTCAAAGCCAACCCTCTTGGCCAGTAGAATGCCATGTGCTACTGCTTGTATGTATGTCAACTATACTCAGACAAGTGTCACATTAGTTTCAGGTACGCAACTCAATGATTCCACAAATTTACATATTGTTAATCACAGGCTACCACCAGTCCCCATACATCGCTATTACAGTATCTTTTACTATATTCCCGATGCTGTGACTTTAATTTTTTTAATGTTTTATTTATTTTTGATACAGAGACAGAGAAGGAGAGGGGGAGAGGCAAAGACAAAGGGAGACACAGAATCCGAAGCAGGCTCCAGGCTCTGAGCTGTCAGCACAGAGCCCAACACAGGGCTCAAACCCACAAACGTGAGATCATGACCTGAGCCAAAGTCAGAGGCTTAACTAACTGAGCCACCCAGGTGCCCTCCGATGCTGTGACTTTTATTCCCATAACTTATTAATTCCATAACTGGAAGCCTGTATCTCCCAGTCTTTCAGCCACTATCCCCAATTCCCCCATCTCCCTCCCCTCTGGCAACCATCACTTTGTTTATTAATCTACATGTCTATGTTTGCACTAGTACCATAGTCCATTTTGATTACTACAGCTTAAAGGTGTATCTTGAAACCTGTAATTGCTATTCCTCCAGCTTTGTTCTTCTTTCTCAACATCACTTTGGCTATTCAAAGTCTTTTGTAGTTCTATACAAATTTTAGGATGTTCTAGTCTTGTGAAAAATGCTGTTGGTATTTTGTTAGGGACTGCACAGAATCTACAAAATTCTAAATTGCTTTGGAAAATATGTACATTTAAACAATATTAGTTTTTCTAATCCATGAGCATGGTTTATCTTTTCATTTGCTGCAAATGACATATCCAAGAAGGGGTTGATATCCAAAATATATAAAGAACTTCTACAATTCAATACCAAAAACAGTCCAGTTAAAAACTGGGCTGAAGATCTTTTCCAAAAAAAGACATACAAATGGCCAACACGTAAAAGATGCTCAACATTATCAATCAGGGAATCACAAATCGAAACCACAATGGAATCATACCTCACACCAGTCAGATTATCAAAAACAAAAATAAGTATTGGTGAAGATGAAGGGAAAACAGGGAACCTTCATGCATTATTAATGGGAACATAAATTGGTGCTACCACTGTGGAATACAGAATGGAGGTTCCTCAAAAAATGAAAGGCAGAAATAACTTATGATCCAGCCATTCTACTACTAGGTATTTACTCAGGGACAACAAAAGCACTAATTCAAAAATATAGGCACCCCTGGGGTTACTACATTACTTATAATAAACAAGATACAGAAGCAACCCAAGTGACCATCAATAGATGAAGTGGCATATATACACAATAGAATACTACTTAGACATAAAGAATGAGATCTGGCCATTTTCAACAACATGGGTAAGCCTAGCAGGTATTATGCTAAGAAATAACTCAGAAAAACAAATACATTTTACTTTTATGTGGAATCTAAAAAACAGACTCAAATACAGAGAACAAACTGATGGTTGTCAGGGGAGGTAGGTGGGAGGATGGGCTAAAGAGATAAACTTCCAGCTATAAAGTAAGTCCTGGAGATGCAAAGTACAACACAAGGAATAGAGTCAGTAATACTGAACAACAATGAATAGTAACTGATAGTCACTCCACTTATGGTGAGCACTATGTATGGAATTGCCAAATCATTGTTATACACCTGAAATCAGTAGCATTGTATGCCAATTATATTTCAATAAAAATAATCACTAATAAAAGTGAAACTGAACACATATATACTATGAAGGAACAGAACAGAGTCACATTGGGATAAGGCCACTCAGGCTGATTAGCCCAGGGTAAACCTGGGCATTATGAAGGATCTCTCAGGAATGTGTTGGGTAACTGCAAAGAACCTATATTTAGGAATAGCCTAGAAGATGGGGATCAGCTAGCAGGTTTCTCATAGTTTGACATTCAACACACAATGGGCTATATGGTAAATGTCTCAGGGGGCCATTAAGAGAAATGTAGCGGGTTCCCACCCAGCCCACTTTATAAGTGGCTCCTTTATAGCTAATATCCCTGTGAGAACCAAGAACCCAACATTTCCATGGGTGGGGTTATTGCCACCACCTATCCTTTATGGACCCCTCCTCAAAAGCACACACCTCAGGTCAGAAGAACTCCTCTAAAATCAATTTACCTAGAGCTAATAGATACATTTAACTGAAAATTCACCTAATGCAGCTTTATCTAAAGCCCAATGTGATTCAAATCAATTTACCTTCCCATCACATGTGAGTAGTTATGAATCTCACAAACATGAATTTTATGTCAGCAGGACTATAAGGGAAAATCATTATTAAGTAAATTGCTGTTAGGTAAATACATTTCAGAATAATTCATTTTGTGTCAACTGTGAGCACCGAAGCCTGGTCTCTGGCAGATCACACATAGAGAAGGTGACTCCCAGCGGCAGAGCTGCCTCTCTCCCCACAAGCTTCAGGAAGCCAGTAAAACCAGAGTCCCTTCCACCTTCCCAAAGAACTCATGGGCTTTAACATTCATCAGGTTTTCCCCGCAATTCCAGAATTCCTATTATGTTTCCCATCTCTATCCCTGCTAAGGGCAGAAGCAGCTTCCTGTCACCATCTTCCCACCTTGGTCTTAATCCCTGATCAGCTCAGGCTACCCAGGCACGCAGGAGGTAGAGCCACTGTGAAAGCAATACCTTCTTTTTTAAAGTTCTCCATGCTTTGAGGGGCCCATGAAACTTCTTTTTAAAATGCACGTTCTAGGAGCACCTGGGTGGCTCAGTTGGTTGAGCCTCTGATTCTTGACTTCAGCTCAGGTCACAATTTCACGGTTCAGGAGATCAAGCCCCTCATCAGGCTCTGCACTGACAGTGTGGAGCCTGCTTGGGTTTCTATCTCCCCCTCCCTCTGCCCTCCCCCCCTCCCAAAAATAAATAATAACTTTTCAAAAATTCAGATTCTGATTCAGTAGGTCTGGACCGAATCAGTCTAAGAGACTGCATTTTTAAAGAGCTTCAGGTGATGCCCTTCTGCTGGTCTACAGGACACATACCTATAGCAAGACCTTAGAGGAAGAATAAGACCATTAATTAAGAGTTTCAACCCACTGGGGCATGTGGGTGGCTCAGTTGGTTAAGCGTCCTACTCTTGATTTCAGCTGAGGTTCAGGATCTCATGGTTCATGGGTTCAAGCCCCATGCCAAGCTCTGTGGTGCAGTGTGGAGCCTGCCTGGGATTCTTTCCCTCCACCCTCTCTGTCTCTGGCCCTCCTCTGTGTGTGCATGCTTGCGCTCACTTACTCACTCTCTCACACACACAAAATAAATCAACATTAAAACAATTTTTTAAAGTTTCAACAGACACATCTTGGTAGGAAGTATTTAGAAGGTAAATACTTCTCTGGTCTTAGGAGCATTTAAGAGAAGGCAGACTTTCATTCTTCAGGGTGGAAGTGAACTACACCTTTCTCCACAACCAAAGAGTTTGCTGGGCTATGGTTTTCAAATGCTAAGAATGTCAAAAGTCCAGACTCCCAAAAAGATGGAGTAATTGTTTTTCTACATGAGGAGTATCAGAATCATAAAATATTGTGGTAATGCATTCACATCAAGAGGCCTAGAAAAACTTTTTTTCATGTTAGGAATGTCCTGTAACAGAAGATCTTACCATGAAATATATAAAGAAATCCTGCTGGCCTACTTAAGCAACAAAGGAGTTAGATGAGCGAAGTGAAGAAAAAAGCTGCAAAAAGCAATGGGGTCAAGAGAAGACTGGATATTCCAGGGCCTGGCTCCGATTCCATTCTTCCACCCACTGGCCCACACACCACACCCATTCTGTGGACTCAAAAGCAGATTCCGATTTGATGTGGGGGAAAGACCTTCATCAATTACTGATTCTAAAGGAAGAAAAAGATTGCCTTCAAAAAGAAAAACAAACTTCACAGTTAAAAGAAAAAAAAAAAAAAGCTACCATGCTCCACCAAGTGATCAAGCTTAACACAACCAGTAATAAGAAATACAGATATACTGACATCAGGAACCCCTTGACGTGATGCATGGAAAAAACTTATCAGTCCTCTAGTATTCCTGACCCAAAGATACCTAATTTAATCACTAGGAAATGTTAGAAACAACTTGAGGAATATTCTACCAAGTAACTAACTGGTATTCTTCAAAAGTGCCCAAATCATGGAACACAAGGATGGTGTGAGGAATTGCCACATTTTGGAGATTAAGGAATAATAACTAAATGTAATGTGAGATCCTAGACAAGATCCTTAAACAGGGTTAAAAAATTAGAAAAGTTGGTAAAATTCAAATAAAATGTATAATTTGGTTAATAGTACTGGAGCAATATTAATTCCTTGGTTTTGAGTTTTTCATGGTTATGTAAGAGGGGATCATTAGAGAAAGCCAGGTGAGGGATATAGAAGGACTTTTTCTTCCCAACTTCTACCTAAGTCTAAAATTAGCTTAAAAGGAAAAAGGAATAAAGTACAGTTTGGCTCTGCCTCTTGTGGGGGAGCAAAGAGACCACACCAACAGCTGACATATCAATAGAAAAGTCTGATGTTTCTTCTTTCAGAAAAAAGATTGGATCCTCTCGACAGTCTCTCTTCGGTCTGCCTTGTCTCAATACCTTGATTCATGGCTTCTCCTGATCTCTCCCAGGCACTGGATCATTCTTGTAATAAATCAAGGAAAGACACCAACACACCCAGGTTCCAACTGTGAAAGCTACTCCCTGCCCCCCACGCCACATACTTGCATAAAGTGAAACCTTGCACAAAGAGTAGCTAGAAAATAAGATACCAAAACTGACTGGGAAAGACTTCTGGGAGAAAGAATGGTGAGAAGGAAATAAATATAGCAAAAGCAAAGTAAGAAATTAAGGGTTCTCCAATCCTGCACAAGACTGGGTGGCCATCTGAGAGCCAGGGAGGCTGTGGACATATAGCAGCAGAGGTCAGTAGACCATTAATTACTAGGCAAGAGAAACCCAGAGTAGTTCCATAAAGTCCTCATCTCCAGCCATCCTGAACACAAATGGAGTAGGCACAGGACCTCTATTCTAAATATTGGAAAGGAGCTGGGCCAACGACTCCTCAGTAACAAAGATCAAGACAAACTTACCTCATTATCACTAGTTTTACTGTGAGCCGCCAATGTTTACATGTAGAGACATTTCAAATCTGACTGGTATCAAAAGATAGGTCATGAATAGAACATACAAAATAAAGCAAGACATTAGGAAAATTTTAACCCATGCCCTTCAGTCTGAGAACAGAAAAGTACAGTAGCTACATAATAACCACTAACAACATTTATTGAGTGCCTACTATGTGGCAGGCATGGTCTCAAATTCTCAGAACAAGCCCACAGGGAAAGCATCATAATCCTTAGTTTACAGGTGAAGCTTAAATTCAAAGATCTAAAGTGATCTGACAACATAGCAAGTGATAGGTCTAAGATTTGCATCCAGAATTATGTAACAATAATATTCCTTCTACTCTGATACTATCTAGGGTGTTGTGGAGGACATCAAGTGGCTGGAACTGGCAGAGATACAGAGACCACTGGCAAGCTATTAGCAAAGCCACCTTGGGGACCTCCATGCTCTTAATGGACTCTGCCCATCACAACAGATGGAGGTCAAATAAGCCAAGTTTCTCTTCCCCCACCTCACTACTCTACTCACAGAATACATTTTCAAAAGTACAGAAGATAGTACAAATCAACTCAGCCTGTAACAGACTACTCGCTTATGACCAAATCCATGTCCTTTCTTCTTGGCTCAGAACTAGGCTCCTTCTCTAGCATCACTTGCTGTTGGGTATGGCCATGTACTTAAATTCCAGCCAATGTAATATAATCAGAAGCAATCAAGATGCTGTGACCAGGGCTGGCCTGAAACCTCCCACATGCAATCCACATTTTTCTGGTTGCAGGAATGAGCATAACGCCCAGAACAATTGTGAGTGCCACATGTTGAAGAGGGCTGAGGGACAAATTGGACAGAGCCAGAGTCCTTAAATCTCCACTACAAGACCTGCCTCACCAGAAATAGCTGCATTGGTTTATTACATGAACAAACATAGTAGAAGAGTAGCTAAAGCTTTCCATGAGAGAACAGTCCCCTAAAATAAGCCCCAAGAATTCTCTTGTTAGAAAAAAAGCTTTCTGCCACTTTATCTGATAACATGATAAGCACTGACAGTATCCACAGAGTTTTACAGTTATCTCATTGGAGTTTAAATCCTCACAAGGATTAAACCAATTTTGACAATGGTGACATAGCCTCTTCAGATCATAGGACAATACAAGGGAGTCAATGGAATTAATAATTATACATTAATGTTCACATCTTCACAGGCACAATTAGAATCTCTACCTTACAGATGAGGACACAGACTCATAACCCAAGCCACAGTTCCTTCTTCTGTGCTCCAGCCCCAAAAATCAAGGCTGTTCCTTGGCAATTCCAGCATACATCTCTCAGTTTTATAGTAAAACCCCACTGCCAGCAAGCAGTAGAGCCAGGTGTGAAATCCAATCTGTTGGATAGATATCATACTATCCTGTATGTAAGTATTTAACACAGAAAAGGGTAACCTCAGCAAATACTAGTTTTCTCCACCTCCATTCAGCCACAGACTCTCTGGACACTTCCCACTCTGTCCCTCTCTTCTATGCAAACATCACGTTCACAGAGCATAAGCACATATAAATTGTATCACTCCAATATCTAGGTTTGCTCCAGCCAAGGCTCTTTCTCCCTTCAAAGGGTTTTATGGTGAGAACTTCTAGGAAAGTCAGGCCCCTTCCATAGCCAGGCTCCAGATAATTTTCCTGGAAGGAGATCAATCCCCCCACCAGGTCCTCACCCAGAACTGTGTCATAAAAATTCTCCAGTAATTTGTGCCCTCTCTTCTCCTTCCTTCAGTAATAGCATCTTAGTGGAACACATGGCAACTCAGATTTAAGGCCACATGCTCCACCTTCCTTGCATCTAGGTGTGGCCTTGTGATCAAGTCTGGCAACTGGGATATGAGGAGCACATTCTCCACCTTCTGTTCTCCCTCCTGCTGGCTTAGCGAGGGCTGAGGAGTGGACGGTCATGAACTATGAGGCAGAGGGCAACAGCCTGAAGACTACCGGGCCACAATACAGAGGAGCTGAGGGACGTTCTCACAAACTCTGAACTACCTGTATTCAAATGGTTGCATCAGAGAAAATTAAACTCTTCTCTTGTTTAAACCAGTGTTATTTTGGTCTTCATTTCAGCCAACCTGGATCCCAAACAGTACAGATTCCCCGTGCCAGATGCAGGGAGTTTCCTGGGGGATTGCCATGAACTTTGGCTTGCCTTCCAGCCCTAGTTGCATGGCTGTTTCTGCTCTCTGGCCTTTTCAAGAGAGCACATAAGGCATAGTGAGAAATACCTTGCACAAACAGTTCCCACACATGTGTCCACAGAATGCTGGCATTAGAACCACCTAGAGACTTAATACCAAGATTCTTGGACTAAACTTCCAGGGATTCAGATTAACGAAATATACAACAATTCTTACATTCAGTATTTCAAAAGTTCCTCATGTAAGTAAAAGATATAACGAGGTCTTCTGTGGCTTAAAGTCCATGGGGATGTGAGGCTATATGTAGACAAGGCTTCCTTAGGACCCTTCTCCACATTCTCTGCCCACTGCTTCTTTCACAAGACATGTGTGTTCCTCCCTTTCATGTAGTAACTCCTTCATATATTCCTGGGGCAAAGCTGTTCCTTCCAGGTCAAGCACCTTAGATGCACCTCCAGTGATCATCTTCCACATTGTGAATTGGACCCACATTAAGCCTCTTGACTCCACACGGCCTACTTGAAGAGCTCACTCGCCATGTATTATTACAAGTCCAAACTCTTTGAGCACAGCCAAGAACATTAAGACTCCTAATGATGAGACCACCAAAAACCTTCTAGCTTCATCTCCAACCTTTACCTTCCCACTCTGTATCTGTAAGCACTATTCACCCGGCCCAGAATGCTCTTCCTATCCTGGATACCCAGCAACTTGAACCCACTCTGAAAGACTTGACCCCAGCACCCAACAAATTACTAAGTATGGTTACTACTCTTGACACTGGTAAACTGTCAAAATCTGGCAGGATATCAAGCCTCAATTTTAAAGGAGTCAATTAACAACTCTGATAGGTATTTCATAGTCTACATCTGCAGACCTTGGGCAGACTTGACCTAAGGGTGACACTTGACCTAGCAAAAAGTCTCCCTACCTCATTTATTCACTCAACACATTAGGTATTTATGCCATGTCACATGATGCAAGGGTCTGAGGACTGAAAATGAAGTTACCTTATTGCTAATAGCTTATGTATATACTATTTGATTTCTCAGAAGGTTTGATGTCCATTACTCAAGGGTTCTGGAGTCCTGGCTATACCACTGAATGGAGCCATACTATTGATCTTGACCATTTCAACTTCTGCATATCCCGGGGCTCTTCCTGTTTGGCTTCCAATCCACTACTTGCCTAAAAATCCAACTTGTACATGTGCCCTGACCTTCCAGTAAAGCGTTACCTGCAAACACATCATCTGCTCCTGTCCATTCCTGGCCTGACTTGGCCACCTGAATCTGACAAAGCAGTGGCCTGACTAAGCACTTCAGTGCCCTTGGTAGAAGCCTCTTAGACAAGAGCTGTACAGCAGTGCCTATGGTCCACAACACTATTATGGTCCACAATTTACATGAAATTCTGGAAAGAGGTTTTTCTCACCAACACAAACTAACAATAAAGACGGCAGGAGGAAAATTTAGGAGGCAATGGTTAAATTTATGACCTAGATTGTGATGGTTTCACGGGTACCTATTTGTCTCCAGACTCATGAAGTTGTGTTAAATATGTGCAGTTTTTTGTTTCGCAATCATACCTCAATAAAGTATTAAAAAAAAAAAAAAAAAGGGAGGGGAGCCTGGGTGGTTCAGTTAGTTAAGCATCTGACTTGGGTTCAGGTCATGATCTTGAGGTTTGTGAGTTCAAGCCCTGTGTCAAACTCTATGCTAACAGTGCTGAATTCCCTCTCTCCCTCTCTCTGCCCCTTTCCCCACTCATGTGCTCTCGCACACTCACACTCTCTCAAAAATGAACATTTAAAAAAACAAAAAGGATGGAGGTGCCTGCGTGACCCAGTAGGTTAAATGTCCAACTTGTGCTCAGGTCATGATCTCACGATTCCTGGGTTTGAGCCCCGCATTGAGCTCTGTGCAGACAGCTAGCTCAGAGCCTGGAACCTGTCTTCAGACTCTGTCTCCGTCTCCCTCCAAACCCCCCTGCTCATGCTGTTTCTCCCTCTCTCTCTCAAAAATAAATTTAAAATAAAAAGGAAAGAAACAAAAGAATTGGACCTATCATTACTGCCTACCCAAGGGAATCTAGACTAGAGAGAAGCCCTCAGCCAGTTCATCTCCTTGAGAATATTTGAGAGGTTTCCGGTAGCTCACCCTCATTTGCTAAGCAAGTGTTCCCCAATAACTTGCAAACGAACAACAGAGCACCCCTGACAGACAGATTAAGCCATACGTGAATCACTACAGAACACAGGCTGAGCCTGTTGGTATGTAGGTTATTGCTGGCTTTTTTTGAAAATTTAATTACAGTGTTTGAACATTATCTCATTTTAAAGATCTAGCTACCGAGGCTCAATTAAAATTCCAAGGGCCAAAGTGAGAAAAGCCCCAAGTGGAGATTTCACTTCATCCTGAGCTTTAAATGTATGACAACAGTTGGACGTTTTACAACACAACAAGTCCTCTTGAAGATGAGCATTATTACCATACAATCAATTTAAGACGTTTTACAGCCCCTCTGCCAGCATGTGAAACCCCTGTGTGCTTCATATGAGCAGATAATCCTCACTGCAAAAGAATGAATACATGCACCCCTTCCCTGGCCTCATCACACTCCTACTAGAGCTCCGGCAGGCCCTGAAGCATCTGACCCCAGTATGGGAGCCAGAGGACAAGACACCCAGGGGTGAACCCTAAGCAATGACACTAGTCATCTGTATACTACAGGCAGCCGGTGGGAGAGCAGAGTGGAAGGAACATGGTGATGCCTTTGCCATCATGACCAGAAATACCGCGCATCCTTCCCTTCCTCCAACTCCTTCCCCAGCCCACACATCCTCAGGCCAGCAAACTCCTCCTCCCCAACCCAGGTTCCAGTCCAGTCCAGTCCCAGCCTCCTTCTCTATAAAGCCTCCCTTGACTTCTCCCTAGAAAGAATAGTGGCTTCCCATCGGTGTTTCAAAAGGGTTTTTCCAGACTGGTTCTTTTAACAAAATTTTGTTGGCCACCTAGTGTCAGGCACTGCAAACAGTGCAGCAAACAACATAACTGAAGTTTCTGCAAGTGAGTTGCTTATCAAATGGAGAAGGGGGAACAAGTAAGCATATCTACCTAAGAGGACAATAAAGTTTATAAAGACATACAGGAGGGTGGTGGGGATGGAGCATGGCAGGGGCAGGGGAGGGGGCTGTTTTAGGTAGAGCTGTCAGAAAAGGCATCTTAGACAAGATGTGAACACCGGAAAAGATAAGTGAATGAAGTGAGAAACAAAGCCTGCAGGAAAAGTTGTTCTTTGACCTGGAAAATATGTGCAAAAGCCTTGGGACAGAGGCAAGAGGAAGTTGGACCTGTTTGTCAAACATCAAGAAGGCCACCGTGGTTGACAACATAGGAAGTGTGGGCAGGGGACAGAGCACACAGAGACTTGTAGCCATGGACAACTCTTTGGATCTTCTCTTGGAAGCCAAAGGGTACAGAAGAAAGGAACAACATGTGTGCTGTCATTACTAATGAGCTCACTCCCCCAAAGGCATATCTCAAATCTTCCTACTAACTGACACAGCATTAAGTTTATAAAAGATATTTCAATTTTTTTAACATTTATTTTTCAGAGAGACAGACAGACCGTGATCAGAAAAGGGGTGGAGACAAAGGGAGACACAGAATACGAAGCAGGCTCCAGGCTCTGAGTTGTCAGCATGGAGCCCAGCATGTGGCTGGAACCCACCAAAGCCAGCAGCCCAACCAACTCACCCACCCAAGTGCCCCTATAAAGACATTTAAGAACTCTCAGGAGAAGGAAGAGTGCAGCTCAAACACCTTGAACTAGCCATGAGCATATATAGGCACACAGCACTAGCTATCATCAACCCATCCTTTTCAGGACAGGATCAGCCTTGTAAGTTCTGCATGTACCCATGGCTACCTTACATGAGGCCTGATTCAGAAACCTCACTGTTCTCCAGGCTCAGAAATAAGTGATCATCTCCATCTCCTCAAAAACCAAGAGTCACTACTGAAAATGCTTACTCAAAATTCTTGGCCCATCAAAACAGCATTCAGTACCATTGTGGGGTTGAAGTTCCATTGCCACAACAGTCTGGACAGAGAAGCTCATCTTACCCCCAGTAATATCCACCAAAGAGCTTCCTGACTAGTCTTCCTGGATGGGGCTCACGGGATCAAGTTGAATCTCTCTTCATCCTTGAGGTACCATGCAGCTATCGTACATAACTCTTAGAATCCCTAGGGTACTTTGCAAGATGAAACGTTATTTTGAACCCGTTGGACTTGCTGAACTTATCATATTCTAGAGCCTTTGCTAAAGGAAGTGAGAAAAGATTCCTATAGGAACCTTATTCCTGAGGTTTAAAATGTCATAATTTTTCCAGAAATTCCACTAATTTCCAAATTCTGGGATCCACACTGGCTTAATGGAGAAGAATTTACTATCAATAAAACCTGTGGGTTGTGTTTTTCATGGCCTAGACAGCTCAGGAGTGATTTATCTTACCCTCTTCTGAAACTAAGAATTGTTAACATCTCATCTGACAATCTATCAGCAGACAATGCCCCTCTTCTGCCTCTTATACTTGACAGAGCATGTACCAGGCACTGTCCTCCATGACCTCCGTGCACCTGGTTGGGCACTGGGCACCTTCGGAACACTTGAACAGAAGCCTTCAGCAGGCATCTCAATCCCAACCCCAGGGAGGCAGAGTGCAAGCATCAATGACTAATGAGACATTTTAACTGGGTTCAACCCCATTAAGCTTCCCTTGGTCTCTACCTGTCAGTTCTGATACCTCACCTATTCCATTATGTTCAGGGTCCTAAGACTCTCCAAGGCTGCCAAACTGCTTCCTTCTCTACAGACAGCCCACAGTTCCCTTAAGTCAATACTGTACATGCAGGATTTCCCAAGGTTAGTTAGAATGCTAGTTCAACCAAAAGATATTAAATACTCCCCAAGCACTCTGTGAGAAAGTTCGGGAAATGCCACAGTAAGCAAGTTTAAGGAACCAATATACTACACTCGTTAAGAAAATGTGCTGAGGAACCAGACACCTAGGTGTGACTCCTAGTTCCATCATTTTACTACCTGGGTGACCCTCGACAAAACAAACCAACAATCTCTCATCCATAAAGTAGTAATAGTACTATTTTAATCATTTTGTAAGAATTCAAGGGTGCATTTGAAGTGCTTAATATAGTGCCTAGTACCTTATTAGGTGATTTTAAAGAGCCCTGAATATGCTAATATTATGATTCTCCAAGCAAGAGAGGGAGTGTGTCCTTTTCCCCCAAGTTTATTTAATCTCATACCTCTGGTTTTATAAGACTATCTTGCAGGCCAATGATCATTAGAACATATTTGAGAGAAGCCCCATGCCAGTCAGTGATGTGTGCTCCGAGTCAGGCTGAAACTACACTCTCAACATGTCTAACTCAGCAACACTAATTATTCATATGAAGCAATACCACAGGTAAGAGATGAGAAAAACTATTTAGGGGCACCTGGGTGGCTCAGTCGGTTAAGAGTCTGACTTCATCTCAGATCATGATCTCACAGTTCATGAGTTTGAGCCCTGCATCAGGTTCTGACAGCTCAGAGCCTAGAGCCTACATCAGATTCTGTGTCTCTTTCTCTCTCTGCCCCTCCCACACCTCTGCATGCTCCTGCTCATGCTTGTGTGCGCTCGCTTTCAAAAATAAAAACAAAAAGGAAAGAAAAATGATATTTAATGATAACACAGTGGGTCAAAATCCTTCAAGACCTTTCTGGGTTTTATTTCAAATGCTCACACTTAGCTTTATATTCTGGACCTACTTCTTCCTGTTTGCAAAATCCTGGACAAATGACTCAACCTCTCTGAACAGGAGTTTCCTAATCTCAAAGGTTAAAAATCATCTTCGTGGTGATGAGGACAAAATGAGATACTGAAAGTCAAGCACGTGGCATACTGTAGGTATCAATTTTCCACCTTTCACTAGGTCTCAAGACAAGTGGAAATTCAGTCTGAAGGTGGTCACCAGTAAGGGTCATCAGATCAACAGTTGCTAGCCCAAGATTCTCTAAGACAGAAGTCAAAAAGCACCAAAGAATTTCCTGTGGGCTTTTTAAAAGAAGTAATACTGGAAACCTCTACAAAGCATTCCTACCTCATATTGTGTTACCTTGATTCTAACTAAGACCTGAATATACGGGATCCAGAGAGAAATTATCCCATCTTCCCAAAGCAGAGAGCCAAGTACCCAGAACCAAATCAGGAGGAGACAAATGGCCCAGTAATGGTAATTTTCACTGTCCCGTTGAAACTCATCATGCAGATCTGTCTTTACAAAGCCAGTTCTGCTAAACATCCAATGAGGACTACACAGTCCAGCTTTTCAAGGGCTGTTATTGTATCATCATTTGTTGGCCTATTCCAGTTGGTCATTAGCACTCCCCAGAGATTCCATGATTTCAGAAACCAAACATGGTCTTCCAAACTAAAAGTTACTCCTAAAGACAGCCAGAAATTCCCTATCAGCCTAAAGCTCCCCGAATCAGACTTGAGAAAAGGTAGTGACCATGGCCACAGGAAAATGAAATGTCTTTGAGGGGATTTGTAGAAAACAACCTAAGGCAGCTTCAGAAATAAACCCTGCTTAAAAGGTGTAATAATGTGTAGAACCCACAGAGCTCCCAGTCAGTTCCAGCTCCTTGCCTTAGTTCTTTCTTTCTCAATTTGAAGAGCGCCTATTACAAACCAAAAGTCCCCACCTGCCTACCTCCCTTCATTAGCAACAAAAATGCCAGCATGGTAAAGGCACCCCTGCACAGCCACCTACGACCTGTGGCTTGGAAGCCACCATCCTCCCTTACCAGGTCACTCTCCCAAGTCTGGAACACTTTGCCAGCACCACAGCCCCTACAGAGGGGGTAACCTCATCTCTGTGGCTACAAGGGCCAGGCGGGCATCTCACAGACTAAAGTGGACTAAGAATCACACTGAGGTTTTTCTGTGTCTTTTTTTACATTTATTTTTATGAGAGAGAGAGCGTGTGAGTACGCACGAGAGAGTGAGCATGTGCACAAGAGAACAAGTGAAGGAGGAGCACAGAGGGAGGTACAGGATCCAAAGCAGGCCCCGCACTGGCAGCAGAGAGCCTGATGCAGGGCTCCAACTCAACAGTGAGATCATGACTGGAGCCAAAGTCAGACACTTAACCAACTGAGTCACCCAGTGGCCTCAAGTTGTTTTCTTCAAACAAGCAGTCCCTTTCTTTTAATTAAGACATGGGTATAAAAACTTCCTTTTTCTTAAGTCTACATTAAAAAACAACAGCAACAACCACCACCAATACATGGCCTCACAGTCCCAGGGACACCATCAGGACAGCCACGGACTGGCAATCTGAAGAACACATTGTCCTGTTTTTCCATGAGAAGCTAGAAACCTGGATTTTTAGGCCAAATGACCCAATTTTTAAGTGTTGGCCATTAGTTAGGGATTTTTAAAAACAAATTTTAGTGGAAGAATGCCATAGGGGTCATTATGACATGAGGCAAATGAAGCCCTTGTGCAACCCAACTACAGGCCTGCCATTTTGACCTTGATCCTCAAATCCGTGCTCATCAACAAATCCTGCAAGGCTACTTTTCATCAGGAGCTTGCCAATGTCACTGCTGTGGGTCCTTGCAGTTTCTGCCCCGGGGGCTGCATACCAGACACAATGACCTCCTCCTGGGCTATTGCTCCCACATACCATATACTCCCCCCACCTCTGGGTCACAACTGTCTTCTTGGGAGGAGACCCTTCCCATCAGGACAGGCTGTTACTGGCTGGAATAAGTTTGTTCAGGATAATGGTACACGTGGTAAATTACCAATTCAGTCCTACCAGGCTATGATTATTGGCAACCAATTCAGTCAATGAAGGGGACAGATCTAAACAGTACTAGTTGAGTTCATTTATTCTACAAAATCATGTAATTGAAGTTTCAAATTATAAACTTAGTTTGATTTCCAAAGAACAGTTTTCATGGATGGGTAAATTTTCTTGGCATATGGCTGGTGGTATGTGATTTGGGACCTGAAATCATATGGCCTATATAAATATCACACCTGGTCATTTATGAAGCACTCCTATACTGAAATTGTCAAGGCAGCTATTACTGTTAGCATCTCCTCAACTAGAACCGTTCACTTTCCTCACCCTCAATTTACAAAGTTGCATACACACCATCACTCAGTCTGTCCCTTGAGCACAGCAGGCTAGATCTTGCTTCAGGACCACTGCACTTCCAGTCTATTCTCCCTAGGACACTCCTCTCATTTACTCATGATTGGCTCTTTCTTAGATTCAGTTTAAGTGTCCAATCTTCATGGAGCCTTCTTTGGCAGACCCTTCTCCACTGACCTGTCACTCGTCCCTTGTCTGGTCTAGTTTCCTCCTCAACATTCATCACTAAGGTTTGATTTTGTCCACACATATTGGACTTGCCCCACAAAATCCAAGCTTCCCAAAGACAAGTCACTTGCATATCCTCTTTACTACTGCAGAGTCCAGTGCAAGATCTGGCCCACAGATTAATGTATAACACACATTAGTAAATGATGAATATTGAATTCCAATGTGAGGGGCGCCTGGGTGGCTCAGTCGGTTAAGCATCCAACTTCAGCTCAAGTCATGATCTCATAGTTCATGGGTTCGAGCCCCGCATCAGGCTCTGTTCTGACAGCTCAGAGCCTGGAGCCTGCTTCGGATTCTGTGTCTCCCTTTCTCTCTCTCTCTCTCTGCCCCTCCTCTGATCACACTGTTTCTCTCTGTCTCTCAAAAATAAATAAGTGTTAAAAAAAAATTTTGAATTCCAATGTGACAGCTAAATAAGCTAAGGAACAGGGAGGTGCCTGACCAAAGGCTCTCGAGGAATTCACTGACAGAGCAGAGGCTTGAACTCATGTCTTTTGTGGGCCCCACAATCATGCCATGGCATCGCCCTCATCAATGGATTGACCGTCTGAAGCCTTCCACCCTGAACTCAGCAAGTCAGATGATTAAATCTTCCATCTGTGACTAGGCTTATCTGTCCATATTTGTCTCCACAGAACCAAAGGAATACATACATATTACCCAGACATGCAAGTGTTTTACAACTACTAATTCTAAGGAAAGTCAAAGACAATAGTTTCAATTCTCTAGAATTCCATTGAACTTAAGTGATTTTATGCATAAATATTAATGAAATTGTGACTTTTTTACTAAAAAAGTAAAGGTTAATGGCTTCATTTGCTCTTTTTTCCATTTCTCAGACACCAGGCAATCCAAAATCTAATATGCATATATACAAGCATGAGCAATGTGCCCAAAACATTATACTCTATTGCTATGATACTCTGCTGTTCAATTAAGGTCAAAAGTCATCTGAACAGCTTCATTTCTTCCATCAAAGACTTAAATTTTATTTAATTAGCATGTTCCTGAAAAACCGATTTCCTTGACATGCCTTCCACTCATTTTCATTTTGGTCTGAAAATTACTACTTGCTAACACAGACCACAGCCTTGAAAGTGTCCTTTGAAGCACTGTCTCCATTCTGCTGAGTGTAAAGGCAAAAAGGATAAAAACCCAAATTCCAGGTGTCTGGTCTCCTAGCATTTGGAAGACTCTCTAGATGGGTATCTTCATCTTTTAGCCGTTTCCTCCATGGAGCCACCTCCATCCAAAAGCAAGTGATCTCATTTATCTGAGACTATTTCCCATCCTTTATTACCCTTTTAAGCTTTTCTAGAATTTTTTAAGTTTATTTACTTATTTTGAGAGAGAGAGCAAGCGTGCACACATGTGAGCTGGCAGGAGAGGAGCAGAGAGGAAGAGAGAATCCCAAGCAAGCTCTGCACTGTCAGCACAGAGCCCAGCTCGGGGCTTAATCCCACAAACTGCGAGATCATGACCTGAGTCAAAACCAAGAGTCAGAAGCTTAAATAATGAAACCACTCAGGTGCCCTGCTTGTCTAGATTTAACTTTTTCAACTGAAAACCAGAACAAATTCAAGGAACTCTGCCAGGTGACATGAATACAGGGATAAAACAAGACATGCACCCTTCTTCCCTTCCTGCTTAGGACAAAGTACTCCCAGTATCCTGAACTAGAATCCTTGGCATCACCCTTGACTTTCTGTCTGGCGCCCAATATCCCACAGTGAACAATAGTTCACTCTACCTATTCTCTCCTAATCCACTTCCCTCTATTGGCAACACCATTATCTGACCCAGTCTAGAACCCTTCCTCTTGGTTGCAACCTCCTACTGGCCTTCTGTCTCCAGTCTTATCCCCTCCAAGTCAGTCTCTACCAAGCAGCCAGTGTGATTCTCCAAAAACAAATCATGCCCACCCATACTTCAATCCCTTCATGGCTCCCAATTGCTTCAGGAAGAAAGACCAAACCCTTTTAACTGCCTAAAAGCCATTCATCATCTGGCCTCTTGGCTGACTCTCCAGGCTCTCTTCTTGCCACATCTTGTCCCTTCTACCTTACTTATGCTCTCCTCACCCTCCATTAACACAGCATTTCCTTCTGTTCTTTTAAGGGACTGTGATCTCTTGCCCCTTCTTCACTCATGCCACAGCCAGAACCTTCTCCCACTCCTCTTTTAGATGGATTTCTACTTAGTCTATTTTGCCTGTAACTTTCAGTGGGCAACAGAAAATGCTCCCTGAGTCCTCCCATCAGAGGACTAACCATACCTGTGTTCTGGTGTTTGACTGGCTTCATCACTGTGTGCCCCACAATTATAGCTCAGCGTGTAGCACCACACAATATTTGCAGCATCTCCATTAAAAGGAGCTTGCAGCCTAACCCAAGCACAGTTCTAAATCTAAAGCCTCTCCACTGTGTTTGGAATGTGTGGACTGCTCTGCAATACTTTCAGAGCAGCACTGCCAGATCTGCATTAGGGCAAGATTCCAATCTGAAGGTTGTTCCCTTCCTTCCCAAATGCAAGCCACGTAACAACTGAGAATAGCTACTTTTTAAATACATCTTATACTGGATTCTCCTTGAGGAAAGAATTAAACTTTCAAGTTTATGTAAAAGGTTCAATTACTGGAAATCTACTTTTAATTGTCCCAGGAGAGAGTTCTCTTGAGCTGGCTTCACCAAACCATGGAACACTCTTTTAGAACTTCCTCCCCCAACCTTCTATCCTCCATTCTGCTAATTCAATTATCTGGAAGTACAAAATAACTTAAATATTGGCTTAAGTCACTCATAATTAAGAAGGTAAACCTGCTCAGAAATTGTGGAATGCATTCTATTAGAACAACCCATTAATTTGGACTATAACAATCCGTGATGTGAAAACCTAAGCACTATTTTGAATGGTCAGAAGGTCCCAATACCTACCTTTTTCCCTTCGGAAGTATTTGGAGGAAGAACTAGTAAATATGAAAAGCAGCCATGAGGAGAAGAAGGGGAAGGGCATTTGTTTAGAGCCTTGATAGGAGACGTAGAGGAACCATTAACTGAAGTGCTCCTGTATGTCCTCTCAAGGACTCTGTGACTCGCAGTAAGAAATACCTTCACTTTGCATGAAAGAACACTGAGGCCAATTAATTCCTAAAGCTCACAGATCTGGTAATTGAGAGAGCCAGGAGTTGAACCCAGGTCTATCTGGCATCAAAGTTGAAAGCTGTTTCCACCACACTAACTCCAAAAACTAAAGAGTAGCTTGTGAAATATCAAGCATCATTTTATAAGAAAGGCCCTCTTAGGAAACCAATGATGTCTTTTTCATAGTCTCAAAGAAGTGTTCCACAGAAAGCTTTTTCTTAGACCCCCTGCTTTCAGCTTTCTAATTATGCTTGGATCTAGTTTTATCTATAATTTAGGAATAAAATTGAAAAACAGAAGATTTACCATCTTATCTTATAGATTTGTATGTATTGGCAGAATATTCAATTAGACTTAATCTGTGTTAAGTTTTCCATTTTAGCAAAGCTCTGTATGAACACTTGAATCAGGAAAAATAAACTTTAAATCTGCAATGATATTAAGAGTTCAGAAATACAAATTCATCTTTGTTGCTCTCCCAATGTGCTCCATTGGTACTTAAAAAAATCCATCAAATTCTAAATATAGATTAGAATAATGGAGTGCCCATTCATTACATGAAAGTATACTTCGAATTGCTACCTGCAGGTACTTTTTCAATTGTCCCTATATTTAAGTTTTCCATTTCATTTCATCTACTCACTTAAGATCTTCACAGAAACTCAACTGGCTCTGTTACCCAGGGAGTTTCCAAGTATTGCTGTGCCAAGAAGTTCACTCCTGGTTTAAGGCATCAAAATCTCCCAAATGATCCACTTCTGACTGCTGGATCCTCACCAGGTGAGAGATGTCTGCCTTTGGCTAGAAAAGAATTCAGCCACTGAAAGAACTCTTCTGCCATTAATTCAACAATTGCCTTGCCTGAGAGTAGCCAGAAGCCTCGGAGAAATTGGAAACCACGATTTCCCGAACAGTAAACACAGCTTCTCTGGCCCATGGCTTTGGCAAAGGCAAGTGGGTGATTACTCCCTGTGGAGCACATGATGACTGGGGACACTGTCCAGACCCAGTCTGCCGTTTCCCCCATCGTGCTTCCTCTGGAAAGGGAGCTTTTGACTGAAAATTGAATACTACCAGAGGGTCTGGGTGACAGACATCATTTTCCTTTAACCACTAAACCAAAAAAAAAAAAAAAAGGAACTGCAGGTTTATCTGGCCTCTCCTCAGCATCCTGTTTTCCCTCAGTATCAAACTGCCACCTCAATACCACAATCCTCATGGCTTTCAGCGGGGGGGTGTCCAAGTAGGTGCCAAGAACTATGCTAGAGGTTTTACAAATACCTCTAATCCCCACAAAAAAATCCCAAGGTATTATTCACTTCAGTCTCCAGATATCAGCACCTTTGCCCTTTTCACTGTCTTGTAGGCTATGTAGTATATCCAAGGCAGTATCTGTGCTGGGGACAGTATATTTTTTTTTATGTTTTTTATTTGTTTTTCAGAGACAGAGGGAGACAGAGCCAACAGGGGAGGGTCAGAGAAAGAGAGGGAGACAGAATTTGAAGCAGGCTCCAGGCTCTGAGCTAGCTGTCAGCACAGAGCCCGACGCCAGGCTAGAACCCATGAACAGTGAGCTTATGACCTGAGTCAAAGCCAGACGATCAACTGACTGAGCTACCCAGGTGTCCCTGGGACAGTATATTCCATGTGAACTTTTAAAACTGGCCATGAAATAGGAGCAACCCTAACCAGGGGTGGAGAAAATGAACTGTTGATATATTCGATGTTTATTAAGTGCAAACCATGTACACAAAAGTACTACATTAAAAAAAAAAAAAACTGTGATGCAATCTCTCACCTATGCTACTTTCCAAATTTGGGCACAGACTAAATTAGAAACATCCCAAACAATCAGGACCAAGACTGCCTAGTTATTCCAATACCCATGTTCCCTCACCTTCGGCACAATTCTAGACCAAATCTCCCAGCATTGGCCAATGAGATGTGGTACAGATCATGCCTGATCTTTCCAGGCCTGACACTTAAACCCACCATAGGAGAATATGACAAAATTCTAATCCTAGAAGCTATTGGTCTACATCTCTCAGGTCATAGTTCAAGTGGCAAATAAGTACACAAGTGGCAGATTCAATAACAACTGGGAAGTGTAACAACTGAAGTTATATCTGTATGCATCAATACTCACACAAAGAGTACCCATCCATTTAAATGTGCCACCAAAAAAAATATTTAACATGTACAAGTCACCAGAAAAAAAATTCAGCAATTTCAAATCTATAAATATTACAGCACTTTTTTTCCTTCAATAAAACCAGAAGTCACACATTAAAAATTGCAAAGTGATTAAACACTTACACATTCCAACTTGGATCAAAAAGGAAGTCCCAACTGAAATTAAGAATTATAGAAAAGTACAGAAAGGAGAACTATAGCAATGTCGATGAGCTGCATTCAAAACAATACGCACTAAAAAACATGAAGCCTTCAGTGATTTTATTAAATACTGAAAACATCCAAGAAGCTACTAAAAATACACAAAGTGATCAAAAAGGAGGAAAGAAGCAGAAATCAATGAATTTAAAATGAAAATCAGATTGAACAAATAAAACTAAGAGCAGTTTCATTAGAAAGGCCAATACACAACACACTACACAACCCCATGATAATCCTGTCCAAAAAGGAAACACATGTATTTCCCATTACAAATGAAAGAGATAACCACAAATATAAAAACTAAGAATATAATGTCTGTTTATCCCCCAAAAAACAGAGCTCGATGAAATGATTTTGACAAAATGTAAGTTGGCCACTAAGAGCTTTAAATTACCTAAAATATCATAAAAGGAATGAAAAATGAACATTTTAGTAGTGAAAGATTTCGCAGCCTCCCCCAAAACAAAGCTCAGCCCATATCCTTTTCAGGTCAATTCTACCATAAACATTTATAGAGTAGGTATTACCTACATATTTGGAGTCCAGACAGTAATTCAAAAAGCCTCAAATTAACTCACACAAGCCCACTATCTCACTTGTTAACAAGTTAATAAGTGTATAATGAATTTACTGTCAAGTATTCAAGACAATGCCTCTTTTATCAGTGCTTAAATACTAATTACTACTATTAGTATCATTGTTTTTAATATGTTGCAAAAATCCCAACTACAACATCAGTAAATGTGTTTAAGGATTTCCCCCAGGAAGAGTTCAACATTATGGATTCTAATGTGATTATATTAATTTCATGTTTTTCCCCCTTTCATCTATTATCTCAAAAGGTACACTGAAAGGGTATTTAACAAAACATAACCACTATTCATTTTTTGGCCTTTCAGTCTATCAGAAATAATGTTAAATTTCCTTCACGCAGGACTATATATATTTGTGTGTGTGTGTGTGTGTGTGTGTCTACACACACACACACACACACACACACACATATACACATATTATTAGATGTAGAACAGATTCTTTAATGTCTGGTAGTTTTAGATCAGATTAGGTACACATTAAAGACAAGATTATCAGCATGCTTCTTGTCTTTTGCAAGGACCTCTAATCTGTTTATTATTCATCACGATTATGGAAATTCTAGAAAATGGGAAACAAATGGAATAGCTGATAAAATATTGGAATTGGAGAAACATTTTCAAAATGCAAAATTATATCCTCCAATCAAGGAGGATCATCTTTAAAAAAACAAACGTACATAAAACTCAAATGCCTGGCACATCGTACACAATCAACAAATGTTCACGTACAAGGGGGGGAAAAAGAGCACTCCCCATAGCTTAAAGTCAGGGAAAGATACAATGCCAAGACCAGACAAAGGTTATCAAGAGAAAACTACAGACCTGTAGCTCTTATGAATATTGATGTAAGAATTCTCAATATACTATTAAGTCCAGGAATATAGAAAATGGATTATACAACATGACTGAGTGGGATTTATCCCAGAAATGCAAGCTTAGTATAACATCCAAAATTCAATTAGTATAATACACCACATCAGTAAGGAACAGAATAAAAGAATGATCTCCATCAATGCAGAAGTAGCATTTGGACGGGGGAAAAAACCCTTTAATGGTTTAAAAAAAATAACAAAAAAAAAAAAAAAAAAAAAACCCACTCCACAAACTAGGAATAGAAAGGAACTTCAACCTGGTTAAGAGCATCTAATATACAGCTAACATCATAAATGAAACATGGAAAGCTTTCTGTCTTCAGCTCAAGAACAAGACTACCTGTTCTTACCACTTCTATTCAACATTGTACTCCGAGTTCTAGCCAAGCCAATTAGGCAAGAAGATAAAAGGAAACCAGATGGATATAGTTTTCTTTCTTTCTGTCCAATTTACAGGTGACAAGATCTTATATGTAATAAAAGAAATCCACTAAGAAACTAACCAAATTAGTGAGGTTAGCAAGTCTGCAGGATAGAAGTTCAAAAATCAAATATCAACTACATTTCTATAAAGTAGCAATGAGCCAATAAATGAGAACATGAAAATAATTCCCTTTATAATTTCTTAAATTTTTTATATATTTTTTTATGTCTTTTATTTATTTTTGAGAGACAGAGAGAGACAGCGTGAGCAGGGGAGGGTCAGAGAGAGAGGGAGACACAGAATCCGAAGCAGGCTCCAGGCTCCGAGCCCGCTGTCAGCACAGAGCCTGACGCGGGGCTCGAACCCACGAACTGTGAGATCATGACCTGAGCCGAAGCTGGTCGCTTAACCGACTGAGCCACCCAGGTGCCCCTATAATTTCTTAAATTTTTAAGCCTTTATAATTCAAAAAAGAAACTTAACAAAAACCACGCAAAACTTATACTCTGAAAGTACAAAATGCTCTTTAAAATTAAGGAAGACCTAAATAGTCCAGGTCCAGAGATAATTTAATATTACTAAAATGGCAATAATCCCTACCTCACTTTATAGATGGAACATAATCCCTTTTAAAGTCCAGCGGTCATTTCACAGCATTAAAAAGGCAGCATTATCTACAACAACCAAACTATGGGAAGAGCCCAAGTGTCCATTAACAGATGAATGGATAAAGATGTGTTATATGTACACAATGGAACATTACTCAGCCACAAAAAAGAATGAAATTTTGCCATTTGCAACAGTGTGGATGGAGCTAGAGAGTATTATGCTAAGCAAAATAAGTCAGTCAGAGAAAGACACTATGATTTCATTCATATGTAGAATTTAAAAAAACAATTGAGGAGGGACGGAGGGACGGAGGGACGGAGGGACGGAGGGACGGAGGGACGGAGGGACGGAGGGACGGAGGGACGGAGGGACGGAGGGACGGAGGGACGGAGGGACGGAGGGACGGAGGGACGGAGGGACGGAG
>NC_043710.1:37754235-37822431 GCF_006229205.1 Suricata suricatta
TAAAACTCATTTAGGAATTCAAGGACTGGGACATCCAAAACAACCTTGAAAAAGAGAAGTTGGAGGGCTCACACTTCTTAACATTAAAACTTACTAGAAAGTTACAATCATCCAAATAGTACCAGAAGGACATTGATCAATGGAATAGAATTCAGAGCTCAGAAATAAATCTCCCCATTTATAGTCCATTGATCTTTGACAAAGGAGCCAAGATCATTCACTGGGGGGAAAAAATACTCCGCACATGGTGCTGAACAACCGGTTATCCACCTGCAAAAAGATGAAGCTGGACCACTACTCTACACCAGACAGAAAACCTAACTTAAAATCTATCCAAGACTTAAAGAGCTAGCCTTATTAAACTTAAGTAAATCCTAGAAGGTTTTTTTCATGTTTATTTTTGAGAGAGAGACAGGGAGAGACTGACTGAGACTAAGCAGGGGACGGGCAGAGAGAGAGGAAAAGCAGGATCCAGGCTCTGAGCTGTCAGCCCAGAGCCCCACACAGGCCTCAAACTCACAAGCCCTGAGGTCATGACCTGAGCCGAAGTTGGACGCTTAACAGACTGAGCCACCCAGCCGCCGCACTCCTAGAAGTCTTAATGGCCTCATGAAAAATGGTTTCTCAGAACAAAGCAATAGCAACAAGAACAGAAAGAGAAAAAAAAAACGTATATTGGACATCCATTTTTAAACTTTGGGCTTCTGGGAAGTAGGACAATCAATAAAGTTGAAAAATCTAAGTCAGGTTTCTGAGAAAGGGACTTGAATCTCTAAGTATTACCAAATCATAAGACACCCAATTAGAATGGACAAATGACCTGAATAGTTATTTCTCCCAAGAAGATACATAAGCAGCCAATAAAATATGGAGATGCTCAACATCATTTTCCATCAAGAAATCCAATCAATTGGGGCTCCTGGGTGGCTCAGTCGGTTAAGCGTCACGTCTGGCTTCAGCTCAGGTCATGATCTCACTGTCTGTGAGTTCGAGCCCCCATGTCAGGCTCTGTGTTGGCAGCTCAGAGCCTGGAGCCTGCTTCCAATTCTGCGTCTCTCCCCCCTCTCTCTGCCCCTACCCCACTCATGCTTGCTGTCTCTCTCAAAAAACAAACAAACAGGGGCACCTGGGTGGCTCAGTCGGTTAAGCCTCCGACTTCGGCTCAGGTCAGATCTCACGTTTGTGGGTTCAAGCCCACAACTGTCAGCTGTGCTGACAGCTAGCTCAGAGGCTGGAGCCTGCTTCCAGTTCTGTGTCTCCTTCTCTCTCTGCCCCTCCCCCTCTCATGCTCTGTCTCTCTCTGTATCAAAAATAAATAAAACATTAAAAAAAGAAACAAACATTAAAAATTTAAAAAAGAAAGAAGAAATTCAACTCAAAACCATCGTGAGGGGTCACGTCACACCTATGAAAGAGAAAGACAGTTAACTACTTTATGTGTGTATATATATGTATGTATGTAAGTAAAGAACTGCAGCTCTCATACACTGCTGGTGGGAATGTGAAATGGTACAGGTCCTTTGGCAAACACTTTGGCAACTTAGCGGGTAAACAGAGTTGCCACTTGATCCAGCTATTCTACCTCTAGTTATACACCCAAGAAACCACAAACCTATGTCCACACAAAAACTTGTACATGGAAGTACACAACAGCATTATTCATAATCACCAAAAACTGGGCAGGGAGGGAAATTCCAGGTGCAACTCATATATAAAACACGGTATACCCAAACATGCAATATTCTACAATTAAAAAAAAAAATGAACTACTGACACACACCATCACCATGAAAGAACCAAGAACACATTCTAAATGACAGCCAGTCACAAATACCACATATTGTAGGGTTCCATTTATGTGAAATGGCCGAAATAGGCAAATCCAGAGCCAGGGAATAGAGGCGTGTTTGCTGGCTTACTAATGGGCAGGCTCATGAGTGACAGCTTAAGGGGGGAGAATTCTCTTGGAGGTAATGGAAATTTGTAAAGGATTGCGTTAAATGCACAACTCTGAGTATACTAACAAAAAAAAAAAAAAACAGTAAAAAGTTTTTATAAATTATCTAGAAATCTAAGTGCCCATTTCCCAATTGTTGCAAATACATATTTAATTCATTTGAATCATGAGTGATACAATGAGGATCACATGGTTAAGAACCATAAAAAGAATCCAGGTAGACTCACTTTCCAGTCTGCCAGATCCCTGAGAGATTCCAGTTTGTTTATCCAATCTACCAGGTCCCAAAACCCTGTTATGAATCAAAAACCTCAAATCCTTGGTCATCATTTACACCTGGTCAGATATCCATGAAAATGTCTCCAAGATAATTTGCTCCTCTAGACAGTTATCCTAATAAACAATAATAGACCTGAAAAATGACTGAAGATTCTCTATTATAGATGGAACACTGCTGGCTTATAATAAATTGCCTAATTCTTAAATATATCAGATGTTCCTCTTCCATACCACAGATCTCCTTAACTAGATGAACATCTCCTTAAGGGTGGAAACCAGGTTTTCATTATTACCCATAGCCATTATCTTATAGATTCAGTCAATTCCCTTTTTATCTATTTATTGGGGGGTGTGCGAGGAGGGGAAAGCAAGCAGGGGAGAAGCAAAGAGAATCTCAAGCTGGCTTCATGCTGTCAGTGCACAGTCTGACACAGGGTTTGATCTCACACACCATTCAATCATGCCCTGAGCCAAAATCTAGAGCCAAATGCTTAACCAACTGAGACATCCAGGTGCCCTAATTCAGCCAATTCTTTATTATTTTAAATATTTATTTAGTTGAGAAACAGAGTACAAGCAGGGGCAGGGTTGGGGGGATAGAGAGGGAGAGGGAGACACAGAATCTGAAGCAGGCTCCAGGCTCTCAGCTGTCAGCACAGGGTCCTATGCTGGGCTCAACCCATGAACTGCAAGATCATGATGTGAGCTAAAGTTGGATGTTTAACCAACTGAACCATCCAGGCACCTTTCCAATTCTTTATACTTTGCCTTGATTAGAGCAAAAACAAACAAGGAAGAAGGCACCAAGAACTCCAAAGAAGAGGGAAATTTTCTGTATCTGCATGTATATTGTTTTTCAATCAAGACCTGAGGTTATCCTAGTACAATGAAAAATGATCAGATGATTCTCTATTCAATGATGCTCAGGTTCTATTAGAAACCTGCTAGGAAGAGAAGGTGGCATGAGATGATTCTGTGGTAACACATGTTTTTGAGATTTTTTTTAAACCTTCACTAAAAGGAATTCTGTTTTTTTCCAAAGATTTCAAAAGAGAAAAACCCCAAAAGTAGCTTTAAAATTTATGCTTAGACAAGATGAAATGTGTACTTGATAAAAGCAGGCTACTTCGCTTACACAATCCTCCTTCACCCTTACAGCAACCTGCTAAGTAGATTACCACCTCCCTTGACTGACTAGGAAACTACGCTGAGACATGAACAGTGCCAGAGAGCTCGAACTAGACCTCCAGCCTCCACCACTTCAACTCTGAAGTCTGTGCTCATTCTACTACAGCAGTTGGCCATTCTACTGGCTTCTTGCCTGCCTTGGGACATTCCCTCTCTACTTTAATTGAGATTAAAGATCCTCTACATTCCACTTTCAGACACTTAGATGGGCCTCCTACGGAGGTGGCCCTCACCCCCAAACCCACCATGTTGCCCCAGTGGAACAAGCACATCACCCTTTCATGTCTGTGAAGTGGAGACTGGCTTGACACCTCCACCTGTGAGTAGCAAGAACCTACACCTCCTCCTCATCTACACCACACTTGGCCTCAAAGCCATACCTGCCCTCCAACCCATCCTACCTTTTTTTCTGGGCCCACCCACAAACAGCCATTTTATTATAGTGGCAACATCCCTTCAGAAGGTTCAGGGTCCATCACATCCCTTTGAGGTTGAGGTCAAACTGAACCATTGAGAAGAGAAGTTTTGGTCCTCATCTCTGCCAAAGATGTACATGGAGACCCTCTGCTGCAGCAAAATTGGTCCATTCTCTGCACCTCTCCACCCTTCCCCCAAAATTTCCATTTTCCTGCATTTCTCCAGTGACTGCCCACACCGTCCTTCCTGTGTAACACATCCTTCTGCTTCCCTGACCTGCCAGAATTCTGGCCCTGCCCAGAGCCATCACTCTGTGTGATCTTCCTGGACCACTGACCTCATGTATTCAGAGCCTTTACATAGTTTTTGGCTCAGTTCGGTCAACCTAAATAGGTAAGAGAAGGTTTATCAGAACTCCGGTTCCCCAGAAAGAGACTGACACATGAATTTGAGAGAAAGTGATTTCATAAGGAAGTGTTCCCAGGAGCAGAGAGGAGGGATGGAAGGAGCAGGACATGGAAACCTTAGCCTACCTCCCTGCCAGGTAGCACTTGAGGATTCAAACTTCAGAGCTGGTCTGGCCTTAAAGCCTCCAGGGCAAGAGAACTAGGCTTCCAACTCCCAAACTCTGTCAATCATAGACTACAGGCTGCCTGGGGGATAAGTGAACTCCCAGACACTTCTGTTCTCTGTATAGTGGCTACAGAGGCCAAGAGGCAGGGCTCCGAAGGAAGTTAGTGCCAGCCTTCAGGAGCAAAGCCCATAGAAACCAGGCAAAGGGAGCACAGAACCTATAGGAGCCCTGAGGGGAGAGCACCTACCATGTCTGCTCCAAGGTCAAGGTAGGGCCAGTTTCACAGGCACATGACCAGTGGGGTTGCACAAGGTCCTGCACTCTGAAGGGTCCCACTCTGCCATCACCATCTTGAAATTCTCCGTAATTTTGCCTTTGACTTTGTGCTTTGTAAATCAAGTCCCAAGAGAGGATGGAGCACACAGTGGGCACTGGGAGCTTCTGTTCCTGGGCAGCTCCACCTCCCACCTCCCTGGACAGGTTCTTGGTCACAGGCTTCGCTGCTCCCAGGTATCCAGCCCACGGTACACGTAGGCTGTGGACTACTAAAATTAGTATTAAAAACTAAAATTGACCAAGAGGCTCTAATTCAAGATGGCACTGCAGGAAGATTCTGAATTCAATTCTTCCCACAGACATGTGGAGTCTACAGCTACATCTGGGACCATTGCTTCTGGAAAAAGACTGAAGTCCAGCTGAGCTCAGTGAGCAAATGAGGAAAAAAGCATCCACACGGGAGCAGGTAGGAGAGGCTGCAACACCACCTCACCATAAACCCTACCCTCGGCACCGAGACCCGCAATCAGGAGTGAACTCAAAACCCAGAGCTTCTACCATAGAGGCGAAGGTTTGAACTCCACTTTGGGTGGCCCGACTTTGAAGACCTGTACTTCTGAGACAAGCCCCCCAAATTTCCAGGGGCTCATGCCCACGAGCCCCCTAAGGCTATTATCTGAGGAACCACTCTTTAAGGGCTTCTGCACTCAGACTCTTGAGGTCAGGGCCCAGCTCACTGAAGCTGATCTGCCCAGACTCTGAGGGAAATCTGCTCATTTGCTTATATTAAAGCATTGCCCTGAGGAGGTGGCATCTAATTTAACACAGCCAGGAGCCTGTGGGAATACTTTCCAGGGCCAAGGCTCTTCCACCCTCTTCCGCTCCTCCTCTGCTGTGCTCCAGCCAGCAGATGCCTCCTCACACCTCCCTCTGCCACATCCTGAGTACCACCCTCTCCCAGAAGGGAGTTTTTACACTCATCTGGTGCCTCAGATTTTTTGTGGCTGCTGCTCAGGGGACACTACTTGATCAACTGGCTCTAAAACCCACAGGGAGTTTGCATTCTCAGATCCCATGAGACTTTGACAATGGGAGAGAGGTCTTGGCAGACTATCGCCCCCAGGGCACTGTCCGGACAGCAGACAGAAACATACAGCCAAGTCGTTCTGAGAAAGAGGCCTATTTCTTTGCCCGTGCTTTGGCCTGGGGGCAGGCTTCTGGATTGGCATACTTTAGAGGCCTCTGGAGGAGGCTCACAGAGTGGAGGCTAGTGGACAGAATCTTTGCCCTCTCCCTGGCTACCACTCATCATTCTCTCTGAAAGCTTCTATACTTGTCTTAGATTATCATTAAACTCCCAAAAGAGAATCTTCTTTCCTCAAACCTAAACCTCTTATATGGCTTCCCATTATCTATAGAGACTTTAGGGGTGCCTGGGTGGCTCAGTCGGTTGAATGTTCAACTTTGGCTCAGGTCATGATCTCACAGTCCGTGGGTTCAAACCCCGCATCAGGCTCTGTTCTGACAGCTCAGAGCCTGGAGCCTGTTTCAGATTCTGTGTCTCCCTTTCCCTTTCCCTCCTTCCCCCTCCCTCCCCCTCCCTCTCTCTGCTCCTCCCCTGCTCACTCTCCGTCTCTCTCTCAAAATAAAGACATAAAAAATTAAAAAAAAAAAAAAGACTTTAGCCCAAGCTTTTCAACATGGTCTGAAAGCTTTGAGACGATCTAGTTTCTACCTACCTCCATAGTACCACCCCTCACTGCCCACCTCAAGCTCCTCAGCTTCCCCCAATACACACAATGTGCCAATCACTGACCCCACCCCACCCTTTTCCTTCCCAAAATCCTAACAACCTATTTCTGGAATGCTGTTCTTCCCACCTCTTACTCCTCCTCATTCAGGGTGTCCAATATTCACCTTTCTTTATACAACCACAATCCTTTCTGAAGCCTACTAGCCTATGTGATCCTTAGAACAGAAATTCTGTATTATTCACCTTAGTATTCCTGTGTCCAGCACAGTTCCTGCATAGAGTAAACACCCAATGATGCTTATTGAAGGTTGTTAAATAGAACTTTCATGATGATTTCAATGGGACATAGCATGTGGCTTCATGAGGGCAAAGTCTACCAGAAGACAGAAGATAGGCAAGCAAGACACTTGTGAGTGGTCCTTGGAGAGTCAACAAGAAAACCATTTTGCCAAAAGTTCTTAGGGCAAAGAAAAGCCACCAATGTGTTCAACAGCAACAAGGCCTCAGCTAGCGGCGTGTTCCATTAAGGATACAACCTCCAAACTCCAAGGCATGTTGTATAGTCCATCAATTCTAGAGACATTTGCAAAAGTACAGCTTACCTGTGTTCCAGCTCTCGAATGGAAAGGATCACTCCTGAAGTCAATGGCTTTTGCTGTACGGTGGCCACAAAGGTGAATTCGCTCTTATTTCGGAAGAGCTGGACTAATTTCTCACTCACATGAGGGGCTGCATGGATCTCTCTTTCTGTATCTAGGAGTCAAGAAGGGAAAACAGAAACAGATGGGAACCAAGAGAACAAGGAAGAGAAAAACAGAATAGAGAAAGAAGGAGGAAAAGAAGGAAAAGATGCAGTTAAAAATGTCCACAGGACTCACGTCCATCTCTCATCCCCCTCGACTTGCCACTCACCAATACTTTGTTTTCAGGCACCATCCACCACTTCATACAGCAGCAGCATTGATTCAATGCAAAACCCAGACATGCCACCTCTGTCACTGTACTCCCTTGTCACTTTGACAAGTTCACAATTGGCCAGTTATTTTCTGACAAATTTTGACAGGACACTGAACAATGTGGCCTGCTACAAACAGATAAAGTTGCTGTTAAAAAAAAAAAAAAAAAAAAAAAAAAAAAGGTGAGAGACAGGGGCGCCTGGGTGGCTCAGTCAGTTAAGCCTCTGACATCAGCTCAGGTCATCATCTCACAGTTCCTGGGTTTGAGCCCTGCATCCGCCTCTGTGCTGACAGCTCAGAGCCTGGCGCCTGCTTCAGATTCGGTCTCCCTCTCTCTCTCTCTCTGCCCCTCCCCCACTTGGTCTCTCTCTCAAACACTTAAAAATTAAAAAAAAAAAAATGGTGAAAGACAATCAGATAAATGGATCCTAAATTCATAGAACACCGTGTTTAGCTAAATCCAAATGTCACTCAGCAGCTTCCAATTTCACTTTTCCCCGTGGACTCCATTTCTTACGCAGCACAATTTGTAGAGGGAAAGTTGTCCTTGTGTTGTATGCAGCAGAGATTTACTAGTGTTAATAATGGCAGACAACTCCTTTTTTGCTTAAAGAATACAAGGCATGTTCATGATCCATAAGTGTGCCTGGAATTTCTCTGTAAACAAGGGCTAGATGATCCTGCTCATGAAACATTAAAGTTGAGGCCAATTCAGCAGGCCCGGAGGGATGCGGGTCCAGCTAACACTGCTCCTGGCCACGACTCTCCTCCTATAAATTCCACGTGATGAAACATTCATCATTTCATAATCAGTCTCCCTTATCATGATAAACTAGGCACTCTCATTATTTTACACTATACTTCCTCAAATCAGAAACCAGCCACCAACAGAATTAGAGCCAACTATTCAGAGATGACAAACGGATACCAAAGGCATGTCTGGTGGCCTTTTCTCATCCTCTTTAGGAGAGCTACTCGGTTATTCTCCAAGAGTCTGAAAAAGACAGACCTTCAAAACCTGTGTTGCCCAAGCAACATCACAGACTATATAGACCTTGAAGAACCTAATCCTAAAGCGTAGCTTCTAGGGCACCTGGGTGGCTCGGTCAGTTGGGCATCTGGCTCTTGATTTCAGCTCAGGTCATGATCCCAGAATCATGGGATCAAGCCCCACATTGGGCCAAGCTTGCTCAGCATGGAGCCTGTTTAAGATTCGCTCTCGCTGCCTCTGGCCCCTCCCTCTTTTGAGTACAAGCTCTAAATTTAAAAAAAATAATAATTTTTTTAAATAACATGAAGAATGGCTTCTAACAAAAAAATCCTCAAGTTCCTAACTTTAGGCCTCAGTCTCCTCATCTACAAAATGGGGTAGTGGTGAACTATGTCATCTCTCAGGGCCTCTCCATCCTAGTGTAATTCTATAAATTGCTGTTTGAAGTTTATAGCAAAAAAAAAAAAAAAAAAAACAAAAAACAAAAACCACCACCATCTTCCAGACGGTGAAGTCTAGCACAAGGTGGGAAGCAAGACTGGTCCTCTCCCATGGGGGCACCTAACCCAGGCAGAGCACCCTACCAACATAAAACCTACCTGGACATTTGCTTCTTTACCCAAACAAAGTCCTTAGTACTTTACGATTAAGCGGCAAGCTTCCACCTTTTGTCAAAAAGCAGAGATAAGAGCCACTCAGGGAATGTTTCTATACCTTCTCCAAAAACCCAAAGACTTGGCAAGATGATATTCAAGATCTATTAAACATATGAGCTAATCACTTTGTAAACTAGAGATTGTTAGTGAATGTTTGTTAACATTTTTATTACTGCCGGGTAAAAGTCCTACTAAATTCCTCCTAGAATTTAGTGCTAGAAAAAAGAAAAAAAAAAAAAACACATTTGGCTCTTGAGGTTAACTTACATTTTACTTTTTCCCTTTTTGCTATTTCTTTATTCATCAGTTAGGAATTAGCTGATTGGCAGTGTTAGCCCAGAGAGCTCCTTAGATGATGCTAAAGCTTGAGCCCAAAGCAAAACGAGCAATGTTCAATCAGCCATGATATTTAGAACACTTTAGCCCAGCAGGCATATCAGTGGGGAGTGTCCTCACCTCTCACTGCACTCTCTCAGGCATCATCCCAGCACCACTGGCCCACGACACCCCAACCTCACCCTTAAGCAGCAGGCACATCTTCAATATCCTTAAAATCTCCATATGAAGGTCTAAATAAGCACTTCAAAATTACATATACCTATGACAGAGCTCTTGTTATTCCCCCCAACCCTCTATTTTCTCAAGTTCCCAGTCTTAACAAATGGGACCACTCAGTTCAAGCCAAAAAGACCAGAACTTGTCCCCGAGTCTTCCCTTTTCCTCCACCCTCCAGATCCAACTCAAGGGCAAATTGTGAGGGCTTCCATGTCTGGAATCCATACACTTTCTCCCAACTCCACTCTGAAACTCTGGTCCAAGCTGCCACCCTCTCTTAGTGGGGCACCTCCAACAGCTTCCTAACTGGTCTTTCGGCTTCCGTACTTCCTTCTCTTCTCCATCCCACACAGCAGCCCCAAGAGCTCATTTGAAAGCTTACATCAGCATCCTTTCAGACTCTTGCTAAAAACCCTCCAATGGCTTCCCAGTCCTTCCAGGATAAAAATCCAGGCTTTTTAGCATGGCCTGCAAGGTCACACACCAATTGACTCTTGCCAACCTTCCCCACCCAATTTCATACCCTTCTTTCATACCCAAGTCCACTCCTGTGCCTCAGGGTCTTTGCACTACTCTTCCTTGTTCCCCACAGAGCTCCTCCCCCACCCTTCTCACGCCTGGCTCCTTCAGCTCTTACTGAAATTTCAGCCTCCTGGTCACTCCCTCCAAAGCAGGTTTCCCATGGATATTGAACACACCACTCCGGTTATTTTCTCCATACCACTTAATTATTATAATCCGTGTTTCCCTTCTATTACTCATGATTTTTTTTTTTTACCATTTTTCTTCCCCTCTAGACTAGAAGCTCCACAAGGACAGGCACACTCGTTCATTCACTGTTGTATCCACAGCTCTCAGTGGTGGCATGAAACAGGCATCCAGTACAGACTTACTGAATTTCTGTTCCATTTATTTTTATCATGCATATTATCATTTCAAAAAACTGCAAATATTACAGTTAGAAACCAGAAAGATACCCTTTGGAAAAGGAGAAGATAAACAGATACTTGTCAAGGGGTCAGTGGCTATCAAATTAAAGAAAATCAAGTTCGGTGCCAATTCAGCCCCTCCCAGTTATAGGACACCCCACCTAACAGTCTAGTCCTACTGAACCACGCTGCTGCTCACCAGACCCTCCCGCAGAACTGAACATTTCCTCTGCCAGCTTCTCACTTCTTTTTGTAAATGACTGGCACAGCGAAATAGAGATATCCCATTAGTACTCACCAGAGTGAAATATTAAAAAAACATCTATTTTCAAACAATGAGACTTTATGTGCATTCTCATTTACAGAAAAGCTCTCTCAAGTAAATGTTTACCATAATTCAACTGCTAAACACACCAGATAGTAATCTCACTTATTACAACATATAAACAAGAACACTGGACTCGTTTTCAAGAGACTCAAGACCACCAAATTCTATAGGCAACTAGCTATGTGACCTTGGACAAGACACTTAACCTCTAGGAGTCTCACACTCTCTATCTGAAAACTGAGATGACTGGAGATCAGGGAGTTCAAGTTCTTTCCAGGCCTCAACATTCCATTTCTATTCATCAGTTTACCCTCTTCCTAGTCACCTAGCAAAAGAGGGTACTGAAGGCGTTTTCTACATATGAAACAACTAGATTCTACCATTTCTCTCCTCTGCTCATTTTCCAAATCAACATAAACATAAAGTTGTCAATTACTGGAACCAGAGACACTTTGTAGTAACCGTTTCTTTTCCCCCTGGAGTTAAAAAAGCAACCAATGAAAGCCAATTAAGGAGAATCTACAGTGAATATTGTACTGCCATATGCAACCATTAATGTGCTTGCTGTATTACTTTAGAATATTCAATTCTGCTAGTGAGAACAAGAAAACCAAGTGGGATGAATAAAGCTCACAGGGAGCGTTAAATATAGACAGCAAGTTAGAAATCTGTGAAACGTGTTAAACATAGATCAAATAAATGAAACGTAAGTGTGCTGAACATAGATAAAAAGTATGGAGTAAGCATGTTACCTATAAATAGAATGGGGCGGGGGGGGGGAACCAAGTCATGACATACAAAATCACACCACCTTCAGGATGGCAGCTATATCATCCCTAAATTAGATACCCATCTTTGACATTCATTCCATTCCCATTCTGACCCCACATGTACTCTGCCTGAACAATGCTAATCAAACCCATCCCTGCTCACCTGATTAACTGGTAACTCAAGTTGGGACCAGGAGTACTTGCCCATTCCAAGACAGGCTACACGGTGGCACCTGGCACCTCCCACCTGCTGAAACTCCCCCCTGCCACTCTTTATAGAACCTCCGCTCCTATCCATATAACAGCAAAGAAGCTGATGGGGCAAAGACTGAATACATGAACAGTGCAAGACCCAGGAATCCGGTGGAGTGGCCCAACCTTCGCCCAGCTTGTACTCTATACTCCCTACTCCATTTCTTTCCCCTGCTTCTTCCTGCACATTTTGACTTTACTCAATTAGCCACATGATTCAACCATCTGGATTTGGTTGGTGAGGCGGTTTTGCGACCTCCAGGAACATCCTTGGGAGTGCACCACAGCATCAGGGTAATCTCCCATACAACCACCACTTACAGTGAACATTTTACACTTGAAAATAAATGGCATTCCGAACATCCAGGAATTTTGCACGATCTAGTTAGGAAGTGCTACATCAGCAGCAAGGGTTAAGTGTTTTCTTTCCTAGGATGAAAGAGCTCTACCTAGTCATTTTTAAAGGCTAAAAGTGTGAATGTGATGATTAAGCATCAGATTAATGCTGGGTGAAGGGAGGAGGTTAAAGAAATTAAATGATGATATTCACACACTCTTGTCTGCCAGATACAGAAGCAACTTCATTTCCTTTTTGCCAGAAGACAGGGTGAGGACTGTGATGGTCAAATATACCTGTGTTTTCTCTGTGCCGGGCACTGTGCTTGCTGGGCACCAGGGAAACCAGTGTAAATACAGTTCCCGCCTTTGAGGGTAGCTGTGGGAGCAAGGTGGCCCCCTGCAGACCACAGGTAGAGCAGGACAGTGCTCAATGGAAGGAGGGGTCAGTGGAGGCTGGGAAGAACATGGTGGAAGAGAGATCTTTCAGCCAGAGTCCAAAAAGATGACTAAGTGTAGCAGGCAGGAGAGAGAGAATACTCATTGCAAGATGGTTGTGCAGATGTCAACACTCATGTGTTTTCCATTATCCTGGCATTTTTCTTTCTCTGCAAGCATCACTCTGACTGAAAGTCCAATAGCACAGCAGCTACTCAACCCAATACTGGAGGAAACTCTCCATTGATTGGCGAGTGCAGGGGGGAACAAGAACAGCAGCAGCCAGAAACATGACAGAACAAACACCCAGGCAGCCCATTTCAGCCTTGACAGATAGAAGATTTAGGGGAAACCTTAGTAATGCCAACATGTTTACACAGAGAACCTCTCGTATGGTGCAATCCAGATAGAGATGCAGCACGTCCTTCTAGCCTGCATCCCATGTAAGCTTGTAGTAAGATTGGCCCCAAAAGGTAAAGTAACACTTGTCAACTCAAAACGGCAGGTGATTTTTCATTTCTGAGCAGAGGAAGTTGGCCAATTCATAACTGCCAACTGTCCATGGGGCAACTCCTGTGGTGGGGAGGAGGAAAGACATTCCACCTTTAGGTCCTGGAGCCCTTCTTTAAAAAGTCTGAGGTGATGATCCCAGCAGCTTTTAAAGAAGCTGAAATTACCATCAGAAAGTAGTGGGGATGGTAGGAGACTCCCCGTCAATGTGTAAGGGATTTCTACCTCCACTAGAAAATTCACAATGACATCTCATTGAACCTCCATTAGCTCCAGAAGCCAGAATGATAAGTAAACATATACAGCTCATTGTGGTACCAAGTGCCGGGCTAACTGCTTTGCATGTTATCACTTACAGTAACCTTAGGAGTCCGAACAGTTATTTTTCCTCCTTCATAAACAAGGATACTAAAGCTTACAGAATTTAATTTTCTAGAAGACACTGGGCTAGGCGGCCACGGGGAGATTCCAATCTGGCAAGCTGGTCTCTCAAGCTCTACCCATCACTCTGCTACTTCTACCATTCACCCAGGTGCACGATACCGGTGCTCGCTTTTCACGGAAAAGGGGCAAAGCATCATCATATACCCAGTGCCTGACAGTTTGTAGTCCCTTGGGAAATATTTATGAGCAGTCTATTTGCACAATCCCTGAACTAAGTATCAATATCTCCCCACCCATTTTACAGGTGAAGAAATGGAGGTACAAGAGTTTGAAAGCGTTACAAAGCAAGTGAATGGTGAGAAAAATGGAGTCTCGCCACAGCAGAGTCCTCCCTGATACACCATGGCATTTGCCTGGTACCCTCCCCTACTTTTTCTTCCTCCTCTTTCGCTGCTCCCACCCCTCCTCACTCCTGCACCAGCCACACAAGCCTTTGTCTTCCTCCCAGGGCAGGGGTTCCTCCACACTTTGCACATTCTTCTTCTCCCTCTCCATTCTCTCTTCTCTTGTTTACCAGCCTAACTGCTACTCCTTCAGGCCAACTCAGGTTCCTGTGTTAGGTGCTCCTTATCAGAGCCATCAAGGTTTTGGGTGTGAAACCATTTTATTGTGCATAATCATTTCATTAACAGCCTTCATGCCCACCAGACTGTAAATCGCATGAGGAATGGTTTATCAATAGATACTCCACTCTCTGCACAGTGCCTGGCACACCGTGGAGCCTCCAATGTTTTTTGCCTTAATAATCTATCTTGACCCTCAAGTCCGGATCACAGTGTAACAAAGCAGGCTTACCAAAGACACTCAACTGGAACCCCAACCTGTTGGACAAAAAGCACATTAAAATAACAAGCTGCCTAAAGAATAATTAAGCTAGCTGAGCAGCCCCAACTTCACTGGGGGACTCAACCTAAGGAATCCTGTGACATGTTTTTCATAATTACCGTGTGGCTCTCTTAGAAGACATTCTGGTGCCTCCTTAATTTTATTTATTAGATAGGCATGGTAAGGCAGCTAAAGCTCTTCTTGTAAACGTTTAAGAATACCAGTAAGATCAATCAAGGAGTCCACTTGTCACTAAGAAATTAGCATACCAAGATCACTCCTTCTCTTTAGGCTTCCTCCCCACACTGGCACTGCCACCTACCTGTGATCAAGCCTCCTCCCTGGTCTACATCCCCCACCCTCCATCTCAGTGGGACACCTCAGAATATAGATAGATAAAGCATGAATGCCCCTTTATCTAAATGCCAGGGCAGGAAAACAAAAGGCTGACGAAAAGATGTCAATATGATTAAAACTGTTATAGAAGATTTGGACTTCGCTTATTAGACATGGAAGTCATGGGGATGAAACATACAGCATGGTGACTCTAATACTGTAGTGTAGATTTCAAAGTGGATAAACATAGATTTTAAAAGTTCTCATCCCAAGAAAACAATAGTTGTAGGGGCATCTGGGTGGCTCAGTCAGCTAAATGTCCAACTCTTGGTTTTGGCTCACATCATGATCTCACAGTTCATGAGTTCAAGCCCTGCACTGTCAGTGCAGAGCCTGTTTGGGATTCTCTCTCTCCCTCTCTCTGCCATTCCCTCACTTGCACAGTGTCTCAAAAATAAACTTAAAAAAAACTAACTGTCACAATGGGTGTTAACTTATTATCTAATTATTTTGCAATACCTACAGATATCAGATCATCATATGGTACACCTGAAACTGGTAGGTTATCAATTACATCTCCATTTCCCTGGAGGGGAAAAAAGACTGCATTGTATGCCAAAGCAGCTATCTAACGGTAAGGAATAGTTTAGACTACATTCACCCAATGGAAAATTATGTAGAGAACAAAGGTAAAGTATTAGAACACAGGAAATAACTAAGCCATAATGTCAAACATGCACACACGTATGGCCTATCAAGTACATATGAAGATTTATTTTGAGGAACACATGGCAGAGAGACAGGAATGGCCATCCATCAAGAGGTCAATAATCAGGAGCTAATGTGAAATTTCTTCTTCTCACAGATCTCAGTTTTTCTTATCAGAATTCTCAGAAGTATGCTAAAATATTAAAGTACATTACAGAAACGGTGCAGAAACAGTAAGAGCATCCTACAGAAGAAAATAAGCACCAATCGCCTTGCTTTTTAATCACATTAATTGTGTCTCTTAAGTCAGTGAGGAATCAGACTCTCTCTCCAGCCAACCTTAACCAGGTCTGGCTTCCTATGGAATACCATGTCCCCCCCCCTTAATAGAGACCTGTCAACTCCCAGGATAGCAGCATTTCAGCATGGACCCACTGCCATGACAGCTCAAGATGAGGTATATTTTGGTGGTAATTGAGAGCACAGCCTCTTCAGGTATCGTTTTAATCCACAGTATCAAGAGTCTGATAAACCCAAGGGCATGGCCACCAGAGTGTCTGAAGCTGCATGCACAAAGGTCATTAAGTACAAGCAAAAACATTGTTCCCAGCATGGGATGCTCTCCAGGTCTTATAAAAGACAGGAGGGCAGTCTTTGTCCCTGCCCTCTAGGATCTATCCATTCATTCCCTTATTCATTTGCTCATCTACTACCTTTAAAACTTTGAGCACGCCTCTAAACCAAGTACTCTGAACACATTACCAAGACCTCTTCCCGTCACAAGGAGTTGAGTACAGGATTAAAAACACAAACATAAATGAAGGGGAATGGTTTTGTTCAGGCATGCTCAAGAGGCATTGCAGGGCTGAAACAACCTGGAACAGGACCAGAGTTCCTCCTCAAAAACTTGATCTTCCCATTCAGGGGCAGTATAGGATAGTGGTTAAGGGTTCAGGCTCTGGAGCCTGATTATGTGGTTCAGACTCCAGCTTTACCACTTATCAGATAAGACCTTGGCCAAATTAACCTCTCTGGGCCTCAGATTCTTCATCTGTAAAAATGGGAATAAAATTACATCTATCCCTTGCAGAGAGTATGAAAATTAATGAAGTTCTTCAAATAGTACATGTCACATAGGACACAGATGACAATTTTTAGTTTCTGTGGAACACAGCTGGGGCAGGCCTTGGGCCCTGGAGGGTTGGAGCAGAAGCTGTACCAGCAACCACAAGAGCCTTCTTGCTGCAGCTGGTCATGGCTGTGACCCATTCGGAGGTCAACAGGCAGGTGAGCAGAGGTTGCCAGCCAAGGTGGGAGGCAGTTAATAGCCAGTCCTCTTTTCTTAAATTAAACACTGGTCATAGTCTATGGGGCTCGAGTGCCTCCATCCTAGGTCTAGCCAGCCAACATCCAGAACATTTTTGAGTTTGTGCAGTGTGCTAGATATCAGGCTGAATACCATCAACTACCGGATTTAGTCCTCGCATCGGCCTAGTGATGTCAGCACTGCTACTGCCATTTTATGAGGTACAAAGAGTTAAGAAGCTTCCTGCTATATAGAGTCCCTGGAATCAAACTCCAGTCTAGGGCCAACCACAATGCATCTGTGCCATCTATGGTCTCAGCCCTGCTGATGTGTTTTTTTTTTTTTAATGTTTTTTATTTTTGAGAGACAGTGTGAGCCGGGGAAGGTGAGAGAAAGAGGGAGACACAGAATCCGAAGACAGGCTTCATGCTCTGAGCCAGCTGTCAGCACAGAGCCTGACACGGGGCCCGAACCCACGAACCATGAGATCGTGACCTGAGTCGAAGTTGGACACTTAACCGACTGAGCCACCCAGGCGCCAGAGCCCTGCTAATGTTTGAATGCCAGCTCCACCAGGCAGCCTCTAGAAGAGCTTGATTACCTCCACTTCCTTCCTCCATTCTGGAGTTGCCTCATCTAAGACACAGGGGTAATACCACCCCCCGTGGATGGTTATGGAAAAATAATATACAGACATGCCCAGAACATAGCATAATAAGCACTTCCCTCTCTCTCCAGTCCTCTCTTTAGGGCACTTCTGAGAAGCTTTGCAAAGGCAGCCCAGAAAGCTACAGGCTGTAGTCTGAGCTTTAACACTGGCCAATATGTCCACGCACCTGACCACATCCCATACTCCTAACAATCCACTGAGAGGACATTAACAGCCTCATTTCAAAGATGAGTCAGCGGACTCCCAGAAAAGGGACTTGTGCAAGACCCCACCTTTATCAAGAGCCAAAGATGTGCCCTTCTGTGTCCATTTTTGCAGGGGGTTTTTTTTGGGTTTTTTTTTTTTTGCATGGCTTCCCTAGTCACAAGAGGTAATAAAGACGAGAATTCTTCCTCCAAGAACCTAAACTCCTCCATATATAGAGTGCCATCTCTTGGCAGCTTAAGAAGTTTAGAGAGGGGAACGTGGGTGATGGGCATTGAGAAGGGCATTTGTTGGGATGAGCACTGGGTGTTGTATGTAAGCCAATTTGACAATAAATTATATTTTTTAAAAAACTATAAGAAGTTTGGAGCAGTAAGCTGATTATAATTAGTTCCCTTTTGTACATGGTCCTAAGTCTCATAAAAGACGTATTAAATGCTATACTTTTGCCTTGACCTTGCCAAATCTACTCCAATTCAATAGTAAACAGTAGGGCATCATGTTTAACTGCCAAGCTCTCTAATTTATGATTATTCATTATAAATCATTTTTGTATGTTGCTTCAAATGCTGTTTTTCAAGAATAAAAATCTGCCTGCATTGAAATGTACAGTGATTTTAATATGCAAACCTCCTACAGAGATGATGTCTCATTTTAATTATTGTTTCGGTTTAATGGGTTTTCATTAAATTAGAGGATGGAGCAATTACTAGGGTGAACAGCTAATGTTTTAAAGGTAAGCTCCGGTGGCTCTGTGGGCAAAAACATGGTTGTGGCATCGAGAAGTAGAAAGCAACACTCCTCTGGATAAGCTGGTGCTCAGCCTGAAACAGAAAATAGCACTGGCTACTTCTTTTCCCAGCTTCGAAATAGAGCTGGCTTCCCCTCATATGCAAACAATGTAAGCTTGTGTTCACCTCGGGGTATCTTCTATCAGGAATCTGGGCTCCCCATCATCAGACTAGAAAGAGCGCTAGAAGCACTCAGCCTGCAAACCTAGATGTCAAACCACAGGAAAATACTCCTGATGAAATGGTCTCCTCTAGCACGCAAGTAATTTAGTTGGTTTAGTGGATTAATGTCGGACTCCCCACCCCTGGGAAATCGGTCCAACTTCAACACAGGCTGCAATGACCACAATCATATTAATTAGCAAACTGCCAGAGGCTCAATAAGAAATGACTTTGGTGGCCTGGGCGCTATCTCACCCCCAGCAACAGCACAGATTCAGCACTCCGAGACCAACAGGGCTGCATTATCTCAGACAGAGTGAGGGAAGTAGACAGAGTGAGGGAAGCCAAGTAGACAATGAAGGGAGGCAGAGAGCTAGAATCTACTTCATTGGGGTCCCAGTGGTTGGGGGGGGGGCGCAGGACTAAATATTCGGGAAGGATGGGCCCCCCTCACACCCCACATTGCACAGGTCTGCACCTGGGTAGACCAAGGGGGCTTGCCTGGCAAGCTTCAAACATGCAATTTCCTTTTCTCCAAATAAGCTGAAGGAGAAAGAGAGGGCAGCTACAGGGGGTCCTTCCAGGAATAATTGGCCTATTACGTTTAGGGTAGGCCTGGTAACTATGTATGCCAAGAAAGTGATACGGGAGTATCTCACTAGGCTAAAAATCTTTTCCACAACCTTCTACAATAGGAAGAAATCATAAAGCAGCTGTAGTTCCAAAGAACAGGCAGGAACTAAGTGATGAATAAGGTAGCCTCACCTGCTCGGCAACACCCCCCACAGCGAGCAGCAAGCCACCTGTCAGGGCTGCTGGAGGAGGTCCTTTGCTCCCTTACTGCAAGTGCCCTGAAGATTTCTGACAGAGGTGATAATTTGGAACTCAATATGTTTCCCCCCCTCAGTTCCTTTATTTCCACCATCCCAAAAAGCACACCATCAGCTCTTAGACCACGGGCATTAATCTAATTACATGCCTAGTTAACTAATTCATTCCAGAGTCACTGCTGGAGAGGTCTCCCTTGGGATTTTTCTTTCTGCATTGGCCACAGGGTGTCTGGTGCTTTCAGGTTCCAGGAAACCATGCCAATTATTGGGCTTTCAACCCTGTGCTGAACAGGGGCACTTAACCTTTATGGACACCTCAAACTCCAGGCTTTGAACAGGAGCTCCAAGAAGTGGGTGCATCATCCAGAAAGGAGGCTTTGGGTGTGTTTTCTTGCTGTGCTTCTTTGAAAACTGACCTCCTCTTTAGCGGTTTTATTCCAATCATATTAAATATTACGGTCACCCCTCAAAGGAATCATGGGAAAGCAGTTTGTTCCTGAACTCAAAGTGCAATCTGGTTCTCAGATCCTTCTCCACCAATTTTCCAATACCACCTTGCCAAACAAGATCTACAACTAAGGGCTAAAGTTCCACTCTCACCACTGTTGGTTAACATCGTGTTGAAGTCCTGGCCTCAGCAATCAGACAACAAAAGGAAATAAAAGGCATCCAAATTGACAAAGAAGTCAAACTTTCACTTTCTGCAGATGATAGGATACTCTACATGGAAAACGCGAAAGACCCCACCAACAAGCTGCTAGAACTGACCCATGAATTCAACAAAATCACACAATACAAAAATCAATGTACAGAAATTGGTTGCATTTCTGTACACCGATTATGAAGCAACAGAAAGAAATCAAGAAATTCATCCCATTTACAATTGCATCAAGAACCATAAAATACTTAGGAATAAACCTAACCAAAGATGTAAAAGATCTGTAGGCTGCAAACTATATGTATAACTAAAACTATATGTATAAACTAAAAGTATATAGAAAACTTATTAAGGAAACTGAAGAAGACAAGGAAATGGAAAAACATTTCATGCTCATGGATTGGAAGAATATTGTTAAAATGTCAATACTACCCAAAGCCATCTACACATTCAATGCAATCCCAATCAAAATTGCACCAGTGTTCTTCTCAAAGCTAGAACAAACAATCCTAAAATTTGTGTGGAACCACAAAAGACCCCAAATAGCCAAACTAATATTGAAGAAGTAAATCAAAACAGGAGGCATCACAATCCCAGACTTTAGCCTCTACTACAAAGCTGTCATCATCAAGATGGTATGGTATTAGCACAAAAACAGACACACAGACTAGTGGAATAGAGAACCCAAAACTGAACGCATAAAGTATGGCCAACTAATCTTTGACAAAGCAGGAAAGAGTATCCAATGGAGAAAAGACCATCTCTTTAGCAAATGGTGGGAAAACTGGACAGCAACAGAAAGAAGAGTATAACCTGACCACTTATTAACATCACACACACAAGTAAACTCAAAATGTATGGAGGACCTGAATGTGAGATAGGAAAACCATCAAAACCCTAGAAAACAGGCAACAACCTCTTTGACCTCAGCTGCAGCAGTATCTTGCTCAACACATCTCCAAAAGCAAAGGAATTAAAAGCAAAAATCTCAACATTTGCAAAGGACATACCGGATAAAGGGTTAATATCTAAAATCTATAAAGAATTTACAAACACCCAAAAAACAAATAATCCAGTGAAAAAATGGGCAGAAGACGTGAATAGACACTTCTTCAAAAATGACATCAATAGTCAGACATATGAAAAGATGTTCATCATCAAGGAAATACAAATCAAAACCACACTGAGATATCACCTCACACCAGTTAGAGTAGCTAAAATTAACAACTCAGGAAACAGTGGATGCTGGCGAGGATGTGGAGAAACGGGCATCCTCTTACACTGTTGGTGGAATGCAAACTACTACAGCTGCTCTGAAAACCGGTGTGGAGCTTCCTCAAAAAATTAAAAATAGAACTAGCCTACAACCCAGCAATAGAACTGCTAGGAATTTACCCAAGAGATACAAAAGTGCTGATGCATAGGGGCACGTGTACCCCAGTGTTTAGAGCAGCACTTTCAACAATAGCCAAATCATGGAAAGAGCCTAAATGTCCATCAATGGATGAACGGATAAAGAAGATGTGGTTTATATATACAATGGAATACTACATGGCAATGAGAATTGCTATTTGCAGCAATGTGGATGGAACTGGAGGGTATTATGCTGAGTGAAATAAGTCAGAGAAAGGCAGATATCATATGCTTTCACTCATCTGTAGAGCTTGAGAAACTTAACAGAAGACCATGGGGAAAGGGAAGAGAAAAAGTTGTTACAAACAGGGAGGGAGACAAACCATAAGAGACTTTTAAATACAGAAAACTGAGGGTTAACTGGAGGGCAGGGGAGAGGAGAAAATGGGTAATGGCATTAAGGAGGGCACTTACAGGAATGAACACTGGGTGTTGTATGTAAGCGATGAATCACGGGAATCTACCCCCAAAACCAAGTGCACACTACATACACTGTATGTTAGCCAAATTAACATTAAAAAACCACAAACTCCATTTGTGATCCTGACAGTGGGATTATTTTATCCAAATATAAAATACCAATCCTGTGTCAGTTACATAGTTTTTCTAAGTTAGTCAGCCCCCTAAACTTTATTTCTTAAGATCTATATATAACAAATCTCAAAATTAAAGAACTCTGAGTATAAATAAAACTTCAGTGCCCATAGGAATAAAGCTAGCAATGTTTTCTTTTTAAAAAAATAAAATAAAAGAAATTTACAATCCCCATACTGGAACTTTTTTGAAGAAATTAAAACTGATTTGGGGGGAAACAGGTCCTTTATCATTACTGCAAATAATCTGAGTCTTGTGTGTCCTAGGGTAACATACTTGAGTGGTCACCTTTTGGTAAATTACTCCTTCAGGGTTTTAAATAGTGTCTTTGTGATAATTCATCACAAATCATGCCTCACCAGTTCCCGCGGAGTCTTCTATCTGGGTACGGTCGGACTGGGCCAGCAGATACCTTTTTTGGCTCCCGAAACTAACCCTTCCAAAAATGGTGGTTAGTTCCTCCCTCGTGCAAGCCCTCTCAGGCCACAGGTGAGTTGAGTGCAGGGCATGAGAAGGCTCCAGGAGCAATGCAACTCAACATCTCCCGCCCGGAGCTCCAACCACTTTCTCCAAACCCTGCTGCTGTCTCTAGGCCCAGACCAGTTCCTGTACCGCCATGAGGCTCTGGAACCCCAGGTGAGGGGGAGTTTCCTTTCCACTCCAAAATTTGAGAACATGTTGCACAGCGTGTTCTCTGTGGTGGGCTCTGTACCACAGGGAATCAGACACACGCAGTCCGGAGGGAGACCTCCAGCCAGTACTTTTAGCTGCACTGACCAGTACCACTTACTTGGTCACATTTTACATTCTGCATCCCGCCAAATCCAACAGTCAGTGCTCAATCCTCAGCCCCACTCACCTTCCCTCCAGTTGGCACTTCCCTCCTTTGAGAGGCGTTCTGGTTTTCCTGCAACTTCTTGGGCCACATCCAGGCTTCTTCATGCCCCCACTGCCTGCTCTCCAGTCGTCAGGGTGCCTCAGAGCCCCGCTTCCTGCCCCCTCCACCTCTCCTCCTGCTCAGAGAAACCTCTGCACCATGTCTCCCTCCTGAATAAGAACGCTTCTGATGACATTGGGCCCACCTGGGTAATTGAGACTCGTGTCTCCACCTGAAGATCATTAATTTAATCACACCCACAAAGTTGTTTTTATGATGTAAAGTAACCTATTCACAGGTTCTGGAAATTAGGACATGGATATCTGGTGGTGAGGGCGGGCATTATTCAAACTACCACTCTGCCCACTGCAATTTAATCAAAACCCTAACACCTCACCATTGGCCTGAAAGACCCCACATGACTTGGTGCTACAGCTGAGGCTGAAATAAAAAGAAGTTTCTGCTTTCATCTTGGGTATGCTCCCTGGCTTCTTCTGGTACCCCCACCCACACTGGCCATCGTTGAGCCCCTTAAACTTGTTTGAACCTAAGAGCCTCTGTAACACTTGTTCAAAGAACGTGGGCTCTGGAGCAGAACAGCTTAGATTCAAGGAGTGCCTGGGTGGCTCAGTCAGTTAAGCATCCAACTCATAATCCCACAGTTCATGAGTTTAAGCCCCATGTCAGTCTGCGCAGTCAGCACAGAGCCTGTTTGGGATTCTGTCTTCTTCTCTCTTTGCCCCTCTCCCGCCACTCTCTCTCTAAATAAATAAACTTAAAAAAATGCTTAGATTCAATTCTCAGCTTTGCCACTTACTGGACCTTGAAATCACCTTGGTCAAGTGATTTCACCTCCCTGTGCCTCTGTTTTCCTTTCTGTAAAATGGGACAAATAACATCCATCTGCCTTCGAGGAGTATTATAATGATTAAATGAACTAACAATATAAATAATTTAGAACAGTGCCTACCACATGAAAGTGTTCATCATTAATAACACAAATCATTAGCAATACTAGCTTTGCATGGGTGACTCATTGTCATTCAGGCGTTGGCTCAAATATCACCTCTGCAGGAGAGCCCTCCTAATCCTTCCTAAAAAGTCCGTCTTCTCCAACTCTGTCTACACTGTTGCTACTTTATTTCCTTCATAGTATATATTACTATCTAAAGTTACTAACTGACTCCGATCACCCACCTCTGCTGAACATAAGTTTCATGAAAACAAAGACTTTGCCTTTTCTCTGCTACATCTCTGACACCGACAACAGTGTTTGTCACAGACATAAAATAAATATTTGTTGAATAAATGAATGGATTAATGAATGGCCACACAGAGGTAAAATAAATATTTATTGAATAAATGAAGGAATGAAGGAATACAATATACGGCCGGCTGCCTCCTCCCTGCACCTGGACCAAGGCCGCCACAAGGGCGGGCGTCTGTCAGATTCTTCTTGTACCATCAGGACCCAGCACCGTGGCTGGCACACAGCAGCACACGCAGCTCTCAGTGAATGCTTGCCAATCAATCACAGTGTACGCAAGCTGTTGAGGCCCCTTCAAAGATAAAGTCTCAAAAAAAGAAACGATCTTTCTCCAGCCAGTTGCTGAAAGATTGAGGGAAAGGATTCCAAAGTCACATGTTGAAAAGAAAGCAATTCAAAGCAGAAGTCTAGGAACCTCTCACTCAATCTTACCCTGTCCTCAACACTCATGCTGAAGCACATGCTAGTGGGTTGGGCAGTTTCCCAATTATGGTGAGATCTCTGTTTAAACGAGATAGCAAAAACGATACTGTGGCTAGAAGATACGTGAAATACACAGCTAAAGCGAATTGCTGGAAAAAGCCAGGCTGAGCACTGAACACCAGTCCTGCTGTCTCTCTTTTGCCATGATGCCTGTAGCTCCTAAGTGTCTTACTAGACGAGGACCTTCTCCTTTGAGGTGCCTCATCCCCAGACACGCAGGAAAAGAGTCTGAGGTAAAGCCGGGACCAGGATTTATTTTAATCTTGCAAATGATTGTGACAGAAAGCCATGGCTGAGAACTGGGTCCTGCTTGGTGTCCTGCCTCCAGGTCAGAAGTGGCAAACGGAGCAGCCTCAGGCCAGACAAAGCATACCACGTTCGTTTAGCCCCCATATTACACATCACTCTCCCAACCCACACAGCGTATTTCCTCAAGCCCAAGGTGCCACCGTTTATAAGACACACCATGAGTTTACACCCCAGAAAAAAGAAAACAAAAAGCTGTCAATTATAACTTTAAGATACTATTGGTTGTCAGGCCATTTATTACATAATGATGAAAATGTGAATAAGGGTATGTTGTGTTAGAATCCTGGGATAGAGTAAAACGAAAATTGAGAGATTTCATATAAAAGTCTAGATCTCCAGTACAAAATTAGATGGCCCGGCAACATAGAGCCCACTTTCCCAGAGGCAACTGCGCGGTGGAGGCTGACCTTGAGGAAATGCAGTGCATCACACCAGGTCACCAGTTGGCTGCATTCCCTTGCTCAGCTGTTACCTGGCTGACCGTCCAAGCTTCTGGGATTGTGGCCGCTGCCTAGCACACCTCTAGCGTGGGTTCATACCCCACAATCTAGATACACCCAGACCACACAAACCCCCTCCATCTCCTGCCTCCCCAGGCCCTTCCTGGCTCATTCAGGAGCTTCTGAGCAGATGCTGGAGACTTGGTAACAGGAATCACTCAGTCTTGGATCCTCTCAGCCCTTGGTGTGACCGGACAGAGAGTACATTAGGGAAAAAAAAAAAAAAAGCCTATCTCTTTTTCTCCCCAGTGTAATGTACAAATATAGCCATTTTGCTTATGTGCTTTTCCTTATGGAAAAAATTGGAAAGCACTGCCCTGTGCTGTAGTGGAATTTGGGATCAGAAGATTTGAAATGCACTGTCAGTCCTGACACTTAATGTCTAAGTGACAGGTCATTTAATTCCCTCTGAAACTCTGTTTCTGTCCCATTAAATAGTAACACAGTCATGATCCTGCTCTCACAGAATCTACATGACAAACGCATGCAATCATCTTCACGGACAGTTCTAAAATGCTCGTCCCCATCACTTTCTTCCTCACCTGAGTGCCGGGGTCGGACGGCACCATGCAGAGACCACACTGGGAGGGTGTCACCCGCTTGCTCAGGTAGCTGACAATCTAGCAGTGTGAACAGGTGGGGAGAACCCAGTATGATGAAAATAAGCCCCGAGTGAATAAATATCTTGCACTCGATCCATAAATAATGTGGACTAGAGATGGGAGGCCATGAGCATAATGGTGGCGTGGGTTGCTAGGTGTCTCTAGATAAATCAGTGAGTGAGTGAGAAACAACTGACCCCTGTGTTGAAGCCTACAGAACAACACACGGCCTTTTTTTTATTTTTCCAGTGTGGTTGATACATCTTTTTTTAAAAAGTGTCTCACCGCACTTTTTCAAAATCCTGATATAAACCAACAGCTTCTTTCTTAAACTCTTTGTTGCTGGCCCACATCATCAACAGGGTAGAGGTATACTTTTAAATGGGCTTTTCCAGCCTCTATTCCCCTGAATCTCCTCCTACCCAGGGTACCAAACAACCCAGACCCCATATTCTAGTTCAAAAAAAAGAGATAAAAATGAAAAAGCAACCATACAATATTTTGATCAACTACAGAATAATAATGTGAACGTGATAAACGCAAAGATGCTTGTCAGCGTTTCTATTTATGTTTAACTACTGATGTAGCCGTCTCCTTAATTATGCTCTTATTCCCTATATACATAGCGTCTGTCAGTGTGGGGCTGGGTGTAATTGAGCCCGGGAGCCCCGACCAGCATAAATACGTGCCACACACCCAGTCGTTCTGAGAAACTTTTTCAAATGAATTATTGGAGAGATTTAAGAATTCTTCAAAAATGTCACAATAATAACTATTTTATCTTTTTTATGCCATAATTATGATTTGGAGCTTTGCTTTTCTTATTTCATCCAGGCACACCACAACTCATGAATAAAATATGACAAGTTTGATAGCAGCCATTGGAGAGGGTTCATCCGTAACAGCAGACGTGCTCAGTGTACAAAGCGCTTTTGTATTCCGACAGCCTTTGTCTCTGGGATGCGCTTTTATCTCAAAGAAGGACCACATGCGTCCTCCCACCTCCCACATCCCTCCCACCACCCCACAATTCCTGCCTTCAGCACAACACCTGAAGCCATGTTTACTTTGTCTTTTAATAAGGACATTTCTAAACAATTAGGGGACAAATCAAAAAACCAAAGGGCGCTCTGCTCCCTATGAAACTGGCTTGAAACAACACAGCAAGCAACTGACAACAAAGAGACACAATCTGAACCACAAACTAGCGCACGAAGTATGTGACTTTACGTCTTGAAAATCATTCACGTGACTGCACCCACCTGGCAAGATATTGGAAGCACCCACAAGGTTCTCCTTTGAGAAGTTTCCTCTCCCCAGCAGAGGCTGCCAGGTCCCTTCAAAGTTCAGGCTCTGGCATGTCTTTCAAAGAAATGAATGTGAAAAGGAAAGGGAAAGAATGTGTGGCTTGACAAAACCATCAGCATTTATCATATGGCCCCAGGGACGTCAGACTTCAAGTTTCAAGGTTTCACTTTTTAAACCAAATCTCTGAGCATCTTGTTCTATCACACATATAAAACCTGCCAGCTTCCAAGTTTCCTTCCAAACACAATTTTTCCCCCAGAGTTTGTTTCAAAATGTATATAAGTGCAAAAAGACATTTTAAAGTCACTGCTTGCCTAGAACTTGAAGGATGGAGATTTAGACCTCCTAGATGAGCAATTTGCCAAATTTCCAAAGTCGTGGCTTTGTCTGTGGAACTTGACAAAGAAAGCTGAGATTAAGCTGAGACTATAAAACATTTCTAGCACTCTTCCAGAAAATGAACCTTGGAATCATCCGGCAAACCAGAATGCAAATGCTTAAGCATATGTTGTTTTCTTGTGTTTATTGGACAAAATGCACAGCGAGAACTATTTTGGGAAATTATAGATCTACATTTTTTTTAACTGCAGCCAGGTACTCCAAACATAGGCAGTCTTTAATGGTGCCCCCTTCTACCCACTATAACCAACCCAAGCTTGGTTTCGTCGAGACAGGGGTCTCTCAGGTGGTGTGATCACACTGTCTTATCTAATGCATTGTGGCATTGAACTGCACCCCGCCACCTACTGACACTTCATGACATGGAGTGACCCAGAGTGGGTGAGGGGCAGATGAAAAGTGAAATTCTTCTGCTATGCCACACACCCCCACTTATATGCCAGACATGCTTGCAGTTTATACAGCAAGAGGAGTCTGAATACTTGGCAGATAAACATGACAGCACTTTGAACACTGGTGAAAAAGAAATCATTTTTGTTTCCACAAGACAATACACAATCATGGTGTTTGGAGCTCTGAGAAGCTGACCAGTTGGAGATGCTGGACTCAGCCTCCCTTCCTTCAGACCCGATATTTGAAAGAGGCCAAATGAGGCGAGGGAATACTGCAGCAGCATTTAAATCTTTAACAGACACTGCCAAGTGAGAATAGACCTCAAATTTCAGGTTTACTGGTAAAAAGGAAGAAAAACGAAAAGATTCCCAAACAAGCTGCATGTATACCGATTTTAATAAGAAACTTCGATTTTTTTAATTTATTATATTTTTGAAGTTTATTTACTTTTGAAAAGGAGAGCAAGGGAGGGGTCAGGGAGAGAGGGTGGGAAAGAATCCCAAGTAGGCTCTGCACGGTCAGCGTGGAGCCTGACACAGGGCTTGAACCCAGGAACCATGAGATTATAGCCTGAGCTTAAAACAAGAGTTGGATACTTAACAGACTGAGCCATGCAGGCGCCCTGAGAAACCTTGATTTTTAATTCAAAGGATCTCAAAGGGCAAATCTCAAGGTCTTACCTGATAGAGGAGACAGATGACTTCTGTCACCATGGGCCCTAATGGGTCACTCCCTCTCTCCTCCACAGGCTAGGCATTACCTTCCACACTCCATTCGCCTTCTTCTCCAACCCAGGGCTCGAGGGCCAAGTACAATACTCTTCACATCTACTTCTCCAAATAAAGTCTAAGGACTCATGGTCTGGGACATGAGATTAATGTGCATTTGTGAGCACATTAATGTGCATCAGCTCCTGTGAGCACCCAAATGTTTTTGGGGCTCTCCAATCACATTAACAATAGCTGATCAGTGGCATCATAGGCACAGCTTAAAATGAATTGGCAGAGAATTGACCACACTCGCCAAGTCAACCCAAAATATGAGTCAAACACACTTCAAAACATTACAACTACATGCACTCCAACCTCCACCTTTCACTGAGGGCATAGGACATGTCGGCATTTCTCAATTCGAGTGTTAAATCCCTATTTTCATTTGTGTAAGAGGGCATGGTGGCTGGCCAAGCAGAGACCCAGCTATAAGCAAGCTCTCTCCCACCCCACACCATACAGCCAGTATATGTTCCGAGACTGGTTTGGCAACTGAAAAAGAAAAAAGAAGAGATTCTTTTTATGTTACGATGGCAGCCTACAGGTTGGGAATGATGATGGCTTCCTGCTCTCCAGGTCTTTGGGCAGGTTTTGAGCATCCACGATAAGATTTCACAGGAGATGGGGTGTTTTCTTGAGAGATTTTGTGGATTCTAGGCAAACCAAGGATAACTGGGGATGGGGACCATGAAACAATGTGAAGTGATTGGAATAAGAGTCCTTCTCCTACTTCAAGCGAGAAACATTCTGCTCCTCTAACAGGCTGGCTCCCAGGCCAAAGTGGGGAACATAATTCTGTCTTCAAGCAGATCAAGTGCCTACTGGATCCATGAAGACTGGCATCTCCGGGGTCCGTCATGCACAGCATGGACAGAAGTATTGATTCATAAGGGACTCTTTCAGGCCTGGCAATGACAAGCCTCTCAGCTTGCCCAATGGTGGATGAAGCTATCAGACTGAGTGGTAAGGTGCCCTGTAAAGAACCCCAGAAAGATTTGGGGTTCCTGAGATTTTGTGCAGAAAATCTAAAAGTGCCCCTTAAGCAGAATGGAACAAGAACAAGTGTTCCATGGTTATTAGCAATAGTGTGGTTGCACTAATTCATAGCTTTGTGAATCCTCATGACACTGAGTCTCCCTTAAAACAAACCATGAGTGCAATGATCAACAAATGTTGGTGATGATGTGGAGGAGAGACTCCTTGGAGACTGTTGGTAGGAATGTAAGCGAGTACGGTCAGTAGGGAAAACAGTATGGAGGGTCCCAAAGCATTAAACAGAACTACCATATGATCAAGCAATCCCACTTCCAAGTATATACACATAAAGGAAATTAAATGTATACCTCGAAGAGATATCTGTACCCCCATGTTCACTGTCCTATTATTCACAAGAGCCAAGACATGGAAACAACCCAGGTATCTACTGACAGATAAAGAAAATGTGGTATGTATGTATATACATACATACATACATACATACATATATACAATGGAATATTATTCATCCATAAAAAAGAAGGAAATCCTGTCATTTGCAACAACACAGATAGGCCTTGAGGGCATTACATTAAGTAAAATAAGTCAGACACAGAAATACAAATACTGCGTGATTTCACTTATCTTAAAAAACCATACTCATTACGGGGCATCTGGGTGGCTCAGTCAGTTAAGTGTCGGGCTTCGGCTCAGGTCATGATCTCACAGTTTGTGGGTTCAAGCCCCGTGTTGGGCTCTGTGGTGACAGCTGGCTCAGAGCCTGGAGCCTGCTTCAGATTCTGTGTGTCTCTCTCTCTGACCCTCCCCTGCTCACACTGTCTCTCTCTCTGTCTCTCAAAAATAAATAAAAAATAGGGGCGCCTGGGTGGCTCAGTTGGTTAAGTGCCCGACTTTGGCTCAGGTCATGATATTGAGGTTCATGAGTTCAAGCCCCACGTCCAGCTCTGTGCTGACAGCTTAGAGCCTGGAGCCTGCTTCAGATTCTGTGTTTCCATCTCTCTCTGCCCCTTCCACACTCGCACTCTGTCTCTCTCTCTCTCAATATAAATAAATATTTAAAATTAAAAATAATAATAACATTAAAAAAAATTTTTTAAACCATACTCATAAAAAAAGAGGAAAATGATGATTACCAGAGGCTGGGTGGGGGAAATGGGTACTTTTGGGTGCAAAGATACAAACTTCCAGTTACCAGAGGAATCAGTTCTGGGAATCTAATGCAGAGCTTGGCAACAATAATTAATATTATATACTTGAAAGTTGTTAAAAGAGTAGGTATGAAATGTTCTCATCACAAAAAAATAATCATATGAGATGATAGGTATTAACTAACCTTATCATGGCAATCATTTTGCAATATGTTTATATCAAATCATCATACTGTACACCTTAAAAGTACACAAGGTTGTATGTCTGTTATAAATCAATAAAGTTAAGGAGAAAGGCATTAGTGGCATTAAGTAGGAGCACCCAACTACTAAAGCATTTCAGCGTGGTCTTCTTCCACGAGGGCCATGGATGCTTCAAATATCTGTGACTCTAGGTGAGACTAAGGGGGAACGCTCAGCTAAAGTGGAAAGTTATATGAAGCAAATTCTGATACACCCTCAAATTCTGAATGTGAGGTCTATAAATGGGGGCAGGTTAATGTAAGAGTTGAGCTTACATGTAATGAGAAACACTTAGGTACGAGCAAGGGGGAAAAAGGGAAAAGAAGACAGAGTTTTTCAGGTGTTCAAGACCCAGCTGTGCTACTTACCAACCACATGACTTTTCTGAGTCTCAAGTTCCTCATCTATGAAATAGGGTTAAAACTCTCCACCTCACATATTGTCGTGACATATGGCAGGCTCAATATAGATCAGTTCCTTCCCCCATTACAGAATTCCCAGTGACTTTGAGGCATTTGTTACTTAGACAATAGAAAAACAAAACATTACATTCATAGACTCTCACCAGTAGAAGGGAACCCAAAGCAGTGATCCTCAACAGGGGTGATTTTGCCTCCAGGGAACACTTGACAATGTTTGGAGACATTTTTTATTGTTAAAACTGGGAGATGCCACTGACATCTAGGGAGTAGAGGCCAAGGACACTCTAAACATCATAGACACAGGACAGTCCCTCCCAACATAGAATTATTCAGCCCCAAATATCCTTAGTGCCTAGATAAAGAAACACAGACTTAGAGGACCTCCAACCCAACCTCCCACTAAATCAGGAATTCTCTCTATAATATCTGTGAGATGGTCTTCCAGCTTCTGTCTGAACACCCTCAGGAATAGTACTTGTTCCCTCCCGATAAACCCAACCATTGTTGATGAGCTCTCATTCAAAATGTCTCTCCTTAGATTAAGCCCAAATAAAGAACTTTCCGCCAGTGGGTCCCATGCTGCTCTCTTCTCCACAGGATAAATTGATAAACTCCTGCCTTTGTCAGGGAGCTGGTGTATCGCAGGTTTGTAAGAGTGCCAGGCACTGGGGAAGAACCAAACGTCAACAGAGTTCCTGTGTTCAGGAAGCTTACACCATAACTCAGAAGACAGACGACCAAAGTACAAAATAAGCAGAATAAAATGTGGGGTAAGTAAAATTTTAAAGAATGTACTGAATCTTCTGGGAAAAAGAATTCATTTAATTCAAACTGAAGTCATCCAGGATTGGTCAAGAGAAGATATGGTACATATATGGAGGAAGCTAAAGAGGCTGAAATGGAGACAGGGGCCTCTCTAGCTGATAAGACACCAAGGGCAAAGACTGGCTGGCATCATGAAAGTGCAACACACACACACAGGTCAGCAGCAGGATGGACAAAGTTCAGAATCAGGAAAGTGATACTGTGCGAGATGAGAACAGAAAGTGGGTTGGAGCCAGATTCATGGAAGATCTCAAATGAGGTTTGGATTCTTCCAGCCCCATTCTGAACAGAACCGTGCCAGGATGAGTCCTTAGGGAGGAGCCACAGCTTGGGATATGGACCAGAAAAAAGGGAGATGAGCATTGATATGAGGGGAAATCAGGATCGAAGGATTTTTCAGGTTTTAGGGGAAAAAAGAGATGGGCATATGTTCTAGACTGAACCGTGTCCCACCAAGATTCATATGTTGAAGCCCTAACTCCCAATGTGATGTTAACTGGAGATGGAGCCTTTGGGAGATAATCAGGTTTAGATGAGGTCATGAGGGTGAGGGTCCTCATGATGGGATTAATGCCCTTACAGAACAGACTAGAGAGCTTGTGCTCTGGCCATTTCAATCTCAGTATCTCAACCTCTCTCCCTCTCCCTCCCCTGCCATGTGAGAACACAGCATGGCACCAGCCATCTGCAAGAGGATCCTCACCAGAACCAAACCATGTTGGCACCTTGATCTTGGACTTTCCAGCACCCAAAACTATGAGAAGTAAAGTGTCACTGCTTAAGCATCCCCGTGCAGTGTATTTTGTTACAGCAGCCCCAACTAATACAACATGTTAAGAAGAAGGAGGAATATACCAAAATTTCAAGAACGAGAAGGCACGGTTCTCACACCAGATTCTGAAGGCAAGAGACATGGACATAGGCCCTGGGGAAATAGGTGGCTTGAAAAAGATCACGTGGCCTGAAGGACCAAGCCTAAAGGAAGAAAAGACAGGTGACGATAGGGAGGAGAAGAGCTTCAGAAATTCACTTTAGATTAATCCAAATATAGGCAGTGAGGTACAGGAGGTGTAAGAGGAGGACGGGAGTTGGCCAAATGAGAAAACCAGGATGGTTTGGAGCAGGTGCTGGGGAGTCTAGGGCAGAAAACCACGTGGGACAAACCAGCACTGAGGGTAAAAAGGAGCCCAGCTGAGACTCGCTAACAGGAATTTGAAAGGCCGTGAGCAGCTGAGTCTCACCATCCCTGCTGAGCAGGGATGATGGTATTTATCCAAGGCGGTCATAGCAAGGCAGCTACGAGATAGGAGCTAGGAAATAAAACTGGGTGGATTCCATTGGGGATGATGAAAATTTTCGAAACAGTGGTGATGACTGCACAACATTGTGAATGCAATTTAATGCCGCTGAACTACACACATTAAAAAATGACAAATTTTACGTTATATATATTGTATTGCTACCCAAAAAAAATAATAGTACACAAAAAGGTGGATGGGAAGGAAAATAGAGACAGGGACAAGAGAAAGAAGGAAAAAGAATGATGAAAAAGAGTTCCAGAGGGAAAGAAGAGTTGGAAGAGAAAAAGAAAAAAGGAAGAGGGGAGGAGGGAAGGATTTAAGGCCGGGCTATCCTTTTCCAACACACAGCTCCACCACCACTGTCACCCGAGTCCTTTCTCTTCCAGTCTCAATAAACAATCTCCAAATACTCCAACGGCATAGCTTTAACACACCTCACCCTGGGCGGTCCCACTGTTCCAGAATGCATTCATTGTGTGAATTTTCCCCATACAATGGAAGGCCTAGACCTCAATGTGCTTGCCACATGGCACATGCAGACTAGAGTCTAGTGTGATGGCTTCTCTCTGGAGGCACTGCTGCAGTGTCTGGAGGGGTATTTGGCAGTGTCGGGAGATACTTTTGGCTGTCGCACTCAGGGATAAATGCTACTGGCATCAAGTGAGTGGAGGCCAGGGATGCGGCTAATGCACAAAACAGTAGCAACCGCCACCAAAATAAAAAGCGTCTGGTTCACAATAAGCCTGCTGTATAACAAATGTTATCTACCACGATCCAGACATTTCGTTCCTACTAAGGTCGCCGAAGACTGATGGCATAGATCCTTCTGACTCATACTAAACTTGAGCCGATGAAAAACCCCAGGCCTTTTTCACATGAACTGTTCTTGAGATAGGCTTATTCTTCTGTAACGGAGGCTCTGAGCCACCTGGAAGCACTTTACATTAGTTCCTATGAAACTCCACCCTGTCAGTTTCACTCCAGGTTCCAGCCTGTGGAGATACTGAGAGCCCGGTTTCTGACACGCAGTGAAGAAGCAATTCTGCCCAGCTCCTCATCAACCCAGCAGCAGCTCCCAAGGAGGGGACTGCACATGGGTTCTGCAAGGTTTGGGGTCAGGGGAAAGGAGAATTCAATTTCCACTGGTTTGCAGCATCCCATTCAACTGCTTCCCTGCTTGCTTTGCTCAAGATGGTGAGGTGGTGGAGCACCCCAGGTAAGGACTGACCTCTAGGTGAAAGCGCCCCTCGATCATCCCTCCTGACTCCTCCACCATCCTTCCTACACAGCTTACCGCCAGACACACAGCTTCTTCCCTGCCCTCTGGGGAAAAGAAGGAACCAGAAATGGCTGAAGTGTGTCAGCCAGAGAAGTACACGTACATGGCATAGGAGGTCGGGGGATTTGTTTCCCTATCTCTCTTGGTGTGCTGCAAAATATCTGTATTGGGTGAAACAGCATAAGAGTGTCATTTTTTTTTTTTGTCAGCAGAGCCATGGTTCTAAACTTTCCAGAGTCTAAAGAAATAGTCAAGTACACAGAAAGCTCCATCTGTCAAATGTAACTCTCTAAAATAACAAATATATAGAGAAAATATTATAGAAATTAGATTCACTGTAATTTTGAAAACTGAATTTTTATGTTGCAATTGATTGTGCTGTATCCATTACATTATTTTCCTCTAATGTCAGTATAAAGCAATAATGCTTTCTTCAAAAGGGTTGGGTTTTTGGGTTTTCTTTATTGAGATCATGGTTTTCCTTTCTTGATGTAATCAATGTCTTTTCTTAGTGAAATACTGACAGAATGAATAGATGGAAGTTCATATATTTGCATCCTTACTTGGCAAAAATAAAAAGTTGAAGACCCTGCATCATTTCCTAAATGTTTTCAGCAACTTTACCAAACTGTGAAACCCAAGGTTTTGATAAGTAATCTATGATATCTTTATCCAAGTCACTGATGAAAAATGCCAGCTCAGAAAGAATTATGTACAAAATCAGACAGCATGGCCCTAGGGACCAGACTTTAGGTCAACATCGATTCATGAATCAACACTTTTAGAATATGTTTGTTCAAGAAACTATAAATCTACCTTACTATATTATCAACAAGCTCACATTTAATGATCTTGTTTGAAGAACACCCAGAGAGACTGTGCTCAAGCCCCACCAACATCAAAGTATCCTTGTCTGCAAGATAACAATGGATAAAACTGGTCAAGAACCCAGAGATAAACTGTATTTACTTTTTCTGCTTATCATGCATTTCCCCCCTTTTTAGGTACCTACACCATGGTTTTCCATTGGAGAAGGGTCACTCACCAACTTTCTATCGATATGGTCAAGTGTTGACTACACCCACACAATGGCATCAGTAGACATGTGACCCAGGCCTGGCGAATCACCATCATCCATCCTACTGAAACACAATTTGTCTCAGGGATGGGTATATAACCCACGACAGTCCAATGAGACATAGTTAAAAAACTTTTGTTTTGGGGTGCCTGAGTGGCTCAGTCAGTTAAGCATCCAGCTTCAGCTCAGGTCATGATTTCACAGTTCATGTGTTCGAGCCCCACATCAGGCTCTGTGCTGAGAGCTCCGAGCCCGGAGCCTGTCTTCGGATTCTGTATCTCCCCCTCTCTCTGACCCTCCCCTGTTCACGCTGTCTCTCTCTGTCTCTGAAAAATAAATTTAAAAACATTAAAAAAACTTTTTTAATTAAAAAAAAACTTTTGTTTTATTTATTGACAAAAAAGGGGCGCCTTTCCACTAAGGTTCTGGTAAGAATGTGATATAAGCCAGGAGCCCTAGGAACCATCTTGCTCCTCAGAGGAGCAGTCAACTTAAACACTGCCAGCACAAAACAGAGCAGATCTAAGAGATGAAGAGGAAGTAAGATTAAGTCATTATACATCAACAGAGCTCTTTAATCCAGGAGGACTCAAGCCACTTCTAGCCCTAACTCTGGTTATATGAGCCAATTAAATTTCTCCTTTTTACTTAAGGCCTGAATTGGCTATTGATCTAAAGCAAGTACAAAAGGTTGGCCAGAACATAAGATTCTTTTAAAAATGTCAGTTTGGCAAGTCTTATTGTTTCAATTATAACAGTGCACCTGTTCCAGGCACTGTGTTAAACTCAGAGATAACACAAAGAATAAATGCAGTCTTGGCCTTTAAAGAGGTAGTTAAAGGAGGCAGAGAGGTAAGGACACAAATTCCAAAAAAATATGCGGTCAGGGTTAGAGTTAAATATAATTAATGGGGGACCACACAGACCAAACTGAACTGATTCCGCCTTTCCGGGCCCACGAAGGCATCAGAGAAAAAGGACATTTGAGTGATTCTTGAACAAGTTCCCGGGAGGAGTCAACAATTTCTCTTATGTTCCCATCTGTTTAATTAAAAAAGAAATCTAGAATTCTGCCCAGAAGAGATATTAAGATCACTAAGCTATGCATTCTGGAATCCACAACTTCTCCATTAAAAATAACAGTAATCAGGGCACCTGGGTGACTCAGTCAGTTAAGCGTCTGACTTCGGCCCAGGTCATGATCTCATGACTGGTGAGTTTGAGCCCCACATCAGGCTCAGAGCCTGGAGCCTGCTTCGGATTCTGTGTCTCCCTCTCTCTCTGCCCCTCCCCTGCTCACACTCTTTCTCCTTCAAAAATAAATGAACATTTAAAAATAAAAATAAAAATGGTGATGATCATGATGATGATGATGATGATATCTATCCAGCCCTTCAGCACCTCCCTGATTCCCCGTGAGTCCCCTAAGATCACAGGACAGAGGCTGGATGATCAAAACTAAATCTGTCATATTTCTCTGAATGAAATTCCTCTGAGCCTCAGGGCTAGAACTTGTTTAAAGCACTTCAAGGCTCTCTTTCCATTTCATAACCAAATTGGGCTATAATTTTACCTTATTCCTACTTGGTCCATACTGCCCTATAGAAAGATCACTTACTGAAATGAGAGAAAGTGTCTCTGTGTCATCTGCTAATCTTATATTTTCTATTCCAAGCACAGTCCCCATGCCTACCTTTTTCTTTTACTTCTCCCAGACCCAGCTAATGGTAAGATCTTAAAGCCATGGTAACTTCTAGAACATGACACATACCTCTAATATTTTATGTTTAAAGAGAAGTACTTTGAGTAAAGAATAATTTTGTGGTCACACCAGCTACGCCTTTATATAGAGAAAATTCTCAAAGAAGCATCAGTTTTTCTTTGCCATTTTATAAGACATGTTTATAAATTTTTGACCTCCCACAGTCCTGCTGTTGAAATAGCTGCTTCAAATCTTCTCAATAAACACAGGAAAAGCTCTTCACAAAAATGCAACAGCCATTCATGATGACAAGGAGAAAAAACTCTTCTCAAATAGATCTTAAAAGTTCTCATCACAAGAAAATTTTATAATCATGTATGGTGACGGATGTTAACTAGGCTTCTTATGATCATGTCACATACCTACAAATATTGAATCATGTATGCCTGAAACTAATATGTTATACATCACTCTACTTCAAAAAAAAAACTCTTAGCAAACAGATAAATTACAACATCCTCATTCTGATACAGGGAATCTACTAAACACACACACACATACATGCATACACACACACACATGTGCATACACACATACACACATGCATACATACATGCATACATAATAGCAACGAATAAAAATAAAAGTTAAATAGTATTACATGTAAAGTAGAAAAAACTCTAACATCAAAGAATAAATCCAATGAAAGATGTGCAACACTCCTACACTAAAACTATAAAATAATTACAGGCAATATTAAAGAACCCAAACTGATAGAGAGATTTATAATGTTCATTGATTGATTCATGGAAAACTCGGTGTTTTTAAAATATGCATTATCCCTTTAAATAAAATTCAAAAAAAAGAAAGACAAAGCACTTTAAAAAAAAAGATATGCATTATCCCAATTGATACATAGATTTGATACAATCCATATCAAAATGCCAGTAGAATTGTTTGAAGAAATTGAAAAGCTGATGCTATTAAAATGAATTAAACTGAAAAGGATCCAGAGCTACCAAGCAATCATGAAGAAAAGAACGAAGTTGGAATTACTACACTATCTGATTTCAAGACTTACAATAAAAAAAAGAAAAAAGACTTACAATAAAGCTGCAGTAACCAAAGGAGTGTATGGTGTTACCCTAAGAATAGAGCTATGGAAGTGCGGAACACAATGGACAATATAGAAATAGACCCACACATACACAGTCAAGTAACTATTGACAAAGTCACTAAGTCACTATTAGGAGAAAATGAAAGTGTTTGTAACAGATGGCAAGAGAACATCTAGATATCTGTATTTTAAAAAATGAACCTCAACTTTTATCTCACACCACACACAAAAATTAATTCAAGATACAGCACAGACCTACACATAAAAGCTGGAACCATAAAGTTCCTAGAAGATAAAATTACCTCATAACTTAAGGCAAAAGGATTTCTTAGACAAGACACAAAAAAGCAAACCCCAGAAGAAAAAAGTATCTTGGACTTCATCAAAATTTAAAATTTCTGCTCATGAAAACACCCATAAGAATATGAATAGGTAAGCCAGAGACTGGCAGAAAAATATTTGCAATGCATATATCTGACAAAGAGCTTATAACCAGAATTATAAAGAACTCCTAAAAGTCAATAAATTTTAAAATTGTAATAGCTAAAAGACCTTGATAGCTCACAAAGATATAGGAAAGGGACACACACACACACACACACGCACGTGCACACACAGATCCTCAACATCATTAGTCATCAGAAAAATACAAATTAAAATCACAATATGATACTACTAAATACACTTCGGAATAGCTAAAACCAAAGGGACTGACAATACTAAATGTTGGCAAGGATGTACAGCAGCTGGACCTCTCATACTCAGCTAATGGGGTAGAAAAAATGAACAAGCACTTTGGAAAGCTCTTTGGTGATTTTTTTTTTTTTTGAGAGAGACAGAGCATGAGCTGGGGAGTGGCAGAGAAAGAGAGAGAGACACAGAATCTGAAGCAGGTCCAGGGTCTGAGCTGTCAGCACAGAGCCCAATGCAGGGCTAGAACTCACAAACTGTGAGATCATGACCTGAGCCAAAGTCAGAGTCTCAACCGACTGATCCACCCAGGCACCCCTGTTGATTTCTTTTAAAGTTACACTTACCCTCTGACCCGGAAATTCCACTCCTAGATATTTACCCAAAAGAAATGAAAGTATATTCATACAATAGAAGACTAATTGGCAATAAAAACATACCATTGATAACATGCAACAACATGGCTGAATCCCAAAAATACTATGTTTAGCAAATGAAACGACATACAAAATATACATATGGTATGATCCTATTTGTCTGAAGTCTAAAGATAGGCAAATCTAAGCTGGGCATGATCGGGAGTGGGGGTTGTTAATGGAAATTTTTATATCTTGTTTTTGGGTGGTGGTTTTATGGATGCATACAACTGTAAAGACTCATCAACCTAAATTAAGATCTGTTCATTTAACTGTATGTTAATTCAGTTTACCAAAGAGAAAAATTAGCACAGGAAAATTAGATTTTCTTTGCTGTTTTCCAAAAGATGTTAAGTTCTTGTCCACCATAGTCCCTGATGTTAACTATACTCCAAGACATCACCTAGTCCCATCCCTCATCTCAAAGGTAACCCAATCAGGAATTGTCACTCGACCAAGGTCAGACATCCCCGGGATAGCTGAATCACACAGCAATCTTGCATTGTTTGTAAATATTTATTATCTATCTTTCCCATGACATTATACATTCCATGACAATAGGGACTTTGTTTGGTTCCCTATACTAGTTCCATTGCCTATAATAATTCCTGAGACATAATAGGCCTTCGGTAAATATATGTCAAATAGAAGATGGATGGATAGATAAAAGGAATAAAGGAAGGAAGGAAGGAAGGGAGGAAGGGAGGAAGGAAGGAAGGAAGGAAGGAAGGAAGGAAGGAAGGAAGGAAGGAAGGAAGGAAGAGCAGACAGAATTAGAATATATTTGAAGATTGTCTGGTCTGGTTCCATGAGCATATAAAGGAGAGGGACTCAGGGAAATTTAGTAATTTGAGATCAACGTCACATAGCCAGTGGAAAAATTTATAACAGATCTCTCAGCTGGTAACGAGAGGCACACCAGAGGAAATATGTTCTCTTCTGCTGCTACACATTGTGTTGTTTACATGTGATGGCTGGAAAAGTGGCCGCCTTCTTGCATGCATGAGGAAAGCAAAACCAACATACTGTGAATGGTGGAACCAAAAGATGCAGGGGGAGAGGAAATCTTGATTTTGATGTCACTGAGCTACTGAATTAACCAACCTGGAGCTTCCCTCCTTTAGGATTTTTTGTTGTGTGAGATAATAAGTACGTTTTCCTTTTTATTTAAGCTAGTTGAGTGTTAGTTATGTTACTTAGAGTCAAAATCAGCAAAACTTACACAAGAGGCTTGAGAAAATAGGAGGCTTTCAAGGAACTGAAGCAGCAACATGGCTGGAGTGAGGAGAGCAAAGGTAGAGCGGTAAGACACTGCTGGGCAAGTAGGCAGGGTGCACACCGCACAAGCCACCTAAGAATTATGGTTTTATCCCAAGGGTGATGGATGCCATTGAAGAAATACTAGGTTTTCTAACTCCACCATGGATAAGCAGGAGGAAGAAATCTTTGGCCATGGAATAAGGGTTTTGCATCTGGGCTAATATGTTGTAGCCTTGGCTTTTGTTACAAACTCAACCCATTTCAGGTTATGGCAAAAGTAAGGAGAACAATTGGTTCTGAGCAATCTAACCTATCAATAGAGTCACTAAGAGTCTAAACTCCATCAAATCCCAGACTGGCATTCCCTTCATGCACGGATGCCAACAAATGGGGCAGATAAGGGCATATGGCTACTGCCTCCCAAGTACACAAGCAAAGGAAACCACACGTAGCTAACAGGATCAAGAAGGTCAGATGCTCACAAACTACCGTTTGATCTAAAATCCAGATCACTTTTATCTCCCTCTGATCATAAGATCTCAGATATTGTCCTCTGCAGAAGTGCAGCCTAGAATCGTATGATTATGGTCATAATCCGTCATAAGGATGGACCAAAGTCCTTTCCAAGGTTCTTTCCAGCCTTCAGAGTAAACGGTATACAACCAGAAACAAGCCACACCGAAAGCTGTATGTCTCAGATATCCAAGATTCCTACCCAATAAAACCACCACAAACAAATAAGTAATCTAAAAATTGGTGAGTTGATCAAGAAAACTGGTCTATAAATCATCCAAGTTATATCACGTAAATAAAACTTCACTCCCAATGTCTTTATCTCAAAGTCCCACTTGGCATCCACAACAGACTCAGAAAAGGGCATTGCTTAATAGTACCTGAAATAATGAAAATGACTATTTACTGAGTGCCTACTATGGGCCACATGCTTGGATTCCTTACTACACACCTAAAGAGGGGAGGCTATAATACCCCTACTTTGCAGATGAGGTGTTGGAGGTCAGAGTGGTTAAGTTCCCTGCCCAAGACCCCTGACCTAGTAAGTGGACAGCTGGATTTGAACCTAGATCTGTCTGACTCCAAACTGCATCTTTCCAATAGTCCATGCCACCTAGAATTCTCTTTTTTTTTTTAAGTTTATTTATTTCATGAGAGATAGCACAAGCATGGGAGGAGCAGAGGGACTGAGAAAGAGAGAGAGAGAGAGAGAGAGAGAGAGAATCCCAAGCAGGCTCCACATTGCCAGCAAAGAGCCAATGCAGGGCTCAAACTCATGAACTGTGAGATCATGACCTGAGTCAAAACCAGGAGTTGGATGCTTCACCGACTAAGCCACCCGGGTACCCCTTTGCCCCCTAGAATTCTTGAAAAGCTCAGAGAATGTTCTCTAATTATTCCCAACAAATGTCAATCTATGGGTCATTGCAAGAAGTAAGATCAGAGGTCCCCTAGACTGTGCTTCACCCTCTGCCAAATGGCACTGCTAAAGATAAGCCCCACCTGTGGCCACAGTCCACATGAGTGGATCACAGTCTTCCCTCAGCCAGGAGATGTATATCTAGTAGAACTCTGCCATTGACTGGACCCTTAGGTCTCAGTTTTCATGCCTATTAAATAGGATGATATCTGTTCTTGCCAGCCTCATGGGCTGATTGTGAGTTAAATAATTAGAGCAAACAGGCTTTAGACAGCATTCCCAACTGCTGTTATGACTGCTTATAAATTAATATTAATTAAACTCCATAGTTATCAATTTAGATTATAGTGGGTCATCTGATTAACTCTACCACATGTGGTGATACACATTTGGATCCAGTGTTTTAGACCCATAATTTTCAATAGTTAGGCTTCAAGGTATGTAAGAATTGGACAGCCAGCAAACAACAAATAATAACTGAGCATTTATTATATGACAAGTTCTGTTCCAGGCACTGGAATACTTATGTGAACCAAGCAAGGTCCTGTCCTCCAAAACTGTGCATTTCATCAAAAACTAAACATGCAAACAAAACATGTAAGTGAGGTAATCAGGGAGCAATAAAGTGAGATGAAAATATAAAACACAGTAATACAGTGAGTGAATGACAAGGTTACTTTATCCAAGACCAAAGGCCCTCAAAGGACTCTCTGAGGAGGTAACACAGTTAAGAATTGGATAATGAGAGGGGTGCCTGGATGGCTTAGTCAGTAAAGCCTCTGACTCTCAATTTTGGCACTGGTCATGATCTCAGAATTCTTGAGTTCAAGCCCAGCAGCAGGCTCTGCATTGACAGTGCCGAACCTGCTTGGGATTCTCTCTCACCTCTCTCTCTCTCTGCCCCTACTCTGCTCATGTTCTCTCTCTTCTCTTTCAAAATAAATAAACTAAAATAATTTTTTAACTGAATAATGAGAGGTAGGCTTGTGATGACCCCCAGCAGAAGGAGCAGCAAATTAAAAAGTTCTGAAGCAGAATGAGCTTGGAGTGTATCACAATCTGCAATGTCATTCAGCAAATACATTCACACCCTCCTCCCACTATGGGTAGTACACAGCACCCTGCCCCCAGAGGTTGAGATTGGACAAATGACTTTGCTTTGGCCAGTGGAGTATGAGCAAGTGTGATATGAGCAAAGGCGTAAAATGTGCCTGTGCACCTGCCCTCTCGGGCTTGTGCCTTGTCACAAGGACAGCGTGCCCTGAGTAGATGTCCCTCCTACCGGGCTCTCTAAAGATCACACATGGAACAGACTTGAGCTCAAACTGCTGAGAAGAACCAAGTACCGCTGTATTTTCGGCCTGAAACAGAACCTCCCAGCTGAGCTCAGACTAGATCCACTGATTCAGTCAACTTGTAGTTCTATAAAAGTGAGAATAAATGCCATATCATTTTATGCTCCTGAGCTTTGAGCTAGTTTATTGTGCACAAAGGCTGACTGATACAGCATGTTCAGAGAGAAGACTGGTCTGATTTATTACAGTGAGCAAGAAAGACAGGTACTGATATAGATGCGCCAGGATGCTTATTTATTTTTGAGAGAGAGAAAGCATGAGCAGGAGAGGGGCAAAGAGAGAGAGTGAGACACACACTCTGAGGCAAGCTCCAGGCTCTGAGCTGTCAGCTCAGAGACCATCACGGGGCTCCAACCCATGAGCTGTGAAATTATGACCTGAGCTGAAGTCAGACACTTAAACGACTGAGCCACCCAGGCACTCCTAAGGCAAAGCTTTATAAGGAAGGCCTTTATTGTGAAATTTAAGTGTATTGGTAAGTCACTGGGAAGTTTTAGGCATAAGTAACACTACCTGGCTGCTGTCTATAGGATAAACTACCAAAGTACAAAAGTGGAGGCCAAGATTACCAGTTAGAAGGCTACTGTGATATTCTAAGGAAGATGCAACAGTAGCTTAGAGTCAGGGATCTAATTCAAAATGTATTTTGGAGATAGAAGAGATTCCATTTGGTACCAATTAATGGACTGGATTAGGGATATAAAGAGAAGCGTGTTCAATGATGATCCCTAAATTTGGGGCCTTGGCAACTAAGTATATGATGGAGCTATTTATTGAGAGGAAGAAGTCTTGTAGTAAGATGTCCAGAGATGAGGGTGAGGAGAGTGGGTGGTTTTGGTATTTCATGTTTGAAATTCCATCTAGGCAATTAGGTATTCAGCTCTGCCTTTCGGGAAAGCGGTGCAGGCTGGAAATACAAATTTAATGTTGTTAGTGTAGAGATGGTCTGAGGCCATGAGATCAGAGGAGATTGCCTAAAGAGGTGGAAAAGATACGGTACCTGAAAACAGAGCTTAGTCCAGCATTTGGAGGTGCAAAAGGGAAAGTAGGCAAGGACAGCAACAGGAAACCTCGAGAAGAATCATGGCTCAAATTTGATTCATGCATAGCTCTGCATTGTTGCTAAAGAAGATATGCATCTAATTACAAAAGAAAATACAGAAAGGCCAAGAAAAACTTTGAACAGTAATATCTCATTGTCATGACACCTCACCTCTAGAAATTAGAGATCAGTTTGTCAGAGGATCCTTGGACCTTGTGCCCTGTGAAAATGAACTTCAGTGGGAAAAGCTTCAGAGTCACTGGAGCCCTTGGAGCCATTGTAGAGTCTTTGGCTAAATACTGTTGGGAAACTACATTAGCTCAGCAAGGGTCACCTGACACATACAGCTACTGCAGAAGTGTTCACAGAGCCATTTCAGACAGAAAAGAACAGAGTGCAAGGTAAGAGTGCTTTTCCTCCTACCCTCTTCCACCTCTAAAACGAAACACGGCTATAGTTTGGTGATACCAAGGGGTAAAGAGTAGAATTTTCAGTTTGCCATGAGAAGTAAAGACTAGGCCTTGGAGACCAGGATCCTTAAGTCTAGAGGAAAGGCATTGTGTTTGCTCCTCCCTGAAATAATTTCCAGTCATTCATTCCCTCTTGATTTCTCTTCACTACCTCTTTGAACTGCCTTCCTTATCTATATCCATTAAGGTAAGTCACGGCCCAGAAACTCCTCTCACTTGGCAAGATGTGTTCTCCACAGCATTTCATCCCCAAGAAAGCCAAATAAGAATCAGGCTGATGCCTAGAGAAAGAAGTGTCCTCTTGGAAAAAGAAGTCTTTCTCCTGCAAACTCCACCTCAAAAGAGAAATGCATCAGAGCTGGGGTCAAACTCCAGCTAATCATAGAAGTACTCTTTTGTTGTTTTACTCCTCAAAGTGTGGCCCATGGACCAGAAGCATCAGCACCTCCTAGGAACTTGTTAGACGTGCAGAATTCAAGCCCCACCCCTTATCTACTGAACTAGAATCTATACAGTGGCAAGATCTCCAGAAGTTTCATATGTACATTCACCTTTGAGAAGCATGAGTCCAGCATATATGTCCCTTAGGGGCCTTGTAAAGAAGGGTGATTGGTTTATCAGAGACTTAGGTATTTTGGCCAAATACCCCATCAAATCTCCATGAGCACAAGATACCAGAACTCTAGAAGTTAAGAAAGGTTAATACAATATGTAGAATAATCTATGGCAGAGTTAACCTTGATGGTTTTGTGTGGTTTCTCTGTATTTTCTTTGAGGTACCCAACACTTCCCAGAAGTCACTCTCTAAGGAAGCCCCAATCTCTGGAAAGTTTTTAGGGATATTAACAGATGAAAAGAAAGACCCAGATTATCATGGTAGCTTGACAGGAAGATTCCAAGATGCCTCTGCCCCTTTTTTCCTAACCAGGAATATGAAACAGGTCCTGATGATGTCCATGGACTTCAGCCAATTCAATCACAATGGGAAGGCAGCAGCCTCTATAAACAGAGAAAAGTGGAAGCCCTTCTACCGGGTGATGCCTTGTGACACATTCTTCAGCTGAGAGAGAAAAAAGCCTAATGGTGGTGCACAAGGCCATTCCAGGAGTCAAAGGTACAAGGCTGTAACTGGGATGCCGACTCAGAAGAAGACCAAAGGCACAGGAAGAGCCCCACTGGGGGCATGAAGGCTTAATGTGCACAAGAGAAAGCTACCGTTTGGACTTCGGAATAAGAACATCAGAAACCCAGAAAGGACTGGAACAGCTTAAAAATTGGTTTTTGTCTAGGGCAGCTGGGTGGTTCAGTTGGTTAAGTGTCCAACTTCAGCTCAGGTCATAGTCTCATGGTTCATAGGTTGACCCCTGGATCAGGGTCTGCGTTGACAGCTTGGAGCCTGGTACCTACTTCACATTCTCTCTCTCTCTCTCTCTCTGTCTCTGTCTCTCTCTCTCTCTCTCTCCCTCCCTCCCTCCCTCTCTAGACTCTCAAAAGTAAATAAATAAACACTTTTTAAAAATAGATTTTTGGGGCACCTGGGTGGCTCAGTCGGTTAAGCCTCCGACTTCGGCTCAGGTCAGATCTCACGTTTGTGGGTTCGAGCCCCGCATCAGGCTCTGTGCTGACAGATAGCTCAGAGCCTGGAGTCTGCTTCCTGTTCTGTGTCTCCTTCTCTCTCTGACCCTCCCCCTCTCATGCTCTGTCTCTCCTGTATCAAAAATAAATAAAACATTAAAAAAATAATAAAATAAAAATAGATTTTGGTCTTGAAGTCAAAACAGGAAGAGTGGGAAAAGAGAGAAGAAAAGGAGGGGAAGAATGCAGTATCAGTAAACAGGTCTTATAGTGACAGAGAAAGAATCGAAGAAGCAGGTTGAAGCCATTTCAAAACAGTTAAACCTGCAGAAAGGTGGGAAAGAAACACCAGAGGGAATTGAAAAAAAAAATTAGAAAAAGTAGATTCAGGTTCCTTTTCTGCAGGCAAAGAGTTGCTGGAAAAAGAATATTCCTGACATCACTGACAAAGAAAAGTTACTTAAGCCTGCAGAAGTCAAATGCTGCAGAACGGCAAAAATCGGTTTGTACTGCAGCCTGGGGCACCAGCACCCACAGAATCTGTGAAGGGGTATCAGGAAAGAAGGACTCCTGGAGGGAAGGAGTTCCAGGGCCAGGGGCAGCCATGTACACTGTCATGCCCTAAATGACATCACGGGGCTAAGAAAGCTTCGGGATCCTGCAGGTTTGGAAAATGACACAAGAGAGAGGAGAAAGCCTGGGAGCACAGAAATGCAGGGCTGCTCACAGTCACCTGTCAGACACAGGGGCTCAAGCTCCCGGCAAAGGCAGGGACTGCTCAGTCCTCCTACATCCCCAAACACCCTGTCCATCTCTGCTTGTGCAGCACCAGTAAAGCTCAGGATAAGACTGAGAGCATGAACTGGGAAGCCCAACTGCCTGGACCAGCCCTGTCACCCCCAAGCTGAGTGATCTTGAACAATAACCTCTGAAGAAAGGGGGTAATGATAGTGGGCATCTGGTAGGGTTGTTAGTGGAGGGAGGAGGGAAGCTGAGCGGCTAGAAAAGGCCTGGCAGACAGTTAGCAACCAGTAAGTGCTGGCTCTTCTGGCCTCACTGCAACATAAAGCATGAGGACAGGGATGAGGGTCTATGCCTGCTGTACCTGGACCAGTACGTGGCAATGGTAGTTGCTCAACAAATATTTGCTGGGTGAATGAATGGTTTGCACTCTGACTCTTCCTCCCAGTTATAAAAATGGAGCCTGTAGGTGAAGTCCATCAGGATGACTGTTTCTTTGTCTCACTGTCTACTTGGAGTGAGTCCCTTAAAAACCACCTGATGGCTCAGTCAGCTAAGCATCTGACTCTTGATGTCGGCTCAGGTCATGATCTCATAGTCCATGGGTTCGAATTCCACATCACTCTCTGCACCTTTAACCTCGGGAATTCTATCTCTCCTTCTCTCTGCCCCTCATCTGCTTGTGCTCTCTCTATCTCAAAATAAATAAATAAACTCTAGAAAATAAAATAAAAATAAATAAATAAACAAACAAAAATCACCCTCCAGACCACTTGAGTTTTCCGGACCATTTCACAACTTCCTTCCCCATTCCACCCACCACAGGACATGAGGCACCTGCAGACGTAGAGGAAAGGTCCCTTCCTCGCTCCCCGCACAGGGTATGGCTGAGAAGCACACCCATTATCGTGACTGGCAATTACCCAGCCGAAGCCCACCCAAATCCCACGGCACATCAGTTGAGCAAGAGGCCCCCTTCCCTTCCCGAGGTTTCTAAGAAGGCATCAAGAAAATGACAGAAAAAGGAAAGTGCTTTTACTACGCGCCGAAGCTCCCTCTGGCTCTGCCTCGACAGAAAACGTAAATACGGGCAGACAGGCGCCTGGGTTATGTCTGCTGGGATCATTTAAGGTTCTACAAAGCACAGCAGGAAGCCAAGAGACAGCATTCATTTATGATGAGCACTCGAAGCAACATGACAACGTGGTATACGTCCTGCCCATCCCCGCACATAGCACGGGAAACAGTGACATGGATGCTACGTGAGTTCACTCTCACCCAAGGGCTGTCTCCTCTGCAGGCCTCACTGGACAATGTCAGCTGACCCTGGGCAGTGGGGGGGGGGATGGGGGGGTAGCGGGCACTCTGCAGGTCCAGGGCTCAGCTGTACATCCAACAGAGCTCTCCACAGGGCCAGCTCTGCTGCCAGTAAGTAGCCAAGACAGTGTGACTACTGAGCACTTGCAGTGTGGCTAGCACAGCTGAAGAGCTTCACTCATATTTTATTTAATCTGCATTAATTTAAATTTAAATAGCTACCATATCGGACAGCACAGCTCTAAGTTCTAAATGAACCCTTGAATCTCTGTCTCCAGTGCTGACACCTCAGGAAGTTCCTCCCCCAATGGAAACCACACTTTAAACATACATGCTAATTTAAGCAATGCCGGGCTGCACTTCTGGGGTGAAGGGTCAAGTGGGCTGCTGCCCCCAAGAATAAATTTAAAAGCCCCACCCCTCACATCTCCACAGCTCTTAAAGAGTTTATTGACTAGATATCACCTAGTGCAACGCATAATACCTTGGGAAACAGGTGTTATTTCCCCCACTTGTAAAGTGGGGAACATGGTCCAAGGTCACAAAGTTAGCTTTGGCGAGGCTGGGATTTAAATCCAGATCTGAGTCCAAAGCCCAGGCTACTAGTCATCTTTACCAAGAATGAAGGAAACAAGAGACAGCCTCTTTGAAAACATAAAATGTTCTTAGAAGAATATGAGCAGCAATGTGACCCAGATTTTGATTCCACAGCAGCTCAGACCATTCTCCCCCAGGACCCTATGTCTACGCTGAACTGCTCCCGCTCAGAACCATCAGTAATTCCCCATCATCTGCTCTCCCTGGGCGCCCCTCCCCCGGCAAACCCAGTGACCCGACAGCACCTCAGTGCCTCTCCCATTCATTTACTCCTTCGGTCTGTCAGCACTGAGCACTTCTGTGTGCCAGCTCTCTGCCAGGCAAAAGCAGCTCTGCCCAGAATGTCTCCTGCCTGCTTTTCAACCTGATGAAATATCTCCCACCTGCCAAGGCTCAGAGCATCCTCTTCTGGGATGCTTTCCTGGAAAACAGACAGTAGTTTTCCCCCACCCGGCCTTATCCTCAGTTTCACCTTCCTCATGTCAGTTACATGCAATCAACCCAGGACCAGAAGCAGATGATTCTCCTGACATATCATCAGATGGTCAATCATACCCTAACGCTAGGTCACATGCCTACATCATTCCCATCACTGCATCTCGTCACATCGGCATCTTAGCATCTTGTAGCACTACAAGAAGGGCGAGCACAGTACAATGAATTATTCTTGGAGAGAGACCACATTCACATAACTTTTATTACAGTATATTATCATAATTGTTGTATTTTATTATTAGCTCTTGTTGTTAGTCTCTGACTGTGCCTAACCTATAAATTAAACTTTATCATGGGTATGTGTTTATAGATAAAATAGTATGTATAGATTTCAGAACTATTTATGGTTTCAAACACTCACCAGAAGTCCTAGACCATATCCCCCACAGATAAGGAGATGCTATTGTACATACATTCACACATATGTGAATGCGCACAGACACACACACACACACACACACACACACACACACACACACACAAACACACACAGACCTCCAAGCTGCAGTAGAAATATCTTCTATGGTCTTACAATTCTATTACGTTTTCTCACACAGCTTACGGTTTGTATAAATACCCCTCACTGCTACTCAACTGAGTGCTTTACATTGCTTCATTTATTTAACAAATTCTATGCCAATTGCTAGGATACAGCAATTGAACACCAAAAAGAATCTAAACTCATGAAGCATATATCTAGTGTGGAAGAACAACATCAAATAAATTCACATATAAATTATAATTCCTGATGGTTCCAAGTCAGAGCATTGCACAGTGCCTAGGAAATAGCAGCTCTTAATAAATATTTGATTTGTTCCCACTCTGAATTTTTGCACTTGGAATATTTATCACAGAACCATGTAAAGTATTCCATGGAAATGGTAAAACAAATAATAATGTGAATCATGACTGACACTCAACATTATGTGCCAGCGGCTTGCTAATGCTTTGGCAAGAATCACACTCCTTAATCTTTACAGCAGTCCTAGGAGGTGAGTACCACCAGCACCCCCCTGTCTTACAGATGGGGAAACTGAGGCAAGAAGAACTTAAAGCTCTTGCTCAGAGTCATATTCCCTTTGAGCATTATCATGTATTCATGGATTTCTAGAAACAACTTCTATCAGAGGGGACTGGGCTCCTTCAGGGTGGTATGGTGACAAACTCAAACAATTTATATCAACTGATGGCAGTAACTGTTGCTCTTTTATAAGTAAATTGCCCCATCATGACCCCTTTTGGGATAACCCAAATATATCTGAAAGCAGACACCCCAGGTCCATAGTGAAGATCCCCTGCCTGAAATTTTGTAACTAGCTACATTGCATCAAGGGAGGTCTGGTTCCTTTCAATGGAGAACAACATTAGAGTTCAGACAGACTTAAGAGCTTGCATGAGCTCTGGGGGGTGGGAGGTGGGGGGCTAAAAAAAGAGTAAGAAAATAACTGGGGGAGGGGGTGCAGCGGAGGGAGAAAAGGTCTAGAAATTATTCACTTTGGCTTTATACACAGGATTACTTCCTTTGTTGCAGTTTTTAAATTTTACAGTTTAAAAAATAAATACATAATATTCTATAAAGTAAATAAACTAATGGCACATTTTGCACAACGGCCAATGGAGTGCAGCCTAGAGAACTACCATGGACCAAATATATCACTGTTTTCTCTGGAGAAGGAGAAAATCCAAGAAGGTTCTAGAACTTAAAGACCATTTCCAAACCATGGTAAGTGGGCTCAGCTTCAACCCTGGGCTGAGTGCCCAACTTTTTTCCTGACTTGGGGCGGCTTGGAATCTATGTTTGTGCCAGACCTGCAAAGTAACAGGTGGCCCTCCTCAGCCCACGAGTTCTTGGAGCTGTTGGGGCGAAGATAGCCCCTGTGGAAGAAGCTCTAACCCCTCCCTCATGCATCCAGTGTGAGGGCATTGAGAACATGTGAGGAAGCATGCTTTATCACATCATATCACCCACATTTTATTTTATTCTATTTTATACCGTCTTCTCTCACCTCAAATCTCCATCACTTCTCCATGCCCTCGGATGATGGCCTCACTGAGAACATTTTTCAAATGACCTCATCTTTGCACCTGTGAGATTGCCAGCCTCGGGCCGTATATTCACTATCCTCTGTTTGCATCATTCTCTCTACTTGGTATCCCCTGCCTTCTTTCCCGCTGCCAAGGATCAGTTCGCCCTGCTCCTAACATCAGTGTCTCCACTCACGTATGGGATTGCAGTCCCTGTTACTTCGTCTAGTACCTCCCTCCTGCTCTTGTCCCCCTTCTCTCCTGCATCATTCTTAATTGCCTCTACAACAGGATTCCTACCCATTTTCAAGTATGTTACACTGTCTCCTACCTTGAAACAAAACAAAACCTCTCTAGACCCCAGATCACCTTAAAGTTGCTGCCCCTTTTGCTGTTCTTTACAACAAAATCCTGTAAAACGCTAGCCTACACTTGCACTCTCTGCTTCCTCGCCTTCCTTTCTCTCTTAGACATAACCCCAAACAAGCAGTCTTGCCAGCCACGCCATTGAAACTGCTCTAGTCAAGGCTAAGAAAAGGTGTTTATGTTGCCAAATTCACTGAACAATTGTTGGTCCTCATTTCCATCAATCCCCATTTGACCCAATTATCGACTACCGTCTTCTTAAACATTCGGCATCCACTGCAAAACACTGATTTTTCCTCTAAGTTCCTGGTTGGTTCTTCTCAGCCCCCTTTGCTGACTCCTTCTTCTCCTGATTTTCATTGTTGGAGGGATCCAGGGCTCAATCTTTGGAGCTTGTCTCTGTCTACACTCATTCCCTAACCCTCAATTTGAATTTGCACCAAAATTATCTGGAGGGCTTGCTAAATCACACATCACTAGACCCTCACCCAGAGTTTCTGATTCAGTCAGTCTAGGGAAGAGCTTGAAAATTTGGGTTTCTCACAAGTCCCCAGGTGCTGCTGCTGGTGGTCCAGCGACAGCAGTTTGAGAGACTGCCCTAATGATCTTATCACTCCCTTCACCTGAGGTCATATTCATGCTGATGACAACACCGGGAAATACACCTTTAGCCCCATCTCTGCCCTTAACTCTGGACTTCTAGAACTGAATGCCTTCCTCACATCTCCTTCTGCACATCCAATAAGCTCCTCACACACAACATGACCTAATATGACTGAATGAAGCAGGACCCCACTAGTCTTCCCAACAGCAATACTAAGGAGGCAGCCTGGACCCCACCAGGTCCCTGATGCCCCTACTCAATCCATTGCAGATTCACAAATCCTAGTGTCTCTACCTGCAAAATATATCCTAACGTGAATGATATTCCTCCTCCATGATATCCTGGTCAAAGCCATCACCTCCCTTGTACTCCTGCAAACAGCTTCCTAGCTGACCTCTCTAGGACACTCCTGGCCTCTGCACTCTATCCTCCACAGAGCAGCCAGTCATATTTCAAAAAGCGGGGTCCCTGGATGGCTCAGTCAGTTGAGCGTCCAACTCTTAATTTCAGCCCAGGTCACGATTCCCTGGTTGTGGGAGCAAGCCCTGCATGGGGCTCCTCCCTGAATGTGGAGCCTGCTTAGGATTCTCTCTCTCTCTCTCTCTCTCCCTCAGCCCCTCTCCCCAGCTCATGTGCACTCTCTCTCTCTCGAAAGAAAAAAGTACAAATCACAAAACAATGCCTCACTCAAAATCTTCCAACTATTTCTCATCCTTGGAAAATAAAACCCAAACTCCTTTCCATACTTTCCAAAGCCATTTCTGATCTGGCTCTTGCTTCCCTCTTTGATCTCAATTCCTGCTACTCTCTCTCACCCTCCCCATGTCAGTCGTACTGACCTAGACTTGCCTGTAACTCAACAAGCTTGAAGACTTTGCACCTGCAGTTCCATTTACCCAGAATCCTTTTCTGCCAGTTATGATACAGCTTCTTCCACCACTTCAGGCAGGTAGGTCTCCACTCTAATGTCACATTCTTTTGAAAAGGTCTTTTTGAGCACTTGATCTAAGAAGCACCCTCTTGTCACCTGAACTCTGTAAGCTTTCTTTTTCTTTCATAGCACTTACCACTAGCTGAGCCTTATTACATATTTATTTGCTACTGGTTAATTGACTGTGTCTGCACAGAATGCAAAGTCCATGAGGGTAAAGACTGTCTTCTTCCTTGTGGTATTCCCAGAACCTAGAATAATAACTAGCAAATAGGAGACACTCAAGATTCTGTTGAGTAAATAAATAAATGGATGTATAGTCCTCATCTCTATTTAACATCTTCTTGTTGTATTGTCATCCATGTGCTTATTACTGGTCTCTCCTGATTCTGTCCAAGCTCCACAAGGGCAGAAAGGGTGTTCTCTTGTTCCTGGTTATAGCCTCCACACTCTCTGGCAGCTGGACACTGGCAGGCAGGTGGTAGGCATTCAACCAATGCTTAGAGGAGTTAAAAATAAACTTCTGCATGGCGTCCACCCACACCCATTAGAGTCTCTGCCTAGACCTGGGACCATTTATCTCCTCTCATTTTCCATTCTCCCCTCCTTGGACTCCACTTCCTATCTCCATCTTTTCCTGTCCTTCCTGGCCTGCATTTCTAACCTGGTTCTCTCTAGCCATGGTCCCATGTAGGCTCAGACCGTACTCTGATCTTGCACTCATCCTGGAGAAACTTCAAAGGTTAGTTTACTTTAGTAGGTTAATTTCCACTGCTGATGAACCACCTTCATCTATGCTAGGTTACAGTCACTTCCAGGAGGCAGATGCATGAGACCACATGCCTGCGGAGATCACTAAACTGTAACTGGCAGTCTCTGGGGTGGTTGAGAGGGTGAAGCACCCTTCTCCCAGAGCAGCAGTCATAGAGCAGAGCCAGTGACTCCCTACCACCTATGGAAAGAAGGTGAGGAACATAAAATGACAAGGAGGAACAGAAAAGAGAAAGTTAAGACTGCTGTGATACCCACTGTGTATCAGGCATTATCAGAACAATTTACATTATTTCATTCAGTTATGGCTATCCTTACTTTACAGATGATGAACTGAGACCCAGAAAGTTGAAGTAACTTGTTTATGTTTACTCAGGTAGTAAATTAAAAAGCTAAGACTGACACCACTAGACTGTAAGTTCTACAAAAGTAGGGGCGGGTCTCCACATTCCCCACTGTGTTCTCAGCATGTGCAACAGCTCCTGGCATTTCAATAAATGTGTTATTGGAAGAATGAATGAATGAACCCAGGTCTCAATGATATCAAAGCCCATGCTTTCCCCACAGTAAGCTCCTAAAAGCCTGACACCCAAAGCTTTTCACAGCCAAGCCCCAACCTGCCTTTCCAGACTTCTCTCCCACACACTTTCATATTTGGATTCTTTATGGAATCCAAACTGTCCTCCACAGTGTCCTTGACCAAACCCCCCTGCCCCTTTGCTCAGGCCATTTCCCCTCCATCATATGCCTCCTCCACCTCTCAGCCTCACCCAACCCTGCTCAGTCTTCTATTCTTTTTGCAAGTCCTCCCAGATCCAGCCAGTCCAAATCAGCTCTGAATCCTCAGACCTCCAACAGCACTCACCCCCTGGCCATCATTCAGAAACACCAGCAATGCCCCATGTAACTCTGTCTTCACACATAACTGTATTGCCTCCCCAACTAGACTCTTCTTGTAGTAACCTTAGCAGCAAAAGTATAATAAGACCCCAAACTATTAACCCAGAATAAGGACCAAAGCCATAGTAAAGGGGACAACTGAGGCTTGCCAGCATTGTGGGATCCTTTAGAGGGAAGCCATGCCTTATTGAGACATCCATTCACCCATGATGTGCCCAACACTCTACTTAGAACCCATGACCAGTCCCTTCTGCCTCACACTTGCTCCCACACAGTTTAGCTAAGAAAACAGTCCTCAAAACTGAAAATTAAAATATAAGGTTATGATTATCGAGATGGAGATCTAAGAAGCCATCCATTCCAAGATACATAGTTATTTCAACAAAAGTTTTAGGAATAATAAATGTTACCTTCGATCACTATACATATATAATGACTATAAGATATATCATGTTAAAAGGTAAAATATGAATCTCAAAATTGAGAAAGTCTGTTGACCCCCACCATGAAAAACTGATGTGAAGTTTCAAGGTGGAACTTAACACAGGGCAAGGTACTCACATGTCCCCTTCTGCTCTACATCCACAAAGCATGGGGAAGAGGAAGGGGCAAATCTGTCTTTAGATCTCAGGTGGTAGCAGGTGGTCCCCACGTAAATCGGATGGCTCATCCCTCTGGGTCACTTCCTCCCTCCACCAACAACACTAGGAAAGAACTTGGAAAATGATGGCTGGTGGAGAAAAGACTCAAAAAACTGCAAAAACCATGAACAATCCCAAAGAAAATCAGTGTAAATCCTAGAAAGGATGGGTCCAGTGGGGACTCACTGTGCAGCGCTTCTCTGGAAAAGATGGTCTGGAGAGCACACCAGTGAGCTCGCATGAGGGAAAGCCCCTTAGTCACAGAGAGTCTACTGAGATGGCTGGGGACACAACTATGCAACGCTCATCATGTTTGCACATGCCTACTCCCATTACAAACAACACAGCCCCCACTCATTCAACACTGAGTAATGCCAGGCATGTATTTAGTCCTTCTCATGCATGGTTTTTTATTTGGATCCTTACAGTTACTCCATGAGATGAGAAAACTGACATGCACAGAGGCAAATTAACTAGCCCACCTTGCTTGTAAATGGTGGGACTCGAATTCAAACCCAGGTCTTCATTACTACACATCCACACCTCTATTCCAAGGAGCACACACACACTCAACCCCATGGCCACATTCGCACTCACAGAGCCACGATGTGCACTCACACACATATTTCGCCTGCATCACTCAGCATCTCTGTGCACCTGCTCACAGCGATTATCCTTCCCAACCCAACCAAACCATCTCTATTGCTAGATGCTTACTTATTTCAGCCATGAGTTCTAAAGGCTCCAGCTCCCTCCCCCTTTGCATTCAACCAGGACCATCAGCCTAGTAAACCCAATGACTTCCCAGTGGGGTCTCAATTCACACAACGGGACCTCAACAGCTCATTTCCCAAGTGCATTAAGCCCATTAAAGCCTTGTGGCTTGTCAAGGTGTGGAGGAACTCACAAAGCAACAGAAGTCCCAGGGGCCTCACAGAGGTGCAGACCTCCACGGGCATGTGCAGATCTGCATTTCTCAAGGTGAACACCAAAGTTAAGTGTTACGGGCGCCAGGTGCCCCTGTTGGGGCTGCAGCTTGAGGAAATCAGAGAACCCAGGCCTGGACACACCAATTCACTCACCAGTGACCTTTGGTCATCAGGAGAATAAAATGTACTTTGAACCATAGAGAAAAACTGATCTAGGGAAGCGTTCTGGGATTTATATATCCTTCCCCCGATTTTAGACAAAACTTTGATGGATATAACCCCTCCTGCCGTTACCCACTTTGAAATCAAGAACTTCCTCCTTAGGTATAAACTATGCTCCCAGTGCAGCCACGCGCTAGCCCTAGCCTCTGTTGAGACAGACGCAGCCACTTACCACCACCCTCCCCATGGGACCCAATAGGAGGCGCCATGTCCAAAGACCGCTGCTTTCCAAACTGAGTGACCCGAGTCTCCCGTCTGCCGCTGAAGCGCTGACTTTCTGTGCAAGGCAGCAGTCACACACCATTTCTGGGCACAAACTGGAGCTGGGAGAAGAGACTAACCACTGTGTGCCTCAGTTTCCCCTTACTAAAGCTATGGGAGTACACCATGGCAAAGTGGGTCAAGCACAGAGTTTAAGGTCAGAGGACAAACTGGTGGTTGCCAGAGGGGAAGAGAAGGTGGGGTTTTGGCAGAATGGGTGAAGGGAACGGGAGGTACAGGCCTCCAGTTATAGAATGAGTAAGTCACAGGGATAAAAGGAACAGCACAGGAATATAGTCAGTGGTACTGTAATCACATTGTATGGAGACAGATGCTAGCTACACTTGTGGTGAGCACAGCATAGGAGAGATGTGTTGAATCACTATGTGTACACTTGATGCTAAAGAAACATTGAATGTCTACTCCACCTCAATTTTAAAAAAAGAAAGAGAAAGAAAAGGAGAGGAATCACCACATGGACCTGTCTGTAATTCACAGTTCCCACACAGTGCCCGGCAGTCAGTGAGTCAGTAGGCCTCTCTGATGGTTAGGTTCCACGGGAAGGTTATATCTAAGATCCTAGGAGATGCACAGAAGCCAGATGTCCTCCTTGGAAATCCATCTTCTCCCTCCACTTCAGAGCTGCTGCCAATACACTGGAGCTCAAGCCAGAGATGGAACCACTGCTTTCCCTTCCCCCAGCCCAGAAAACATCAGTCATTCCACCTACCAAACATTTTCCTAAGGGCATCCAATTTCCTCCCTACCCGCTGTCTGTGGCACTACCCCACAGACAGCTTGGCTTCCAATCACCACAGCAGAAAAAAGGCCATAAAATGAGAAGAAAGAGGCAACCCACAGTTCCTCTCTCCTAGTGCCCCATTCTTTTGTGAGACGTGCCCAGCACAGCAGAGCACCAGATATAAGGGAGGCCTTTAATAAATGCCAAGCACAGATATGATGGACGGATGGATGGACAGATGTATGGATGGATAGATGAATATGAGCTAGAACTGAATCAGAAATCTAGAGCCCAGTAAACCTCAGAACTAACCCTTCATAAAACCTGGATTCTAGTTTTCACTCTGCAACAAACAAGCTATACCACCCTAAATAAATCCTTTCACACTCTGGGTATCAGTTTCCCCACCTGTAAAGTGAGAGAAGGAGGCAAAAATGCTGACTATTTATAGGACACCCCAGATTCACACACTTGGATTGCCTTCCGGCCACATGCCCCAGCAACTGCTCCTGCTATTCCCATGGTGACCAGTCAGTTGGCTGCGGCTGCCACACCACCACGGCTGACTCCAGCCTGCCCTGGAGTCTGCTCCCAGTTAACTGTCGTGCCTCACATATATGCTCCAACAGTTCCTAACCTCACATCATGCTCCCCCCTCATCTTAGGCTCCAGGGGTCTTCCCTGAGGCAGGGAAGCTCTCTCAGTATTCATGTAGTATCTGGGCACATTCAGCCCAGAAGTGTGGGGACATAGATGCTTCATGGAGGGAACTTGGATCTTAGGAAGTTAAAAGTCAACAGGTAATTTCCTCTCCTTGCCCCCATTACTACATTAACCACTGGGAGCTGTGACTCTGTGACCTTCCTGAGGAGTCTGTCAGGAAAGTGTGGCCTGCTTGGCAATGAGCTCTGGTATTTGTTCTCTCTCCTTCTCTGCTTCAGTCCCCATTTCCCTGACTCTGGCTTCTTAGACTTACACTCTTCAATAAGACGTCAGTGCAGAAATCAATGACCTTGTCTTCATTGTGCATTCGCCGTGTGTCTGGAACTGTTGTCACCTCAGCTGATACAACTACAGGAACAACCAGCCCTTGTTGAGCATTTTCTACAAACCAGGCATTGGCTTAACTAGTTTACATCATTAAAGTCTTTTAACACCTCTACAAATATATATTATTACATCTCCATTTTATAGATGAGGAAACCAAAGCAAACAGAAGTCAAGTACCTTGTCCAAGGATCATGGTTACTACCTGGAGGTGATGAAATACTCAGAAAACTCCCATGAGGCGGAGGACACTGCTGTCCCCTATGACCACTGAGAAACAGAGACTCAGAGTGGTCAGGAGACTCAACAGAAGCTACATAGCCACTAAATGACAGAACTGCAACTTGAAGATCTGAGACACAAACCCTATGAATGTTCCCTCCAAGGGTCTCCTTCAACCCTAGCATGTTAACCTGCCAGGTCTCTGAGGCAAGACAGATTCCACTGGTGCCAACTTCAGTTAGATCTCTGTGCCAAGGCCGACGTCCTTCTCCTCAGCCTTGGCTCCACACTTCCCACCTGCCTAGTCCCAAAGTGTCAACTCTGTCTAGTATCTCTCTCAACTTCTCTATAACTATCAAAATAGCCTATGTGCTGGACTGCATGCTCAGAAATATGTACTGCCCCTCCCTGGAGGAGAGCTGTACCTTCCATCTCCTTTGACTTAAAACTTGACTATATGACTTGCTTTGGCCAATGCAACTGGAGCAGTGGTGACACATATCACTTCCAACCTTTAGCTTTAAGAACAAGTGAATGTGTCACCATTCTTGTTTTCCCTTTGTCACAGCAATGGCCAGACTACTGGTAGACGTTGCACCCAGTCTCAGAGAGAATAATGGGAAGGAGAGAGGTGGCCAATTCATGATAGACCTGTGGATTGAGCGAGAAATAAGTTCTTGATATTATAAATCACTAAGAGTTGTGTACACTAATATCTAGTCTTCCTATCAATACATACAGTGTTGTGGGGTGCTACCACAACAATGTAACAACACAAACTAAGAATATGTGGCATTGCTTCTGGCAGTGGGCAGAAAGTATTAATAAAGAATGGAAAGATGTTTATTTATATTATGCAGTGATGAAACATTTGTTAAAACTGTCATCTGAAATGAGATACAAGAGAAATGTATCTGATGAGCTGAAAAACAGAAAGTCAGTGTGTATCTTGATTACTATTGGCTGAATTTGACAAGGACTAGAGGAAAGAGATGTGTTACGCATTGAAATATATCCCTCCCCCGCTTCCCACATTCAGATGTAAAGCCCTAACTCCCAGTACCTCAAAATGTTTAGAGATGGGATCTTTACAGAGGTAACAGATTATTATGAGGGTGGGCTCTAATCCAGTATGACTGGCGTCCTTGTAAGAAGGGGAAATACAGACAAAAGATACGCTTAGAGGAAACATGAAGAGGCACTGAGAGGAAACAACCATCAACAAGTCAAGGAAAGGGGCCTGGAACAGACCCTTCCCTCACAGCCCTCAGAAGGAACTAACACTGCCGTCACCTTGATTTTGGACTTCTGGCCTCCATAACTGAGATACAATATATTTCGGTTGTTTCAGCCTCCCAGTCTATGGTGCTTTGTTACGGGAGCCCTAGCAAATTAGTACAAGGTGAAAGAGAAAAGAATTGTCCACCTTACAGACGGAAATGAAAGAGAACAGAGAGTCCAAAATTCAAGGGCTTCCAGGGTTGAAAGAGACAACTTTTTCTCATCTCCCTACAATGACAAGTAAAACCCAGAAATACTTCGAGTAGGTCAATCAAAAGTCAGCCTTGAGATGAGAATCAAATCAAGGGCTGGACGCCCTACTCATTGTTAAAACATCTGAACCAATTAAGGCAGTGCCAGTGAATCCTTTCAGTTGGATAAAATGGAGAAAAGGGTCTGACGCTTCCATGAAAATCTGATACATTTCATGTCATTGGAATTAATTGTTGGTGTGGCTCTTGCTACATAGAGCTGACTGGAACTAAATCAATGACAAAAGTGACCAAGTTTTGTTCTTGTTTCACAGCCACAGAGCCACACTAGCTTCGACTAAGAAACTATGACTATTTAAGAAACAAAACAGCACTTGGTCCCCAATCTTCTATGGGGAAGAAGTGGAGTAACAGAGTTTGTCAGTCACCAAGGAGAATAATGGAAGAGGAGGGACTCCCAACAAAGTTTGAAACCAAAAGCCACAGAAAACAATGGACTGGAAATCTACTTCCAGGGAACAAAAGAACATGCCCAATTCCTAAGTAAGGGACCCTTGTAACATCTCCCCCCATCAAATCCCAGAATTGTTATAATTGCATATCTCCCATTCTTCCTCCAAAAAAGTATTTATGTAAGTTATTCTAACCCTGATCTAACATTATGTATGGGGTATATGGGAAGCAAATAATGTGCCATTTTTGTTCATAATTATCTAAAGCAAAAGGAGCCAAATGAATATCTGATATAAAGACCCATCACAGGACTCTAGGCTTTGACTCTATTACATGACTGGATAGGATTTCTGGATGGTCTCCCTAGAGAGAGGCAGAGGAACAAGTCTGTTTGGGAGCAAATGGGGGACTGAATCAATATTTGGATGAGAAGGGAAGATTATAATAAACTGTATTATCGTTCACAAACATTTACTGCCTTTCCCTGGGGAAGGTCACTTCCTTGATTGGTCATGAAATTTTCTTTGAGCAAAAATGATGTATTTCCAGGCAGAAGCTTTAAAAGTCAGCTCATGCTTTGTCATGCTCTCTTTTCCCTCAGTCACAACAACCGGCAATGCTCTACATAAAGGCTGCTCTGTCAGCATATTCCAGAAGCCCGATACGTTCCATGATGAACACAGAGAAAGAAGCCGACCCTTGCCGTTATTAGCCAAAACAACACCCACCTTATATTGAGTAATACAACTATGAATTTCCTCCTTGAAGGTTCCAAGCCAACATTCCTTCCTCCTCATCAACATTTGGTGCCTCACTCTTCTCAGCCCACTGGGGCTGACTTCTAGTCTCAAATTCTAGAATCTGAACAACTGAAAGCTGCAGATAAAAAAAAAAAAGCTATAGATTTTTTATGGTTTTTTTTTTTTTTGAGAGACAGATACAGTGTGAGCAGGGGAGGGTCAGAGAGAGAGGGAGACACACAATCCGAAGCAGACTCCAGGCTCTGAGCTATCAGCACAGAGCCCGATGCAGGGCTCAAACCCACGAACTGTGAGATCATGACCTGAGCCAAAGCCAGACACTTAACCAACTGAGCCACCCAAGCGCCCCTAGATTTTTTTTTAAATGACAAAATAAAAAGCTGCAGGTAGAGAAATCCAGTTTGAAGACCAATAATAACATTTTGAAAGGAGAGAGAGTTTACAGCTTGAGGATAGTTTGCAGACCTGATACCATTATACAACATATAAGTCCATGTAATTGATGTTATAGACCACCTTGCTTCAGGCAGCTAAAGGCTTTCTTTCAGGGGGATGGAGGATTGGGTCATGTCAAGTGAGCATCAAGTGGGAGATTTCAAAATATGCAGCAAACCTCCCAATCCAAGTGGAACTTCACACATGACTCTCTCCCCTATTTATCAAGAAGGGTGCTTACTTTCCCCTAGAACAGGGATTCTGAAATCTGACTACCAATTAGGTTCATCAGTGGAGTTTTTACAAGACTATCAAAGTCTAATGTGGGTCCCCCATTAGATCAAATAAATATTTGATCTTTATTTCTTTATTTTAGTGGACACACAATGTTATATTAGTTTCAGGTGTACAACTTAGTGAGTAGACAATTCTCTCTGTTATTTAACATTCGCCATAATAAGTGGAGTTACCACCATCACCATACCAAGTTATCATATGCTGCTGGCTACATTCCCTATGCTGTGCTTTCATCCCCATGGCTTATTTATTTTACAAGTGGATCAAAATCTCTTGAAGGTTGGTCCTCAGCATAAAAATTTTTTTAAGTTCCCCAAATGGTTCTAATATGAAACTAGGGCGATGGACCACTGCACCAGACAGAAAGTCCCATGAGAGCAGGGGCTAAGACTGTCTTCTTCACAGCTGAATCTCTATGCCTAGCATGTTACTGGTGCTCAGTGGGAAAACGTAAAAAGAAAGAAAAAAAATCTTTTAAATAAAAGACCACTAAGTCAATGAATACTGACCCTGAACAGGCCAGTCTATCCCCATGTTGGTTTTTCCAAATATGTTATACACACCATCTCATCTTTTAAAATTCTGAAAGTTTTTCTCCAGAACTGTGCTGTCTAACACAGTAGCCCGCTAACCAGTATGGCTTGGTACTTAAATTTAAAATGCCTGAAATTAAGTAAAATTTAAAATTCAGTTTTTCAGTTATAGTAGTCCCAATTCAAGCGGCTTGTGGCTTGTGGCTACTGTCTTGGACAGTGGAGATAGAGAACATTTCCATCATCACATGAAGTTCTAATGGACAATGCTGTTCTGGTTTTTTTTTAATGTTTATTTTTTTATGTTTATTTATTTTTGAGAGAGAGAAAGTATCTGAAATGGGCTCCATGCTCTAAACTGTCAGCATAGAGCCCAACATGGGGCTTGAACTCAGGAACGGCAAGATCATGACCTAGGCCGAAGTCGGAGGTTTAACTGACTGAGCCACCCAGGCACCCACCAATTCCATTTTTAAGAGCTGCAAGTGACCTTGGTGATTTAACCAAGCCCTCTCCCTTTTAGACAGTAATAAAATCTAATGGTAATGAACAAAAAGATATAAACATGAATCCAAAAAACCAACAGCATAAGATCAAGAACAGAGAACTGAGAGATAAGCAATAGTAAGTGAGACCCCACAAACAACCCTTTGTGAGGTATCAGTCCATAATAAGGAACTGCTGAAGTAATCAGATATGTTTAGCCTGAAGAAAGTAAGGATAGAAGACCTTGAAAGCCCCCTGCAAATACCTGAGAAGCCATTTCATGGGAAGAGGATATAGACTTACTTGTGGTCACAAGTGCCTCTACCTGCACAAATCTTTCTTGAGTGCCAACCATAAGTGCCAGACACTGACATCATGCTGGGTACTGATTTATAACAGAAAACAAAACAAGCAGAGACACGGATTGATTTATGCTAGATTAGGAGACACACGAAGTTAAAGGAAACCAAGAAAAATGTATCCATTCAACTAATGGTAAGAACTCTGAAGGACTAAACACCAAGAAGTAATAATTGATAACAAAACAGAAAGAGAGAGAGAGAAGTATCTTCCTCAGAGGTAAGATAGTAGGAGAAGAGCTTGTTAAGGAAGTGAAATTTAAGAATAAGAGACGGGTACAGAACGTGCAGGGACAAGGAGGTCTTCCAGGCCTCTTCAAGGAGGAATGGTGTGGGTCAGGGAAATCCTGGTGCATCCATGAAACCAAAAGATGGCTACTGTGACTGGAGTGACTTAGGTGGGAGCAATAGAAGAGCATTGCATTAAGCTAAATTTTATGCTCCTTTAAATTATTTCTGAGAAAGTAGCCCAAAAATAATATGAGCTGACTCGTAGACAATGTTATCCCCATCACTGGAGGTAACCAACCACAGAACTGGACTAACGGTTGGTTGGACAATTAAGGACTCCCTTAAAGAATGCTCTCTATGGAAAGGTATATATATATACTAAGAGTTTAAAAAATTATATGATCTGGGGCACCTGGGTGGCTCAGTCAGTTGAGCGTCTGACTTCAACTCAGGTCACGATCTCACAGCTTGTGGGTTAGGGCCCCGCGACTGGCTCAGTGCTGACAGCTCAGAGCCTGAAGCCTGCTTCTCTCTCTGCCCCTCCCCTGCTCAAGCTCTGTCTCTCTCTCTCAAAAATAAATAAACATTTTAAAAAAACTGTATGACCTTAAAGATCCAGGCCCAGAGTAGTTAAGTAATACACCAGCAGTCAAGTGAGAGAACCATGGTAGAACCTGCATCCGCAGGCACAGGATCCCGAGCCTACTGTACAACCCCATGCTGCCCGGCAGCTCGTGTGACTTATTTTTTACCAGAACATAAGCATGAGTGCTGAGCCATGGTAAGCCTAGCTTATCAGGACATCTTGGCTCCACTTCATGCACTGGCTACATCCACGGAAAGTTGTATTTAAATAAAATATTTGCATATCAAATCATATTTTTCCACTGATTTACATTCTAATTTTAGAGATGTGTTCCCACAGGAAAGAATTTAGTCCCAATATGTTAAAACAAATCCCAATTAAGAAGTACAGCCTTGGGGCGCCTGGGTGGCTCAGTCAGTTAAGCATCCGGCTTCGGCTCAGGTCATGATCTCTCAGTTCGTGGGTTCGAGCCCCGTGTCAGGCTCTGTGCTGACACCTAGCTCAGAGCCTGGAGCCTGTTTTAGATTCTGTGTCTCCCTCTCTCTCTGACCCTCCACTGCTCATACTGTCTTTCTCTGTCTCTCAAAAATTTAAAAAAAAAGAAAAGAAAAAAAGAATCACAGCCTTCATCTGAGAGCATTGCTGTCAATGCTGATCTAATTCTCCAAGGGTCTCTCAAGAAAACCCTGGTCAAAAAGCCAAAGAGACTAGATTTTAAATGGATACATATTTAAGTGTAGCCCCATGGTTAATCCTGACTTTCTGGCAAGTTCTCTCTGGGCTGCCAAATGGGTTGCCAGGTACTCGTCTGCAGGCATTCAACAGGCCCCTCCCAGTGGAAGAATCATAAAATTCTATTAAATTGAATTCACCAACTGACAAGACCACCATCTGTCCTGGAGGATTTAAAACACCCGCCAAAGAGATTTTGGTAGATGTCCTTTGGTTTCTCTTAAGAGAAGCTGTATCTTTATCACCTTACATTTATTTATCCATCCCCGCTCTCATGTATTAGGGAAAACCAACCTGGAGGTGGAGTGGGGCTGAGACACAGACTCTGCAGGTATAGACTCCTGAGTTCACATCCCCTGTCTGTCACTACAGATAATGTGAGTTACTGGAACTCTCCAGGTCTTGTTTCCTTATCTGTTCGATGGATATGAAAATACTACAAAAGTAACAGTGTTGATGGAAGGAATAAAAGACAAACTTTACAGGTTGAGATAATCCTTTTTTTAAAAAATCCAGTTCAGATAACAGTGATCGATCCTCATTACGAAGTATAGGTAATTGCAAATGCTCTTTGGGAGAAAATAACATGGAAATATTTTCCTGCACTTAAATACATAAAATTTTTAAAGTTATCTGAACTTCAAAAAATTAATGAAGTTGTCAGAAATTACTTTGTATTTATTTGCTGAATGTCTGTTTCCCCTCAACAGTTAGACATTGCCTAATTTGCTGTTACATTCCTTGTAACTGAAAGAGTGCCTAGCACATAGTAGGTATCTGTTAAATATTTAATGAAAAAGTGTATTCTTGCTAAAGTTTTAATAATAATGTTGATTAATATTTAAGTTTTTTATCGCCTCTGAATTTATATTACCTAAATTTACCCTTAAAATATTTTATATCATAGACATTGCCATTATTACCCAATGTCCAGAGAGAAAACACATTCCAAGAGGTAAAGTAATTTGCTCAAGGTCAATACGTTAGTCTGGAATCGGTGCATATATATAACAGTTTCTATCTTTTATACATTCTCTGCTGTCTCTCTCCGTCTCCACTCTCCTTAATGTACTGTTTGATGGAGAAGGAACATGACTGAGAAAACAGATTTAACCACAGATGTTAGAGTTGTGCAGATTTAGGAAATTATTTATTTTCTCTCTGATATACATTTAGTCACACAGCCATAGAATGATGTTCCAGAATATGCCAGTGCAGGTATTAATTTGTCCAGAGAGGAACCTAAAAAAACCCTCTCCATTCCCACAGCTTGAGTTTTATTTTGGCAAGAGCAAAAATACCCATATTTGAGAGATGCTGGCATGTGAATTGAATCCCTCCACTAATTGATTAAATGCAGAGTTATACTAAATCACTCCACTCAAAGTGAGGTTGCCTTGTAAATGCTCCCAGAGGTAATTAGTGACTAGGCGCATCCAATCAGCAGAAAAAACAATTCAGACTTGGGCAACAGTGGGTGGCAGGAAATGTGGAAGATCAGCATTAAACAAACCCTTTGGGTAACTCCATCTTACTCAGAGTTTCTAGGCATTATGAGCTATAACTCAAGCTTCAAGTGCCTTTTTGTGAAAATGATTACACATGAGCTGTGTACCGATAAACACAAACTACATATTCAATTCCTGTCCATTTG